>NC_035109.1:207251851-207573934 GCF_002204515.2 Aedes aegypti | reverse complement strand
TTCGACTAAATGTCTTTCGACCAAATGTCATAAAGTACTTCCAATGGCATTCTCAAGGAACTACTGATGGAATCCCTATAGGAACTTCTGCCGGAATCCATGGAGGAACTTTTAAGGGAGTTTCTGGTGGAATCTCTGAAGGAATTCTTTGTGGAATCCTTACAAGAACTGCTGATGGAAACTTTTGATATTCTCCTGATGGATTCCCTGAAAAAAACTACTGAAGGACTCCCTAGAAGAATTCCTGATGGAATCCCATGAGGAATTTCACATGAAGTATAGGAAGGAATTTATGAAGTATTCCTTGCAGGAATTCCTAGTAAAATTAGTGGACAAAATCTTGATTAATTTTTTGATGGAACTCCTGGTGGAATCTAGAAAGGAATTACCGATAAAATCCGTGAAGGAATTTTGGTACAATTCCTCAAGCAGTTCCTGGTAAAATTCCTGATGGAAAACTTTAAGGATTTTTTCAAAGAAACTCTGGTGGATTAGTTAATTAAATCATTCAAAGATTGTGTGGAAAACGCTACACGCTCAAAAAAGAATTCTGGAAAACGTGAACTGTAAAAAATACACCATGAGCTACCATCATGTTTACACATAAACATGATTTAGTTCACGGTGTATTTTTACTTGTTGACGAGTTCACGTCTGCCGTTCACGGATACGAGAATGGATTTTTTTACTGTGTAGGTAACTCTTCCACTGTTTGTTTTTGAAATATTTATTTTTCTCAAATACTGCATGAGATATATAGATTTCAAGGGAAAAATGAAGCTATTCGGTGCTAAATTTTGAAGAGCAGAGCTAAAACTATCTTTGTAAAACATAAATGGCGGTTTCTACGTCAATTCAAAGCTATATGATAAAAACAACTTCAAAATCAGCGGTTTCAAATCTAGTGTATTTATTGCAAATGGTTACAGTGCATAGAGAAAGACCAAGTTTTGTCGCTCAAGGCTTTGTTCTATCTATTTTTTCTTGGCATTAAGTCCTCACTGGGACAGAGCCGGCTTTTCAGCTTTGTGTTCAATGGGCATTTCCACAGTTATTAACTGAGAGCTTTCTTTCCCAAAGTTGCCATTTTCGCATTCGTATATCGTGTAGCAGGTACGAAGATACTTCATGCCTATTATGTTCGTTAGTTCAAATCCGATGTATGCATATCATATGCTTCAAAATATACTCCATTTACTGGTGTAAACACTTAGACGTTGCTCAAAACTATTGTTGTTGTTGAATCCAAAAACAACCAAACTCGCAATTAGCAAAGGATAACAAAAGACGTGGTTAGCAACACCAACAACAAATCCATCATAATCCCTAATCTTTTCGGATGAACGCTAACAGCAGTTGAATTAGTGTGAAACTCTTCCCAAGTATATACCTACACGTGGGATCTGCCTTCCGGGAAGAAAAAAAAAACGGACGCTCCCCCCGCCGCTACTTGACCTTTGGAGAGTTCCCGTATCGTCGGAACCGCTAACTCTGTCTAACAAGCGATTTTCCCCTTGTTTGTTCTTCCAGGCGTTGTTCGCTTGCTTCGTATCCAAACCGAGTTCAATTCGTTCGTCTGTTTGATTTATTATTCAACGCTCACTGACTAAATTATTTACCAGCGCCAACTCGTAATCATCGATGACTTTCAGCGGGGAGTTCCCACTGGAATAAATCGAACGCGAGCTTGTGGAGAATCATCAGCGAAATGAGAGCGGTCTGGTCAGGGGTGGCGTGTCTTCAACTTCGGTAATCCAGTGAAGCAGAAGTGTGCGTCTGAATTTCAGTCCAATGTTCCGGAAAGTGAGTGAAAAATTCCTTTATGTTTGTGCAATGGGCTAGATGAGACGAAAAAAAAATTGAAATCGTTAGATTGATTGATTTCTTAGGTCCATTAACAAATTTCAGAATTCAACCACTGCGGTCCAGTAGTAATTATATGGCGACTTAAATGCATGGGCAGTTAAGTGGAGTACCAATGATACTTCGTAGTAATAATGAACTTTCATATTAGCTGAAACCGTTTCATGTACAAAGCCTTTGATATCTGGTTTTTTCAAAGAAAAACATCAGGTAGGATGCTATTTCAACCTTTTGTATCAGATCAGTAATCCAGACAGACTAAAACATCGACGGATTCAAAAATCAACATTCAAAATCAAAAGGGATAGAGATCTAACAATCAATTGGAATCGCTTTGATGTTATCGCAAAACAGCACTTGAGAAACTTTCCTCTGCGAAAGCACATTCGATTCCGGTTCAATAAAACTTCCCCCGAAACTGGTGAAAACTAGTCGAAGCCGTCAAACATCACACATCACACGATTACCATTCCAACTTTGTCAGCCCATTGTTAGGTAACACACATTTTCCTATTCCCCAGAAAGCTTCATTGTTTATGTCTCGATCTCGGGAAAACTTTTGCTCCTTCGTTCCTTGAACATGCCAGGATAGAGATCCGTTCCAAATTCCGAAAGGAGAACGAGCGCCAATCCTGTTCGCGGAACCGAGAAGTAAAAGAAAAAGTGAACGAAAAAACTTTTACCTAAATTGTTTTCCCGTTAAAAGAAGGGCTAAGAAAAATAACAACTAGTTAATATTCTCACGGTACATAAATTTGCCGCCAAGTTCAGAAGCGCCTCGGAACTTTCCGGAACTCCAAACGCCAACGATGTTCTGCTCTTCGTTTTAAGTGCCGATAACATTGACGACTAGGTACGACGAATTCGATAGCAAACAGCGGTTAAGAGTTTGACCTATGTTGGAAAATAGATGATTTCCAGGGCACAGCTTCCGTTATACAATGTCGTGGTTTTATAGGGTTGAAAGAGGCCCGTGTCAAAATCCAAAATAAGAAATCATTTAGGTGATGGATATCTCTAAAAATACGTTAAAGGATTTTCATGAATACATTCATCAAAACATACAAAAAACAAAAGATAAGATGCAATCAAAATCCTGTGTAATTCACTGCGGAAATTTTTGCAATAAATTACAAGTATGCTGAAACAATATCTGGAACGGTAAATGGCTGGGCATGGCGTACCATTGGTACCTCGCGTACCGGCAGGAATAAAATAGACCCCTTTGTGCGGTCCTTAGCCTCTTGCCCAGCAACTCCTATCCCTACCTCCTCGCGGTACTGGCTGGGGTACGAGTAACCTTAGGGAAGATCTGGTAACCAACCCCGGTGGGAACTTTGGTCATATGCTGACAGGGAAGGGTGGGGGTTTGCTTTTGCTTGTACAAACGCCTGTACTCCATCACGGCTGATCATCACCATTGGCGTAAATAGGGAGGGGCCAGGGGGGGCCTGGCCCCCCCAAATCATGAGCTTGGCCCCCCCGAAAAAAATGGAGAAGAAATTACAATATAGTTAAATTGTTGAAGCATGTTTCAGAAATAGCAGAACTGGTTTGATCCATTTTTAGTTGTATTGTTAATTAGACATGCAAATTAAATGACAGCAAAACTGTAAACATTGAAATCCCTTTACGTATAGTAAGATAGTGGTGGATTCGTAAAAAACATCGAACCGTGTAAAGTCGTAGATGTCGCAACATTATTTTTTTCAATGTTGTATTGACACCAATTTTCTGAAGTTTTTAGATTGATAAGATAATAAAACCATGTTACTATTTGTTTCTGTAAAGCAAACCTAAAACCTTGTTTATACTGAAATTTTTTTTTTAGACATGTTTATAACTCTTCTAGAAGCGCTTATAATATGACTTTAGTTTTTATTTATTTTAATTACGCAACATTTTTTTTTGGCGTGATATGGGATTCGATCCTAAGTTCTCGGCGTGTGCTCTAATCACTATACCAGGTCTGTCCCCAAATCAATTCTGTTCGGATGTTTTTTTCATGTAAAATTTCTGTAATTGGAAGACGTTGAACGTAAGAAAAATAGATAATATTTGCTTCTAGATTGATGACGAGATACTGATGAGTAATGCTTTTTTTATGTTTTTATTGCAATTTTGAACCAATCTAACTGCAAACAATTTTCTGTATGTAACAGTAACATTAGAATTTTATGCATGTAAAATCACAAAATTCCTTAATTTCTCTTGACAGTTTGTTAGGCGACCTTTTCTTACATCTATATCAGTCTCCTGTATAAAAACTGATTGAATGAGCTCATGTATTTTTCGGTAAATATGTATTTCTCAGTCGTACATTTATATTTTGAAACCGGTACAATTTATTTTTGGTTTTTTTGTAGCCCAAATTTGAACAGTTCAGTAAAGTGGGGCAAAAGTTTGAGTGAGATTGGAGTTTCTTATTAAGATTTCTAGCTCAATTCAAATCAAAGCATATAAATACCATAGTGATTTTAATGCTGTTCAAGTTAGATACTTTCACTACAAATATCATAAAAATCGTTTAAAATTTGGAAAAATTATGACTATTTGTTGCTTTCTGATGTAAAAATTTGTATTTTTGGTCAAACAAATAAGGATAACATCTTTTCCTATTTCTTTTGTAAGGGCGTTCTTAGGCCTATTAATTACTTCATGAAAGCTTGGAATCAATTTTGGGCCCAAAGTTCGACCAATACATAAACTCGCGGAAAAAAATACAAATAGCCCCAAATCCACTTATTGTCTTCAAGTTAAGCGAATTTTGCCTGGTCGTACTAAAAAAGTTACCAACATTTCACATTTTCTCTTAATTTTGTGAAAAAATTCTTTGGGTATATTAACCCTGATTTATGATGACAACTTAGTGTGTATTTTTCTGTAAACATAAGTTTATGGCTGATATAAAGTATAACTGTCGCAAAAGTGTCGATATTTTGTGTATCGGCCAGCGAAATTTTACCCCATACTAGATTTGAACTCTTGCCCCGTGGGGCAGAAATTCGTTTAAGACAATCAATTTTGAAACTGTAATAACTAAAAATGGGTAAATTGTAGCAAATAATACGAAGGCTCACTGTGTGGTATTTATTTATTTTCAACTGCAATTATTATTATGAAAATTTTGGTCGAGCTTTTGTCCTACCTTACTCTAGTTGGATATTATTAAATCCTTGATCAAAATGCCTTCCATCTTGCTTTCTTCAAATAACTGTTTTCATAAAAATTTGATGACGACAGCTTTTTTTCAGAAAAAAATAACTTTCAATCCTTTAATATGGTGATAACCAAGAAGTTTTAGGGTGTGAAGTCTTTAACAAAAAAGGTATAATTTTATCCTATGTTCAAATTTTGGTTTCGAGAGGTTTAGAGAAATGAATCGCTCGCTACAGAGCAACAATAATTCAAATTAGCAAGCGTTTTTTTCTTCAAAGGCTTGTTTTTTTGCCTCTTTGGCTTTAAGAGGTTAGATCTACTTAATCAAGCCATAGATAACGCATATGAGGATTACAACTTAAAAACTGAAAATGAAATAAAATCTTGCCCAAAAATGTCTTTAATTACATCAATACAAAACTGAGGTCAGATAATTTTCCCTCGATAATGCATCTTGACAAAAACGTTGGTGATAGCTCCGAGAAAATTTGCAATCTTTTTGCATCTTTCTTTTAAGAAATCTATACTACTTTTGATGATGAAGACCGCGATTGCAATTACTTTGATTTCTTACCAGCATATACTAGAGACATTGAAATCAGTCATATCAACGTAAAGGACGTCATGGAAGGCTTGAATAAGTTAGATGTTTCAAAAGGGTCTGGACCAGATGGAATTCCACCATTATTCATGAAGAGCTTAGCTGTAGAACTTACAACTCCATTGTTTTGGCTTTTTAACATGTCATTAGAGTCTGGTACTTTTCCAATATCATGGAAAAGCTCATACCTGGTACCCATCTTTAAAAATGGAAAAAAATCTGACATAAGAAATTAAAAGCAGAATAACAAATGCTCAACATGTATTCTTTAAAGGACGTTCAACAAATACAAATCTAATAAAATTTGTCAATTACACACTCACTGCAATGGATAATGGTCACCATGTAGAGGCACTTTATACTGACTTCAGTAAAGCATTTGACCGCGTTGATATACCTATGCTACTATTCAAATTACAAAAACTAGGAATAGAGTCTAATCTTCTGAAATGGATTGAGTCCTACTTAACCAACCGTCAACAAATAGTTAGATTCAAAGGAAGTAAATCGAATCCCATTCAAGTTACCTCTGAAGTCCCTCAAGGTTCCCATTTGGGCCCTCTTCTCTTCATACTGTTTGTCAACGACATCTCTTTGATCCTTAAGCACATAAAAGTTCTGGTTTACGCTGATGATATGAAACTTTATTTAGAAATTATTAATAAAGAGAACATAAATATATTCCAAAATGAAATAAAAGTCTTCTACACCTGGTGTAATAAATCCCTGCTGCAATTGAATGTAAAAAAATGTAACTTAATAGCTTTTAGTAGAAAACGAGACACACCAAACGTTACAATCACCCTAGGAAATCAGCCAGTGGTAAAATGTGACAGAGTCAGAGACTTAGGTGTCATCTTAGATTCAAAACTAACATTCATTGATCATTATAATACAATCATCAACAGAGCAAATAACATGCTTGGATTCATAAAGCGGTTTAGTTATAGTTTCCATGACCCGTACACAATTAAAACGTTATATACTGCATATGTAAGGTCAATAATTGAATATTGTAGTGTAGTTTGGTCTCCTTTTTCAATAACACATGAAGAACGGATAGAATCAGTACAAAAACAATTCCTACTGTTTGCCCTACGTAAATTAGGTTGGACAAGATTTCCTCTACCTTCTTATAAAGCACGCTGCATGCTTATCAACATACAAACTCTAAAAGTGCGTCGTTAATTCGCAATGGTGTCCTTCGTAAATGATTTTGTTTCACATCGTATTGACTCCGCAGAACTCTTAGCAAAACTAAATTTTTATGCACCCTTCCGATAACTGCGAAACCGGAATATATTCCTTACGTGCCATCATCGTACTAACTATGACAAATATGGGCCTCTTAATCAGATGATGGCAACGTATAATAAACATAGCGCTAGTATTGGCTTCACAACGACAAAAACCAAATTGAAGCAATATTTCAATTCAGTTCGATGATTGTAAACTCGTTTATAAAACATTGCAGCATAAAATGTTCCTTTATAATTCCTGTTAGAAATAAGAAAAACATGTAAAATTAGTGTGTAATGAAACGGTCTACTATTGATTGACGACAAATAAATAAATAAATTTTCATATTGATTTTGAACCTCAATTGAACAGATACATTTAAAACTTTATCTTTATTTATAACTCTGCTTAAATTCGAGTTCAAATCGAATTGGAAAGGTAAATTTGTTTCATGATTAGAGTCTGCTTTTAAATCTTTGTATTTGATTCCAGATATACGTGATTGGGTTGAATACGTCATCTTGGCAATATAAAACAAAAAAAAAAGATTTTTAAAAACGTTTACTATTTTTACATAAAAGTGACATTTGGTATCAAAGAAAGTTGATCAATCGATTTTGGGTGATTTTTAGGTTTTGATTTAGCTCTGTATGAAAGTGCGCCAATATCCAGCTTTTCACGAGCGCCAATGGCTGCCGCAAATGGCCTCGCTTTCTAGTAGGGATCAAACGATAAGCCATTAGCGGTTTTAAAAACCTGGATAATCGATTCACAAATATAATCGAAACAAACATTGTAAAGTTATCTAAATCTTTCACGATTTTTATCTCTCATGAGAAAGGGCCGTGGCCCCCCTCAAGTCTGATGGCTATTTACGCCCATGATCATCATCCGAGTGCCAGAGAACGACTCTAAGCTAAACTGTGCACTATGGCCCTCCGAACACCTCCGAACGCGAGTACGATCGCTGCCCAAGCCACGACGTCAAGATCATCATAGGAGATTTGAACGCTCAGTTTGGCCAGGAGGAGGAGTTCGGATCGATCATTGGAAAGTTCAGCGCCCACCGGCTGATGAACGAGAACGGCCTACGACTGATAGATTTTGCCGTCTCCAAGAATATGGCCATTCGTAGCACCTATTTCCAGCACAGCCTCCCGTATCGGTACACCTGGAGATCACCTAAGCAGACGACGCAAATCGACCACGTCTTGATCGATGGACGGCACTTTTCCGACATAACCGACGTCAGTACATATCGTGGCGCTAACATTGACTCCGACCACTATCCGTCATCAACGATCTGCAATCTAGCGCGACTGAAACAACCGGATGTCGCCAATGCGTACGCGCAGCATCTTGAGTCAGCGTTGCCGGATGAGTGCCAGCTCGATAGGGCCCCTCTTGAGGACTGCTGGAGGACAATCAAAGCAGCCATTAACGACGCTGCCGAAAGCATTGTCGGATATGTGGAACGGAGCTCAAGAAACGATTGGTTCGACGAAAAGTGCCAGGAGGTTTTAGAGGAGAAGAATGCCGGGATAAGGATGGGAGCATCTTGACGGACGGACGCGGGGTGATCGCAAGGTGGAAGCAGCACTACGATGAACACCTGAATGGCGCAGAGAACACAGGCACAGAAGGTCAGGAGCGAAGGCGATGGCTACGTCAGTACATCGGACAGCGGAAGCCAACCAGCTCCCACGATGGGGGAAGTTAAGGATGCCATTCAACAGCTCAAGAACAACAAGGCCGCTGGTAAGGATGGTATCAGAGCCGTACTCATCAAGATGGGCCCGGACAGGTTGGCCGCTTGTCTGCATTGGCTGATAGTCAGAATCTGGGAAACGGAACAGCTACCGGAGGAATGGAAGCAAGGCGTTATAAGCCCTATCTACAAAAAGGGCGACCAATTGGAGTGTGAAAATTATCGTGCAATCACTATCCTAAACGCCGCCTAAAAAGTGTTATCCCAGATTCTTTTCCATCGTCTATCACAGGGTTTCTCAACCGGTGGTCCGCGGACCCCTTGGGGTCCGTGACGAGCTCTCAGGGGGTCCGTGAAGCCATTGAGAATAAGTGTCGTTTCTCTTGATATGAACCTGTTCCTAATATATAAGGTGCTGTACACAAATTACATAACTCTCTAGGGAAAGAGATAGAGTAGGCTCAAGACTTATAGTTCATACAAAAAATTGGAATTTTTCATACAAAAAGCGTTACGAACGAGGGTCATAAATTTAGAATTTTAGCATTACGTAATAATATCAGTGCGCATCGTACCTTCGTGCTGTGCGTACACGAATTCTCTCTGCTCTTGGAAGTTTTCTTAAAAACTACCTAAAGCAATAAAACAGTACTTTTCAGTGCTACAAAAACAGTACTTTTCAGTGCTAAAATTAAAAACGGTACTTCTCAGTGCTACTAAAACAGTACTTTTCAGTACTATTTTTTCTACTATTGATCCCTTTACGATCCTTGTTTGGACCCGTGCCTTCGATTTTTCGTTGGACCCGTTGGCGAAAGCTAGCGGTGGTAATCCTTCTTGGACACCGTCTTGAGAAAAAACCTTTCGAAGGTCACGTCTTCTTTCGTTTATTAATTAAACATGGTATCAACAACTAACAAAAGGAAGGGTGAATCTCTGAATTCACTACTTCCTTCCAAAAAAGTGGGTTTTAAAACTGTCACTACACGTGGCAAGAATGGAAGAAAGGACGCTTCCCCGGAATGCGAAGTTTCTTCCAAGGGTGAAATGAATAATTGTATCGAAATGAGCAATCAGTTCGATGCTCTAGACAAATTTTCCGAACACCAAATCGAAGCAGCCTCTAGCCCAGGCTCTTTGATTCAAGTAAGGAAGCAAAGAGTGCCGCCTATCGTGGTCAGTTGTTCCGAATTTGGGGGATTTAGGCAGGAGATCTTGAACTCCATTAGGGGAATCAAGGTTTCCTTCCAAATCGCAAAGAAAGGAGACTGTCGCGTTTTGCCGGAAACTCTTAAAGATCGTGAGCTTCTTCTCAAACATCTTGAAGAGAAGAAGCACAATTTTTTTACTTATGACGACAAAACTGAACGTTTGTTCAAAGTTGTCTTGAAAGGTCTCTCAAGTGACTATAAATCACCTGAAGAGATCAAAAATGGAATAAATGATTTACTTGGATTTTCCCCAGTCCAAGTAATCATTATGAAAAAGAGAACCCAATCTGGCATTGTTCGGAAAGGGCTTTCTCAAGAATTTTATTTAGTTCACTTTAACAAAAAAGAACTAAATAATATTAAAGCTTTAGAAAAAGCAAAACTTTTGTTTGATGTCCGTGTGACATGGGAACATTTCCAGAAACCTGGAGGAAATTACCAGAACCCCACTCAGTGCCGTCGGTGCCAAAAGTGGGGTCATGGTACAAAAAATTGTCGCATGGATGCTAAATGCATGATTTGCGGAGGTTCTTCTCACGCCAAAGACGTCTGTCCAGTGAAGGAAGATACCACCAAATTCATATGTTGTAATTGCGGGGCTAACCATAAGTCCAATTTTTGGAATTGTCCTTCACGCAAAAAGGTCATTGAGGCTCGTGCCAGGCAGATGAAAGATAATATCCGTTACGATAACGGTCGTTTCCGGAATTTGCCTGGTAGAGTATCGAACAATGCTCATTTTTCAGTTAACGATCGCTTGATCATGAATCATACCCATCAGGAAGATCATAATCATGCTCATTCACAAACTAATTTTAATCCGTCGGGTAGCCGTTCGAATCTTTCAATTTCGAATGTATCTACCCACGGTAAATCCTTTGCCGATATCGTAGCAGGAAATTCGAACTCCTCCCCTGTTCGATCCATGGGTACCCATTCTACTTGTTTCAAATCAAATGGAAAAAACCCTACCGCCACAGGTAACTCCGCTTCTTCGTCTACCGGAAATTCCAATGGGAAATCACATGACATGTCTGCCTCTGATTTTAATTTTCTAACTGAACAATTGAATCTAATGATTGATGCAATGTTCAAAGCCACCACTATGACTGAAGCAGTCCAAGTAGGTGTAAAATTTACAAATCAAATTGTTATTGGATTACGTTTTTCTAATGGATCCAAATAATAATTTAAATATTTTAAATTGGAATGCTCGTTCTCTGAATGGTAAAGAGGACGAGCTGTTTAATTTTCTTACGGTTAATAACGTGCATATAGCAGTTATTACCGAAACGTATTTAAAACCTGGATCTAAACTCAAAAGAGATCCTAACTTTTTTGTTTATCGTAATGATCGACTTGATGGGGCATGTGGGGGAGTTGCAATCATCATTCATAGGCGTATAAAACATCAACTGTTTTCATCATTTGAAACTAAAGTTTTTGAAACTTTAGGTGTTTCTGTTGAAACACAGTTTGGTAAATATATTTTCATAGCTGCCTATTTGCCTTTTCAATGCTCTGCGCAGCAAGTTAATTTGCTCCAAACTGACTTGCGTAAATTGACTCGCAATAAGTCAAAATTTTTTGTTATTGGTGACTTTAATGCCAAACATCGGTCATGGAATAATTCTCAGAGTAATTCCAACGGCAGAATTTTATTTGATGAGTGCTCTTCAGGATATTTCTCAATTCAATACCCTGATAGCCCCACATGTTTTTCCTCTTCTAGAAATCCATCTACGATTGATTTGGTCTTAACCGACTCTAGTCATCTTTGTAGCCAAATGATTACTCATGCTGATTTTGATTCTGATCATGTCCCTGTTACATTTCAAATATCCCAAGAAGCGATTCTTAATCCTATCAGCTCCACTTTCAATTATTTACGAGCCGACTGGAATATATATAAAACGTATGTTGACTCTAATCTTGATGTTAACATTTCTTTAGAAACTAAACTTGATATTGACAATGCTCTTGAAACTTTAACAAATTCCATTGTTGAAGCCCGGAGCATTGCAATTCCAAAATGTGAAGTAAAATTTGAATCCGTGATTATAGACGATGATCTTAAACTCTTGATCCGTCTTAAAAACGTGAGGAGAAGGCAATTTCAACGCACTCGCGATCCTGTTATGAAAATTATATGGCAGGAATTGCAGAAAGAAATCAAGAAACGTTTTGCTCAATTAAGAAACAAAAATTTTGAAAATAAAATTTCTCAATTGGACCCTGGCTCTAAGCCCTTTTGGAAATTATCGAAAATCTTGAAAAAACCTCAGAAGCCAATACTGGCATTGAAAGAGGAAAACAAATTATTACTAACTAATTGCGAAAAAGCTCAAAAACTTGCTATGCAGTTTGAAAGTGCGCACAATTTTAATTTAGGACTTACTAGTCCAATTGAAAATAAAGTTACTCAGGAGTTCGAAAATATTCTCAATCAAGAGAACGTTTTCGAAAATGCCTGGGAGACTGATTTGGAAGAAGTGAGAACTATTATTAAAAAATTCAAAAACATGAAAGCTCCTGGCGATGATGGAATTTTCTACATCCTCATCAAGAAACTTCCAGAAAGTAGCTTATCATTTTTAGTTGATATATTTAACAAATGTTTTCAATTAGCATATTTTCCTGACAAATGGAAAAATGCTAAGGTTGTTCCAATTTTAAAACCAGACAAAAATCCTGCAGAAGCTTCTAGTTATCGTCCAATCAGTTTGCTTTCCTCCATCAGTAAACTTTTTGAAAAAGTTATTTTGAACAGAATGATGGCCCACATCAACGAAAATTCAATTTTTGCCAATGAACAGTTCGGATTCCGCCATGGACATTCGACCACTCATCAACTTTTACGTGTAACAAATTTGATCCGTTCCAACAAATCTGAAGGCTATTCTACTCTTCTAGACATAGAAAAAGCATTCGACAGTGTTTGGCATGAAGGTTTGATTGTAAAATTAAAAAAAAAAAAACAAATTTTCCAACATACATTGTTAGAATAATTCAAAGTTATCTGTCAAATCGTACACTTCAGGTTAATTATCAGAACTCCAGATCTGAAAGACTTCCTGTAAGAGCTGGTGTTCCTCAAGGCAGCATTTTGGGACCAATATTATACAATATTTTCACATCTGACTTACCTGAGCTACCTCAGGGATGTCAAAAATCTTTGTTTGCGGATGACACAGGCCTCTCCGCCAAAGGACGAAGCCTGCGTGTTATCTGTAGTCGATTGCAAAAAAGTTTGGATATTTTTTCTTCATACTTGCAAAAATGGAAGATTTCTCCTAATGCTTCCAAAACTCAACTAATAATATTCCCACATAAACCAAAAGCTCTTTATTTGAAACCTTCAAGTAGACATGTTGTCACGATGAGAGGGGTTCCAATAAATTGGTCAGATGAAGTTAAATATCTAGGGCTCATGCTAGATAAGAATTTAACTTTCAAAAATCACATTGAGGGCATTCAAGCCAAATGTAATAAATATGTAAAATGTCTCTATCCCCTTATTAATAGAAAATCAAAACTTTGTCTTAAGAACAAGCTTTTGATATTCAAACAAATTTTCAGGCCAGCCATGTTGTATGCTGTACCAATATGGACTAGCTGTTGTAATACCAGGAAGAAAGCTCTGCAGAGAATTCAAAATAAAATTTTGAAAATGATTCTGAGGCTTCCTCCCTGGTATAGTACCAATGAGTTACATATAATATCCAATGTTGAAACATTGGAACAAATGTCAAATACAATCATTAATAATTTCAGGCAAAAATCGTTACAATCTTCTATTGCCACGATTAATACGTTATATGTTTAGGTTAAGTTAGGTTAAGTATATTAAAAACGTTTTTTTTCTCTTATAAGCAGGTGAAATCAACTCACCTGTAAAAAAACTGAACTGCTACGGCAAATGAAATGTAATATGTTGTTAACAAAATGTTAATTAAATCTTAAATTTGTTTTACCAAATTAGGATGATAGTGTTGTCAAATAACACAGAACACCTAGATATAAGAAATGAATGTAATGTTTGGAATGATACTAATAAAGACATTAAAAAAAAAAAAAAAAAAAAAAGCATTACGTAATAAATGGACGCTGTCTTGTTACCCAGTTGCACATTTTGCGTCTTTCAAATATTTTTAACACGTAACCTTTTTTTTTTTCTTTCAATTGTGATAATACTGGGAATTTACCTTTAATGTCATTCTGTCGGCTTACATAGCATGCCAGAGATAATTACTTAATGCTGATCCGTTCCAGTTCAATTCAGTGGGATCTTGAAAATAGTGTAATTTTTTGGCAGATTTTGCCAGCTTCCTGGCAAGATCCCCCAAACATTTCTCAGAACCTTGTTGGTTATTGGAAGTATTGATCAAAGCAAGTTTTGAACACCTTTTACAAATACCATTCGCGGAAGTCTTGTGAATCTTTTATTAAGTTTTCAAGAACAAAATTCGATTGATTTTGTCGCAGTGATCTGTGGTAGATTTCTGCGAAGATTCCTCACGGATATCTGACAAAGCTTTCAAAGATTTCCTGGCATAACTTTTGACAAATTCTCTCCACAGCACATTAAAGCAGAGCATAGAAGCCCATTAGCAAGTCGCTTAAAGTTTTCAATGCAATCAAAGCCACCATATTCTGTGAGCGAACTATGCCACTCAATCAGAATCTAGTTAGTGATCATGAGAGATCACTGTTGAAATAAACAATGAGCTTGGAATTTCACTTAGCAACAGTATTCCAACACCAAAGCGACTACTGTACGGTGTGAACAGAGCAAACCAAATGTCAATTTAAAAATCAATTTCAAGAACTTCAATCTTCAACGTTTGTTTTTTTTTCTTATTTTTCCATCCAATATTTGGCCTATCCATTTCCATCTATTTGATAATAAAGTCTCGTGGAACATATCAGTGAGGAAACGAAAGTGGGATTAACAAGCTCAACTCTAGAGCAGTCGTGTCCTCTGCCGCCATCAGCAGAACCAGGTGCTGCGGCAAGCATGTTTTTTCCCAGGCTTCGTGTACAGTACAGAATGCAAACAATCCTACCAATATTAGAATAAGCAGTGATCATCAATCGATATTAATCAGTGCCTTCAATGCAATTGCACCCCATCTCCTACTGCGCGATGCAAATTTACACACACAACATAGGGAGCCGGATTGATGGCACTTTAGATTTTATTCGGCAGGGAGGTTTTTCGGAAGCTATTGGTACTTCTTTACCCGAATGGACTGCAGTATTCGCTAATTTAACACGTGTCCTCTATTGCAACATAAGATCAAGAAAAAAAAAACTGAAATGAATTTCAGGCACTGGGAAACCATCCATCAATAAAATCGTTTTGCCGAATAAAACCAAATTTGTCCGTCCCATTCAGGACAATAAACTGATACAACGAGTCCTCAAAAATATCATATGTATTCTGAATCGAAAACATATCATCTGCATGTACAATTTCAGAGCACTTTTATTTGAGAAAACATTATTCCTCACTACACTCCAATTTGGTCAAATAACTGCCGTGATCAGTTGATTTTTGTTGCTGATCTGTGCAAATCACAAAGGGTTTGATCAATGATCGTCAACGCTCAGCGAGCTTGGCAAATCACGGCCTACCCCTTAGCTGATCATCAAGTGTGCCTAAAATAGACTGATTTTTGCTCATGAGCTGAGCATTTTCAATACCTGATGCAGAGCACCCAAAGCTGATGAATTCTTCAATTGGGTCCTAAATTTTTTGATAAAAACTTATTTTTATTAAATAAGACGGTAGGGTGTGTTCTTGTTACTATTTTGACAAATTTTCCCGCGCAAATAACAGCTTTATCATATATGAACTTCAAATTAAAAAATGGGTTCAAATTTGAACCTTGACACTTTTGATCATGTTTAACGTTCACTTAGTCGACAAACACAGTTTTAACACTGGGGTTGTTCCTATCTGACATTTCAGAAGGGACAGGGCAAACAAAATACACCCGATATTTTTTTATTTATTTATTTATTTATTTATTTATTTACACCGTCTTCGAAACATGGTACAGACTGAATTTAGTATATAAAAAAAAATAAAATCAGTTTCTTATTCTATTTAAAAATATGTTCTTCGTCACGTCAAAATCAAATTTGTCTCCAACATCGTTGAATGCTCGCAAACAAGAACTCAAGGAGCTGTTATAACCATAGTTAGTCCGATGATTTGGTATACACAGAAGAACAGCGTTCCGAAATCTTCTAGAAGGAGCATTGAAACTCAGCAGCTCCAGCAGTGCAGAGCAATCTATTCCCCCTTTGATCAGGTCGAATATGAACAGACGTTGCTGATTGGTACGTCTGGCTGACAAAGATTCCAATCTTATCAGCTGGCATCGTTCAAAGTAGCTCGGCAAATTCCTTGCATCGTTCCACGGTAGCCTACTCAACGCAAACCTCAGGAATTTGTATTGCACTCGTTCTATTGAAAGAATCTGCGTAACCAGAGATGGACACCAGACAGGAGAGGCATATTCTAAGATGCTCCACACCAAAAAAAAATACAGCGTTTTTAAGGCTTAAACATCTGTGAAAGAGTTGGTGTGCCTTCGAATCATTCCTAGAACGGAGAAAGCTTTGGCGGTAGTCAGTCCGATGTGCTTGTTAAATCTCACCTTGAAATCTATCGTAACACCAAGATCGCAAATTGAATGAACGCGGACTACCTCCTCTGCCCCGATGAAGTACCGATGCTGGTAAGCGAGTAAACGAAATTATTTTACATTTGCCGCTGTTCACACGCATGCCGTTGTTGTCGCACCAGATGAGCATGATGTCGATGTCCTCCTGGAGGGCGATGCAGTCCTGAGGAGATGATATGGTGCGGTAGAACTTCAGATCATCCGCGAACGACAGATTGTATGAAGAAAGCAACGAATACAAGTCGTTTATGAAGACGTTGAATATAAGTGGCCCCAAAACACTTCCTTGTGGAACTCCGGACGTAATGTTGAACGTACGAGAACGCGTTGAGTTGGCCATCACAAAGGCGTATCGATTCGTTAGATATGAATAGAGCCACTCGGTGAGCCATCGTGGAAAGCCCAAGCGCTTGAACTTCTCGATCACCAGAATATGCGGCACCGTGTCGAATGCTTTGGCAAAGTCTACGTAAATAGAGTCAACCTGTTGCCTTGCTTCCACTTCCCGAAACAACGTCGATACATAGCTCATTAGGTTCGTAGTCGTTGAACGATTTTTCATGAATCCGTGTTGACTTTCGGAGATGATCGATGTCAGTGTGTTGCTCAGAGTTTTGTGAATCAACTTCTCCAGAATTTTCGAAAGACTGCATAGTATGGATATACCCCGATAATTAGAAACATGATTACGGCTCCCGGATTTGTATACCGGAACAATGTAGGCCATTTTCCATGCAGCCGGAAATGTCCTTTCACGAAGGGAACAATTGAAAATGCATGTTATTGGGATATACAATGCAGCAGCGCAATTCCTTATTACCAGGGGAGGAATACCATCGGTTCCGGGCCCTTTTTTAATATCCAGATCGCGTAGAGCTTCTAGGACAAAAATATTCGAACGCTGCACAGGCGATACTTTGCTGAATACACTTTCAAAGAACTCTGCAAATAGATCAGCGGCTTCCGAAGTGTTGTGAGCTTCAATTCCGTTATATGTGACGCTCGGAGGAATGCGATTACTAGATTGAAGATTTTTCACGAAGTCCCAAAATCGAGACTGGTTTTGCTTGAGACTTGACTGTACTGCAGAAATGTAGCTCTCGTAGGTGGATAAAAGTAGCGTTTTATACCGTATCTCGATTTCTTGAAGATAACTTCTGTCGCGATTGTCCCTTGATTGAAAGAAGCGTTTCCGTGCTTTTCTGAGGTTGTTACGTTGGTTTCGTAGCTCGGGAGTCCACCAGGGTTTACTGAAAATCGATATCGTGTTACGTTTTGTCTTTGGCACATGTTCACCGAATACACTGTTCAGTTTTTGGTAAAAGGTTGATAACATCGCTTCAAGATTCGTATTTCCAAGCAAAGCGTTCCAATCTGTGTTTCCAAAAATGTCATTCAAGAGCTCAAAATCACATACTTCGAAATTGAACTTGACTTCGTCATTTTCGTCGTCCTCTAAGTTCAGAAGTTCGTCGTTCTCACAGAGCAAGAGGATAAACGGTGCATGATGGATGTCCATTAGCAACAACGGTGAAGCAGTCAAGTCTACGCGTTCAGGAAGATTGATGAAAGTTAAATCAAGAAGTCTACTATTTGAATTAACGAGACTATTGATTTGTCGAAAGCCAACAGCGAACATAGCTTCAATCAAACTTTGTTCATGTTCAGCAGTAACATTCGTTGGAATGAGGCCATTTATGTCGTCATCCTGCTGCCAGCATAGGTTGGGTAAATTGAAATCACCAATCGACATAACAATGTCATTCGCTTCTGCTTGTTCAACGATAAATTGCATAGCATCAGTATGTTTGGCGTACAGCTCGGGGATCGAGTTTGGTGGAAGATAGCTGGCAGCAATATAGAGGGAATGTTTTTAAAACCAAATACAAACAACAATTTGTTCGAGTCTCTCGTAGTTTGTCATTTCGATTGAATCGCAGTTCAACCTGTTCTTGACTGCGATGAGCACTCCACCACCGCGTGAATGATGACTAGTACGTTCATTGCGATCACATCGGAAAAGAGTGTAGTCGGTTGAAATTTCACTGCTTTCGATATCCGCACGCAACCATGTCTCTGTGAATATTAAAACATCATAGTCACAGCTCCTGAGCAGCAAGCGCAGTTGAACAATTTTGGTTCGTAAGCCTCTAACATTCTGATAGTAGATGGAGAGAAGGCGATCAGCACCGTTCCCTACCATAACGTTTGAATTTTCAATGATTTCAATAGCATCTGCGTTAGGTGATTGCACGGCTTGTGGAGGTAGCATAATGTCTTCCTGGCGGCCTAAAGTGCTGGAATGTTCAGTCGCATCAGGTAGAGCATATGTCGGGGCTTGAGAGTACTTGCCTGCTTGAGCGGGTTGGAAGACCCCCTCTCCATTCTCGTACACAGGACCGGGATGGCTGTAGAACGCTGGCAGGAGTGACTCGACTGTGACGAGGGGATTAGGGGCTTCCATTAGGCTTGCAGGCGTGCATCCCGGTGGCTCGGCGTGTGATGAACAGGTTAGGATTGTTGATGAAGATGATGACGTTGGTAGGCTTGCGATGGACATTGCGTTACTAGAATCGACGGAATTTACCGGAAGGTTGAAATTCTTATTGCACGTATACTTGCCTGCAATTGCGGGTCGGAAGACCCCCTCTCCAAACTCGTACACAGGACCGGGATGGCTGCTGAACGCTGGCAGGAGTGGCTCGACTGTGACGATAGGATTAGGGGCTCCCTTGAGACTGGCAGGCGTGCATCCCGGTGACTCGGTGTGTGTTGAAAGCTCGATGAACGATGATGGTTGATTATTCGTGATTGGAAAATATTTTTGATGGCGTGATCTCGAACAGATGTAGTTTGGTGACGTGTTGCTAGAATTGGTTGACTTTACCGGAATTGCCAATTGAAAAGGTTTGGAAGACCCCTTCTTCGCACCCAAATACAGGAACAGGACGACTGATGAGCGTAGGCAGGAAAAACGGGACTGTGTTGGGAGAATACGGGGCTTCCATAGTTCTAATATTTTTGCGTCCTGGGTTGATGAAGGTTAGCTCAGGTCCATAACAGGGGTCACTGAAGATACCGGCGTTTGAGGTTGTAGCAACGGAGTAATTCTCGTGTTCATATTCAGCGTGGATCGAAATTTTGAGGCACCATAGTCGACGAATTCTCGGAACAGCAGTCCTTCAGGCCAAGTTTCAGGGCAATTTTTTATTTACTCTATTCTAAAACCGAACGTAAATGCGATTTACTGCAGAATTTTAGACCTTCGGATGGAGAAAAATTCACAATGCTATAGTGAAAGATGAAAATTCCCAAGAGGTTTATCCTACTTGCCCTGCATTAAGTTTTGTTGGATCTTTTCAACATTGTTTATGGAGGTTCCTTGTCATACTTATGAATGGATGCTAGTAGTCAGAAATCTACATTCCTGGCTTAATTATTAGTAAACTCCTCCAAAGGATCATAGCAGGATTCTTGCATTCGGTTGATTGCATTTGATTTCAAGAAAAAATACATTTAAGGGTCCGCGAGACGTTTATAAAGCTTCAAAGGGGGTCGCAGCACTGAAAAGGTTGAGAACCACTGGTCTATCACCTAAAGCAAACGAGTTCGTGGAGAGATATCAAGCAGCTGTCATTGACGGCCGCTCGACAACGGACCAGATCTTTTCCGAGCGGCAAATCCTCCAGAAATGCCATGAGTACCAGGTCCCTACGCACCATTTTTTCATCGATTTCAAAACGATAGTATCGACCGCGTAGGGCCACGGAAAATCATGGACGAGAACAGCTTTCCCGGGAAGCTCACAAGATTGATCAGAACAACGATGGACGGTGTGCAAAACTGCGTGAAGATCTCGGGCGAATACTCCAGTTCGTTCGAGTCTCGGCGGGGACTACGAGAGGGCGACGGACTTTCGTGCCTGTTGTTTAATATAGTGCTTGAAGGTATCATGAGAAGAGCCAAATTTAACAGTCGAGGCACGATTTTCACGAGATCCTGAAAATTTGTTTGCTTCGCGGACGACATGAATATTATTGGGAGAAAATTTGAAACGGTAGTAGATTTGTTCACCCGCCTTAAACGCGAAGCTACAAGAGCCGGGCTAATGTTGAATGCATCGAAAACAAAGTACATGCTGGTTGGCGGAACTGAGCACGAGAGGGCCCGCCTAGGAAGCAATGTCACTATAGACGGGGATACCTTCGAGGTGGTGGACGAGTTCATCTACCTCGGATCCTTGTTGGCGGCTGACAACAATGTTAGCCGGGAAATACGAAGGTGCATCATCAGCGGAAGTCATGCCTTCTATGGGCTTCAGAAGAAACTGCGGTCAAGAAAGATTCACCCCCGCATCAAATGCACGATGTACAAAACGCTCATAATACCGGTAGTCCTCTATGGGCATGAGACGTGGACTATGCTCGAGGAGGACTTGCAAGTTCTTGGGGTTTTCGAACGCCGAGTGCTAAGGACGATCTTCGGCGGCGTGTAGGAGAACGGTGCACTTATACGCACTTTTTATTACAAATACTTCTGAACTTCTTCCTTTTAGCGTTCAAATTGGAACGGAGCCTGTTTCTCAGCTTAGTGTTCTCCACTGCAATGAATTGAGATTTTTTTGCCAACTGATCATTTTTGCATAGGGTAGGTGTACCAGTTATGAACAAAGTGGTTCCCTATTTCGCCATACGTGATTACTTTAATGTCTTCAAATTTTGAAAATTTTTGTTTGTTGTAGTAGTTAGATTCAAGGTATATCTTGATGTTAAAACATTCAAAAGGATTTAAAATGTGAAAGTTATCAAAATTTCACGTATGGCCAAATAGGGAACTTCTATGGTTATAACTGGTACACTTCCCCTACATAACTATCGGGTTTTAACAGTCACCAGGATATAATGGAATATATGCTGCATACTTTAATTCTATAATTTCTGGTAAACAAAAAAGTGACGAAATATTTTCAAATGCAATGTCAAGATTATTGCTCAGATTTATTCCCTAAGGAAATTTTTTTGATAAACTTGATATAAAAGATTTTTTACAAAAGTGATTTTATATTTTTATTTGATCTGTGATAATTTGGAAAATAAATTTAAATCGTTTGGCGTTTACGCCTCTCATGGGATAGAGTAATTTTTTGCGAGTAATTTTGCATAGGGAAAGTGTACCAGTTATGGCCATAGTGGTTCCCTATTTGGCCATATGGGAAATTTTGCCAACAATCACATTTTAAATCTTTTTGAATGTTTTAACATCAAGATATATCTTTAATCTAACTTCTACAACACACACAATTTTTCAAAATTTGAAGGAATTAAAGTAATCACGTATGGCGAAATAGGGAACCACTATGTCCATAACTGGTACACCTACCCTATATAAAATTTCGCCATCTCCAACAATTTTTACAAGAGATTACATCTTTATGAAACCAAATATACAAAATTGGCGCTTATGTCATTTATGCGGTTACTTTTATCACATAAGTCAATCATGTAATTTATAGCCGTCATGATTCCTAACAAAATTCCTATAAACACCATTAAGCCAAAACGCCTATAACGGAAGTTATGATTTTTGTCCCGAGTTCCCAAACATTCGAAGCACTGTACGTCGTGCTCTTATCGCTACCCCAACAGAGAAAGTGGGAAGTTAAGCTTTCATGTGCCTGTCGTGATCAGAGCAGCTTTTCTCTTCTCACCACCTTCTTCTAACAATCGTTTCAGTAAGGGAAACTGTCAAAACCTCGCCGAAGGACGGTTCTGTTCTGCTGCTCTTTCTCGACGCTCCGACAAACAGAGAGCGGTCCCACTCGCTTGCTCGCCGTCGCATCGGAGCACTGTGGCCGAAGACGCCGTCTTTCGAAAAGGTCAGGCTACTGAGCTATGCGCAAAACAAATAAAAATCATGCCCACTAGTACCGCCTGGTGGCGTAATTCCGTATCACAATGACCACCGCATGTCTGCCCTTGAGCTAATGAACAACGCTTCGGAAGACATCACTGTGCTATCTCTTTTTGCATACGAGATATTCAACAACACCCCCAAAGTGATGAAATCCCATAAGCCCTGGGTCTCCTATAACGCGGATTCCTATAACGCCCCCCAACCATGTATATAATAGGGGAACTGACTGTACTTTCTTGCCAACCACTTGTTGAATGGCTCCGTCAAACAGCCAATGAGCTATTGCATGATATTGGAAGTTAGTTGCATATAAAGCGTACGCACGCTTTTTAACTTTGTCATTTGGGCTTAGCCCCTAGCAACTCATTTATCTTCGAAGTATTTTTGTCCACCAGTAAACCGAAAGACCCTATTGCGAAAAACTTTGGGCTCTTCAGGCACCCATGTGGCAAGTTCCATTTTATTACAAGCTTTCCTTAAGGACACGTACACCGTCTTCAGCCATTTAGCTGCACAATCTGTATCTTATCACTAGCATGCTCCAATGACACAGCTGGGAAACATTCCTCACGAAAAGCATCAATGGTTGAAGTAGGAATCGAACCCACACTCCATGACATGATGATCTGTAGCTGCATTTACTGTTAGACATTCTGAACATCGACGCGTTCCAGATCCCGTCCTGATTTCACCGCCACTTGCCTTTCAACTGTGCTCGTCAGGACTGTTTGGAACATCCCTCTCTGATAACTGGTCTCGGCTAATAGCCATCCTTTCTGGACTTCCCGGAAACCACAAACTGAATGGTACGTTCTCATCCATTATCAATCCTATTAGTGTAACAACGGTTCCTACACCACTGCCTTCGGCTTAACTACCAGGCCAACCGAAATCCCTAGATTATTCCATGCGGGAAGCTTTGCTTTTCATCGATCATAACTTTGCCTAATGATGCTTCGGTGGCAGCTCATTCTCAGCATCCTAACTTGGGCCACAGGCTCTTTCTACGACAAATGTTTCCAAACGCCAGCGGTATTTCAACGGTTCTTTAGCTCCATTCGCCAACTCAACCGATCCAGTTATCTTTCATTTTCGCTTCTTCTTCTTCGTCTTATATTTCTTCTTCTTCTTCTTATTCAATGGAACCGATATCTACAACAACTTTGAGCTACTAGTTCAAGATACTTCACCGTAGAGTATAGTTCTGCAGGTAGTGAACAAGATATCGGTCGTGCAACTCAAATGTTCCAGATTACGAAATTCGGAATGACCCGTCACAATAACCGCAAGTGCGAGCAACGGGCGCTTAGCTTGATAAGTGATTGCACCATAGGGTCCAAGCGATCCCTTAGGCATCTTGGGGTAATAATCGATGAGCTCAGCTTCTGTAGCCACGTCGAATATGCCTGTAAAACGACATCTAAGGCTATAGCGGCGCTTTCGAGAATTATGTCTAATAGACCTGCTGTAGCTGCCAGCAAATGTCAGCTCCTGGCAGGCACTATCCATACTGAGGAACGGAGAACCAATCTGCTCAAAAGCGCTTAGAACGAGAAAAACCCTAAAGTGGTTGGAAAGCACGTATACAATCATTTAGCAAGCGCATACTGAAAAGTTTCTTAAAAGGTCGTGTGCATCATAGCCGGGATGACGCCAATCGGGCTCATCATCAAGGAAGATATCCAATGCTTCAAGTAAAGTGCTACCAGAGGAGTTCGCAACGCGTGTATAGAGGCAACGCTCAGATGTTGGCAGCAGGAATGGGATAGCTCCCCCAAAAGTAGATGGACTCATCGGCTAATACCAATTGTGTCAGATTGGTACAAAAGAAACCATGGGGAAGTGACCTCATGGTTTCTTTTGTACCAATGCAGTTTCTGTCAGGGCATTTTGTTTTCTATCTTTATTAACGAGATTTTTAGTCCTAGGCTAATTCATCTCGGTACCAACGGCTTTACTTCCCTTCCGAAGGAACTCGTCACTATAACATTTTTGTCATAAGGGACTATCTTGGGGATGACATTCGATCCCAAGTCCTCGGCGTGAGAGGCGTGTACTCTAACCACTACACCAGGTCGTGTCAGGGCGTGCTGCCTAGGTTCGGACAGCCAGAATCTCATGCGTGAACCAATTGTGCTGGTGTGGAGGAAACAGCGGAGCATGTCGCGTTCGATTGCCCGCGTTTCATTGTTGTGAGAGATCGCATGCAAGCTACATGGGCAAAGGACACGTCCACGACAATATAATCCAGAGAATGTATGCGGATGCTTAGTGCTGGAATGTAGTAACTATCTTGCTGGAAATTCGCTCATATGTTCCCAAGAAAGGTCGCCGATATGACATCAACAACTACCGTGGTATAACATCATTATGCGCAGTATCAAAATTGTTCGAACTTGTCGTTATGGAGCTACTTTTTTCTCATTGTAAACATTATGTGAGCGAAGAACAACACTGTTTTATGCCAGGCCGATCGACTACCACAAATTTGTTGTATCTACCGTCTCATATCACTACAAGTTTGGTAGAACGAAATCAAACAGACGTTTTCTACACCGACTTATCCGCCGCTTTCGGCAAAATAATCCACGCTATAACGATCGTTAAGCAGAGGCTTGGATTACATGGTTCGTTTCTGAGATGGATTGACTCCTATCTCACCGATCGAGGGATGCTCGTATCCATAGGGGATTCTCAGCTGGATGTTTTCATAGGAACTTCTGAAATTCCACAAGGAAGCCATCTCGGACCTCTATTTTTTTCGATATACTTCAATGACGTGAACCATGTGCTGAAAAGACCTAAGCACTCGTTCGCAGACGACCTGAAAATATTTCAGCAAATCCGCACGACCGCCGATGCAATTACGCTGCAAAATGAATTAGATCGTTTCGCATCTAAACCGGATGCTAGTGAAACAAAGCAAGTGCTCGATGATTCCTTTCTCCAAGAAAAAAGAGCCTGTTCGTTTCAAGTACACCTTTTCTGATGTGGAGTGATGTACTGTTCGCTAGTGCGTCCTATTTTTGAATTTAGTTCACCTGTATGGAGTCCAATTTACCTTAATGGTGCGGAACGTATCAAATCGGTTCAACAGAGGTTTATCCGATTCGCATTACGCATGGATTACCATGGCGAGATCCTTATCGTTTGCCGAGCTATGAAAGCCGTTGCTTGTTGAAATTGACCTCAACGTTCAACCTAGAGCACTTCGGAATAATGCTTTAATGCTACGACGTCCATTGCGCAGAACGAACTACGGGATGAACACCGCGATCGATGGAATTCAAAGGACTTTTAACCGTGTCTCATCTAAGTTCGATTACCACATGCCACACTGTAGCCGTCGCTGAAAAAACGTGATCGAAATTGTTTTGACCTTGAAAACATGATTTTAGTACTATAGTGTCTTCGGGAAAGTTTTTCCATAAAATAATCGCTATTTTATGGAAGTGTCAGTTTGGTGATTAATCCACCTATAAGTGAGAACGAAATTTTATTTTTCGTATTTATGAATT
Organism: Aedes aegypti; assembly: GCF_002204515.2. Lineage (NCBI taxonomy): Eukaryota > Metazoa > Arthropoda > Insecta > Diptera > Culicidae > Aedes > Aedes aegypti. The sequence goes on along the minus strand of NC_035109.1, from coordinate 207,548,027 downwards.
TAAAAATAAACTTTATTCGGGAAAGTTGTAGGTAATATTAGAAGAAACAACTTTGCTGAAGACACCGTATGCATATTTTTTGATTTTCATGTACATTTGTGGAGTTTTTTGTGGAACACCCCTAAAAATCACTTTTTTCGTCATAACTTGGTTGGATGATTTTGTAAAATTTTCAATTGTTCTAGTGTTATTTGTTACTTGTAAAAACACATAACTTTCTCCAAAAGAGCATATTTTTATCTCTCATACTTTTCGAGTTATTGAAGGCTTTATATAAAATTTTGCACCTCTTTGACACTAAAAATCATTTGGACGCGCACATTTCCGCAGTCTGAAACATGGTCATCCAATGGTTTGAAACTAATACTATGAAATGCAGAGAAAGCCGTTTTTAGCCTGCTTTAGTCTGACGGTCAAAAGATAGTCTAAAAAAATGTTTACATACATGCAGATATAATTTACACTTATTCACTACACCCTATATTGGCTTAACTTGAATATCTGGCATCACTGTATCGAATTTTATGCAATAAAGTCAACAATATAATCAATCAACAAAAGGTCGGAATAATCTATTCAGACAAGTTTATCACAGACAAACAGACAACATATCCAACACACTTTTCGTCGTTCACCTTTCCAACGTTAGCTGTTTATTTTTTGCAGAAAAACACTTATTGCTATTTTTTCTGCAGGAAGTCTCAGTCCTTTCTTGAGAATTTTTCGGAGCTCGCAGCAAAAACTAAAATGTATAATATAACTATGAAACATTTATTTTTTCCTTTAAAATTCATATGCAATCCATAAATCAGTAAATATTAATGTTTAAGATTATCATCATTATTTTAGCTCCGCTATCACTGGTTTGTTCGTTATCTTTTTTAACCAAAAGATTTTCCCATCCTGATAAGGAAACATTTTTTTCTCGGGAATGCTTTAATAGATGTAATCACAGGATTTGATGTCGCCAACAAACAGTGTAATAATTCTTAGTCAGTATCAATTCTGGAGATCCTCCCTGCAATTCTTAATATCCTTGTTACATCCTCTTGAGCCTCTTCGGTCAACTGTCCAATAGAGACCAAGAAAGAAATTACCTCACTAGTATTAAAGGGACGAATGACCTTCGGGTTAAAGTCCCTCTCAAACAACAACAACAACAATTACCTCACATCCTCGTATAAGGATTCAGTGTACAAAGCGTTGAGCAAATTTCTTCATAGCATCGATGTTACTGAATCGATTCACATTTGAACTGTCAAATCTATTTATCGATTTAATCGAATCCTTTGCATCTATATATTTGAATTGAAATTTATGAAGTTTGGGATGGGATCAAATGAATTAGCAGTCGACACCAACATCTTTCAATAAAATCAGTTTTCATATTCGATACAAAAAATTCACTAATTAAAAATTTGGTTTCTCTCCCATCAATTCATTAAGAAACATTTATCGATTTCTACAAAATAAATCGAATCAAAAACTCGAATTAAGAAAATCAATTCATTCGATACTAGATGCTCCAAACATCGATTCAAAATATCGATTAATCGTAATGACAACTTAAATATTCGAAATATCAATTTAAACTCAGCCAAAGCTAGTACGGATGCTGATATTGGGTGCCACTCATATAAACCAAAAAGCAATTAAACAGTTTGAAATGCATACTTACCGATTTTCTCGCATTAAAACATATTTACACAATTATGAAGAAACAATCCACAATCGCCTGCCGTTCTACGCATATTTGGCTCGCAGCTCATAAGGTTTACATAGAAAATGGGACAAGTAGGTGTAGATGAGCAGTGTAAGCAGGTTGTAATTTATTAATGGTCCCTTTTATACATGGGTTCGATCACCACAAATGAACAAATTCAACAAAATGTTATCATAGAAAAATGTATGAACAAATTTTGTTACATGATCTTTAATATGATCATCTTAAGATTTCAGTAATTCCGCTGTTTTATTTTGTATAATGCTGATAAATAACCTTCGCCAATCGTATCATCAATCAAGCGGTTCTGGTGATGGAAAATCACATGACACGATAACTATTACTAATATTCTAAAATATTTCAACAAATGTATATTTTTTCATTCTCCACAAATTATCAACTATTTATTGTAAAATGCATAAATGTTATAATTGTGAATAAAACTAAAATATAGGGATTTCTTATGAACAAACGAAAACTATAACATTTTTTATTGGTTTAGTGGGAAAAAATTTCATTATCGGTATTTAACTAGTACTACCGATGAATCTATGACAAAAGGTCGAAAGAAAAAAGGTCGAAAGGACAAAAGGTCGAAAGGACAAAAGGTCGAAGAACAAAAAAGAAGGGACAAAAGGTCGAAAATCTTTTTTCTAAGAAGGAAAAATTTCTCACCAAGCAAATCATATTCGACCTTTTGTCCCTTCGACTTTTTGTCTTTCGACCTTTTGTTTTCGACGTTTTGTCTTTCGACCTTTTGTCCATGAACCCTATCGATTCTGATCGATGTAGTACCGTTGAATCGGTATTCAGCAAAAGTAGTCGGAGCCGGACTCCCTAATTGACCACCTACTTCATAAATGAAACTAACGTTAGAAAAGTGAACGATGAAAAGAGTGTATGATATTTAGTCTGTTTGTCTGTGGTAAACCTGTCTGAACAGATTATTCCGATCTGTTGTTGATTGATGTCATTGTTGATTTGATTGCATAAAATTCGATATAGTGATGCCAGATATTCAAGTTAAGCCAATATAGGGGGTAGTGAATAAGTGTAAATTATATCTGCATGTAAGTAAACATTTTTTCAGACTTTCTTTTGACCGTCAGGCTAAAGCAGGCTAAAAACGGCTTTCTCTGCATTTCATAGTATTAGTTTCAAACCATTGGATGAACATGTTTCAGACTGCGGAAATGTGCGCGTCCAAATGATTTTTAGTGTCAAAGAGGTGCAAAATTTTATATAAAACCTTCAATAACTCGAAAAGTATGAGAGATAAAAGTATGCTCTTTTGGAGAAAGTTATGTGTTTTTGCAAGTAACAAATAACACTAGAACAATTGAAAATTTTACAAAATCATCCAACCAAGTTATGATGAAAAAAGTGATTTTTAGGGGTGTTCCACAAAAAACTCCACAAATGTACATGAAAATCAAAAAATATGCATACGGTGTCTTCGACAAAGTTGTTTCTTCTAATATTACCTACAACTTTCCCGAATAAAGTTTATTTTTAAATTCATAAATACGAAAAATAAAATTTCGTTCTCACTTATAGGTGGATTAATCACCAAACTGACACTTTCATAAAATAGCGATTATTTTATGGAAAAACTTTCCCGAAGACACTATAGTACTAAAATCATGTTTTCAAGGTCAAAACAATTTCGATCACGTTTTTTCAGCGACGGCTACAGTGTGCATGCCCCGGACTACACTACGCCGCCTATTCTCAGATGTTCTGACTGAAGTCAGAGAAATTTAGTAAATCATCTTCTCTGTTTATCGTTACGCTCATTTTAATTGTTGGCAAGCAATGTACATATGTTTCGTTTATGTATTTTAATATTGGGGCAGAACCATTGGGGCCACTGTCGGCCTGTTGGTTTATCTAAATAAATAAATAAACTACTGCTGTCACTCATAGTATGCTAGAATTGCAACGCCTATGGCGCGCCGACCAAGAGTTGGCTGCAGAAGATTAGCCCTGCCGAGGTTGCTCCCCTGTAGCATTGTTCAAGTCAACTAGAAGAAGCAGTTCATCTAGGCTACTTTTGCTACATGTATTAAGTGCTACTCTCACTGACCCTTTCCCGACGAAATGTGGGCTTCGTGACCGCGCGGTTAGCGGCATCAGTCGTTTAGGCATATTGTGCCACGAAGCGTGGGTTCGATTCCCGCTTCAGTCGGTGGAAACTTTTCGTCAAAACGAAAAAAATCATCACTGGGCCGTGTCCGTGTTGTCCGATGCCTAATATTCGTGATTGTTCAGTCTGTGCAGCCTTTGGCTGAAGACGGTATAAATTGTAATTGTCTTTTTAAGAAATACCGTAATGTGGTTCCGGGGCGATAAGGGCTGGAGGCCAAGGGTAAATGTTGGTGCACTATGTACATCACTAGATCAATTCAGCGAAAATTGCTCATGTACAGTGCATGGGCTGGTTTTAGTGGGTCGTCGTTGGTGTGGCATCCCCATATTTCGTGAGTTACCTTCTCCAGTGTCTGTTTGCAAATTTCCCCTCGTAAAAAAATAATGCAGGCAAACAAAATAATATATATTGGTAAAGAAAGTGTATAGTCAATAACTGTGGAAGTGCTCAAAAAGAACACAAGAAGCAGGCTTTGTCTCTGTGGGGACGTAACGCAGAAAAGCAAAAGAAGAAATGTTATCGATCTAAAATAATAAATACCTAACAAATTATAGTTAAAAAAACAGCAGCATATAACGTATGGTCTAGCAATGCAAAGACTTTTGTTCTTATTTTATTTTTCAACAGAGCCGACTTATCCGAAGCCTTGAAACTTTATCAGTTTTTGCGTTTCGCGCTCAAGGAAAACTTCTCACCTGTTGTACATCTTTCCACTCGCAAACTTATTCGATTATTTTTTATCTTTATTCTTTAAACAATTCTGCATATCATAAATTCGCCTCTTCCGTCTTTGATGTCGGCGAGGAAACTTTGTTCGATTATTCTATATTCATAATTAAATTGCTTTTCGGGAAACCATTGAACCTTCGGAAGCGGAAGAAAAATAGCATATAATAACAATTTCCTCCGTAATATGATTTTCAGCCACCAAAGTACGGCATGCGCTTCAAACCTCCGATGCTCGGAAGCAGTGTGAGAAACGTTGCATGAAAACCGGAGTTCTAAGGAAAAAAGTTGCCTCTCAATGAGGGGCTTCCTGTTCAATGACCAGAAAATTCTATCCAAGCGTCCCATTAGATCGAGTGGAAATTATCTTCCGTTGAAAGGACCTAGGTTGTAACGTTTTATCATCCACTTGCTGACTGGCCATGTGTTTGTAAATTATATGTAGGTGTTGCCTGTTTGATGGGCTTAAAAACCGAAATGCATAGTACTTTCGACGGATTTTAAGTTTTAAGAAACCATCAAACTTATTAATATGTGATAGCTATGCATAATTTCAAAGTTGAATGCGTTCAAAATTCAGTAAGACTATCTTGAATAAAAATGGGAAATCATCGATCACTAAATTTCAATTACGAAGAAAGGATAAATATCTCATTTCAATCAACCGACATATTAGAAGTATTGATTGGTGTGATCCAACTTAAAGCCACCGTGTTGGCCCAATACTGTCCCAGTCTAGACAGACGAGGGGACCACTTATTTGGCTTCCACATCAATTCGTCGGTCATGTAAGAAACCGATTATCTCGGCCTGAAAGCGTTGTCAAAAATTGATTGACACCTCCCACCCGTATTTCATGGGACCCTCGCTCGACTGTTACGGAACCAATCGCCTGCCATACATACCACTACTCTTGTACGCGTGTACCGCACATAAACTCAATCCAACGCTTCCAAGCCATATAGAGCAGTAGGTATATAGATACCGCAAAAATCATCTTGTGATGGGCAAAAGCAAGTTGTGCCTGTAATCAGAAGAGGCATCACTCTGACAACAGCGTGATTTGCTATTATCCTTTATCCGAGAGGATTCTGCGTTTCCCTTTTGATTTGGTATTACCAAATGGAAGAACCGTGAACCAAGGTAGACTTGTTCGTTTCACTGTACTTGTGTACTTATGCTTTCTCATTTTTTTCTGGCATTTCGTGTCAGCTGAAACCAGGCTGGCTTCTTAGCTTAGGATAATTTTGAGCATTTCCACAGCTAGTAACTGAGAACATTTTTTTAAACTGACATCCAAACTAGGAAAGCCCTATTTGATGTTCGAAAGATTATTCTGAAATTTGATTTTTAAATTTTTTTTATTTGACTTTTCTTTTATGCGGCTATGTTTCACAAATTATTGTAAATTTCTCAATGCAACCTCCAGACGAAATTTTCTTTACACAGTTTTTCCATTTTTCTAGTGCTTTGACATTTTTTTAATATTTTGGTAGCCAGAGAAAGGCAGGGGAGGGCCGTTAGCTCCACCCCTCTACTGGCCGACGAAAATAAAAATCACAGTTTGAATTGAGGGGTCCAAACGCAAAGGAGTGTAAGTGACATTTTGAGCGCATTTTAGTTAAGTACACTTAATTATTCTACTGTTTCCAAGCTTTCCAAACATTTTTTAGGTGGTTTTTCCATTCAACAGAAAAAATAGTATAATTAATAGATGATGAGCTTATTATTTGATTGCTGCAAAAACTTCAAAGCGGATCTTCTCAAAAGGGATCATCCAAAAATTACGTCCATCATTAAGGAGAGAGGGGGTCTACGAAAGTGTAACAGTGTTTTGTTTTATATTTGAATCAACCCAAACTAGGTTTTCGTTATTTACTTCGTTGCTTCTGAACCCCTCAATTAAAAAAAAAATGGGTTTCAGAATTCATTCGTCAGGTTTCCTTAGGGAACTTTAAATATTTTTCCTATCAATTTTTCCGAGCAGTACCGCTCGGATTATTCTAGGAATTACCCCAGAGGTGTTGCATTGAAAGAAGACATAATATTTCGTGCATGAATTCCTCTAGGATTCTATAAGGGATTTTCCCAAGAGTTCAATCTAAAAAATTTGCATAGAATTATTTAACGTATTTTTTTAAGAAAGTTCCTTAAAAGTGCATATAGAGATTTCCCAAATTTGAAAATTCCCGGGAGCTTAAAGTATCAAGAATTTAACCAGAAGGTCCTCAAATATAATTTTTGCTTTGTAATAAAATGTATGCCAGCGGGTCAACTTTCAACGGATGAACTATACTGTCGATCAGGCATTGCAGAATTCGCTCTCATTTGAGAATGAAGCACGATCAAAGCAAGTGAAGAAAAACATCCCATCTGTTGCGGCCCACGATCGTCATTGTATCGCAAGGTGTAACAAGGCTGATAAATGGAAGCAGCGAGCGAGAGCCCCAAAATGAGAGCGATGATAAAATCCATTTTTCTCGCCCGTTTATCGTTGGGGATAGGTGTTTTTCTTTACTAGCACGATAAACAATCCACGAACTTCCAATAGCAATAGTGTCCCCCAGGCTTAGAGCAAATTTAGAGGGGTTTTATCATGCACTACTATCCCCCCAATCTGATCAAAGTTGTAGCAGTATACGATAAACAGTCTCTCATAATGTGCAGCATGTTATGATAGTTACAGAGAGCGATACGTGAGAGATTCTCTCAATTTTCTCAGGATTCAATCCCTGCTGTCGATGCTTTTTGCTGATTCGGGAATCCTTTTTCGTACACGGAGTTCGTCCTTCTTCGAAGTCTGTTGTAGTCTGCCACTTTGCCACAGGGTTTCAACACTGGCCACACTGCCAGTACGATGCAAGCGGTTTGCCTTTCAAGGCTTGGTGATCATCGGAATTGGGCGTGCTCGGGGTTGAAGTTGTCCATCACGGAGCAAGGACATCACGGAGGACAAAAAAATCTTTAGGCTCTTTGAAAATTTAATAAAAACTAACTTACACGGTCGGAGGCCCTAAGGCCTCCACGTTGCGCGATACCGTACCAATGCGATGGAGAGCTCAGTCCTCTGAGCATGGATTGGTTGTGCCGACTTCATCTTCTACGGGCCTGCGTAATCGACCAGATAGAAAAAATAAGATTGTAACAGAATGTGTTTTCCTGATATGATTTTATTATTTCACCAGTTGTTATAAAACATGTACCATTAGTAGTTAAAATAACAAAAATTCCAACAAAATTTGCATCAAGCATAACTAAAGTAAAACAAAACCTATTATAATTATAACAAAATTTTTACAGAATGTGTTACAAAAAAAAAAAAATTTACAGGATGTTACAAAATAACAAAATTGTTACAAATTATGTAATTGTTCATGACATCAGATGTCATTTGCAACAATTCTACAAATGCGATATCAAAAATATAACAAATGTTGTTATAAATGTGTAACCAAAATTATAACAAGTTGAAGAACAAAGGCATTCTAATAACAAAATTACATCAAATTCTGTTATTATTAACTACTGCTGATAGGAATGTGTTATGATATTGTTATGTGGTTCTGGTCGGGTAACGGTAGAGCGCATAACTTCGATATCGATCGGGTAAATTCTCCGTCAGCGGTCCGCACGACGACTACGCGGATATTTTTGTCTGAACCACGATAGACGCGAATGACACGGCCGTATCTCCATTGCAGGGGTGGAGGGTTATCTTCGTTCATCGGCACCAGGGTGCCGGCCTTAACGTTGTTACGCTGCTGAGTCCATTATCTTCGTGGATAGAGCCCTGATAAGTAGTCAGTGCTCCAACGCTTCCAAATGTGCCAGAGTAATTCTGTGTTCGCCTGCTAGCGGTCGAGACGGTTTCTCAAAACCTCGGACAGGACAGGTTCCGGAAATGGAAAAGTGGGCGATGGACGAGGAAATGTCCTGGGGTCAACACATCCAGATCAATGGGATAGGCAGAGAGCGGAGTGTAATAGGTTACCGGACTTCGGATATTAAACTTGACTTAACTAACTGAGTGATGGTTAACGAATGAATCTTTATTTCGGAGAAGGCTTAAGTGGTAACCTAATGTGGTAAAGAATGGTTGAACGAGAAGTGAGCACAACGCTTGGTATATTTGATATACAGATGTCGTAAATGCGGACAGTGCTTGTTGTGCACATATGGTAACAATTTGGAGGTATCATAATAAGGAAGGCAAAATATAGTTTGTGTAAACTTGGCCTGCTGAGACTTTCCCAGTAGGTCAAATATGGGTGGTCAGATTTTAGGTTGTTGCTGTGTCAAATAGAGGAAGTGTTTAATTTATGAGTATGTGCTTCGTAGAAATATGAAGCGGGTGAGATTGTGGTGTTGTATTACTACACCTCCCTCCTTTAGAAGAATGGTGGAACCATTCAAAAATGAAAAATAAAATTCGTTGCTTTGTCGTTTACTCACTTATCATTTTGGGTTTAAATTTTTTTTTCAATTATTTTGTTTCACTAATCTTGTTTTGTGTACAATTATTGTTTGATTTGAAATTTCATGTTTTATTTCGGCATTACTTCCATCTAATTTTATGATTTTAAAAGGTCCATTGTGTACGCTATCAAGCTTTTTCCTTCCTTCTATTTTCAAATATACTGTATCATTTAAACTAAGGCTTGTTGGTTTTATATTACTGTTGAGTTTTTGTGTTCTCGATAGTTTTGTTTCTTCTATTTTATCAAAGATGTATTTATGAATTAATTGTAATTTATGTTTTAGTTCGTGTACATATGAATCGTAATTATAGATTGGGTCTACAGAGTTGAGGTCTATATGATCGAATTTGTGTACGGGTTTGCCATAAATAATTTCAAATGGAGAGTAAGCGTGAGACGAGTTAGGAGTTGTATTGTAACAATAACTATAGAAGGGTAGCCAATTATCCCAGTCAGTTCTCAGATCATTGATGAACGATCGTAGGTATTCATTCAAACACCTATGATTTCATTCCACCGATCCTATTGTCTGAGGGTGATATGCCGTTGAGCAGATATGATTCAATTTTAAAAGATCACATATGCTATCAAAAATTCCTTTGTACTCGGTCCCTTGGTCCGTGCGGATAGCACTCATTGGACCATAGACTAAGATACAATGTTCGACTATTGCTTTGGAAATTGTATATGATGATTTGTCGGGAATGGGAACAAGAATAATGTATTTGCTGAGATCACATTGAATGGTCACAGCATATCTGTTGCCGTTAGAAGTTAAACTGAACGGTCCGATTGTATCTATTGAAACTATATCAAATGGTTTAACCGGTGTAGTTGTTTTGATCAACTTTTCTTTTACAGGGACAAAATGCTTATTCAATTTGCATTGTTCACAGGATTTAACAAATTTGCTGATAGTGTATTTCATGTTTGGAAAAACATAAAAATTTCTTAATTTTTTGTACAATCGGGATATACCAGTATGTCCTCCAGTGGGTGAAGAGTGGTTATGTAGTAAAAGTCTCTGTATTTCTGTAGGGTCTGATACTATTTTGGGTGGATCAAAAATAATAATTTGAACTGTTTTAAGAATTTTGTTCCCAGTATGTTTAAAGTCATTTAGGCTTATGTAATTGAATATAGCATCACCTTTTGAAATTGATAAAGTATTATTGGATGTGGATGATTTAAAAAAATCATTAATAATCTGAAAAACATTTTTCAAGTTTCTTAGATTAAGTTCTAGTCCCAACGCTAGAGTTAGGCCATTTTTAAATTTTTTATCGAAAATTATTACATTTACTACCGGTAGATTTTCATTATATAAAATTTGAAATGCAAGTTTCTTTATATTTGTTACTTGCGCATTATTTATTGCGTCATATACTCGAAGTTGATCAGGCTTCATTATTTTCAACTTTTCATCGCAATTGGCTAAACAAGGTATGCTTGTCATTGACCTTGTTTGCACTTGCAGAATATTCATTTTCTTGAGCTCATTAGAGTCTAATTTAATTCTAGATAAGGCGTCTGCTACTACGTTACTTTTCCCTGGTACGAACTCAATATCAAAGTCAAATTCTTCGAGATCAGTTCTCATTCGAACTAACTTTGATGATGGGTTTTTCATACCGAACAGGTAAACCAACGGTCGGTGGTCAGTACGCACAGTAAAATGTCTTCCTAATAAATATGGTCGATAGTGCATTATCGCCCAAAGAATAGCAGCTAATTCTTTTTCAATGATGTGCTTGTTTGCTTCGCCTTTCAAAGGCCTAGAAGTAAGGCATGCTTCGATACGAGCAAACTTGTCACAAACTCGTCATGAGAAAGCACCGAATTTTCAATAGTAGCCCACAAATGTTTCTTAAATGATTTCACCGAAGCCTCCCACAAGCTCCCGAAGTTGGGGCTGCGGGGTGAAATGAACCTAAATTCTGTACCGTCGTCTGCGCAGCTGGAAATTATTTCTGCCTGATGCTGCTGATCGTAGAACAGTTTTCGTAGTTGTACCAACTCTCTTGCTACTCCCTTAAAATTTGTGTCGTTGTCGCACTGAATAAGCCTGGGCTCACCTTTGCGAGCGACGAATCGATGCAATGCTGCGAGAAAAGCGTCGGTGCTATGGTCGTAAACGAGTTCTACGTGGGCTGCCTTAGTGACAAGCCAAATAAAAACAGCCACGTAACACTTCACTGAAGGGGCCCTAGGAAGCTTGCGAAACTGGAACGGTCCACACATATCTACGTCAGTGTTAAAAAACGGCATAGTCGGCGTGACTCTCTCCGGAGGTAAGTCCCCCATTGTTGCTCGAATTCGCAAGTGCAAGAATTTCTCCCAAACACAGGCTACCAAAAGCTGTGGGCCAGCGTGCAGATTTTTCAGATGGTAGTGAACCAGAACCAGTTCTGTTAGCTTGTAACGAGCTGGAAGGATCACCGGATGATTCATATCCTAGGAGATAACTGCGTTCCCCAAACGACCACCAACACGGAGAATTCCGTCAACCATGATTGGAGCGAGAAGTTTCAAAGCTGAGTGCGAACCAACTTGTCCCATTGAAGTGATTTCGAAGATATCGTTTCCGAAGCCTCAGTTCCAATGTGCTGAGAGGTCCAATTTTCCGTGTGGTTCGATTTTAAGGCGAAGCATTGTGTCCAAATCACTGTAGAAAAGCAACTACCCGAACCAGACTGGAGAACGATGACCGAGAATCGAAGATTTCGTTGGGCTGTACCGCTCGCGCTGGCAATGAAACAGAGCGTTCTTCGAAAGCGGCAGTAAGAGGATCCTCTGGGATCGGACGATTAATGGGAGGCCAGAAGCGAGACGGTTGACTGAGCCATTCACATCCATTCCACCAAACGACGTGTCCTTCAGCTGTGCTGGGCTCACCACCTGCGGATATCATTTCTCGTAGTATGGCCAGGTACATGAGCCCGAGTTCCATGAACTGTGAGGCGTTGAATCTCAGACACGCGATTCGCAACGAACGTTTTCTAGCGAGCAGGAGACGATCGTATCAAACAAAGAGCTATCATTGAAACAGTCCAGAAGAAAAGTTTAGTTTTCTCTCGATGCTTTCGGCGATCTTGTGGTACAGATGAGCCAGAAGAAGAGCTGATGACAGTTCTAACCTCAGTAAGGTCAGCATAGTCTGCTTTTTCGACTTCCGAGTCGGTGCTTTGATCTGGCAGCCATTAGTCTAACGGAGATGGTTCCGTCGCTTGATACAGTTTGCAGGTAGAGACATGCAGGGTATGCCTTCTCTAGAACGTCGCAGAATCCGTGCATCTCTGTTAGGACAGGATTATGGGCAAATGTTACCCATCGCGGAATGGAAATTGATTATCATAAGCTGTTCCAAAACTCAGACCAGTACTGCTGTTGCTCTAATTCGATAGGAATTCTCGAGAGAAACGTGGACGAATGCCCACTATCAAAGACTGAAACCAGCCGATTGTAGTAGCTCCAACAATTGAATACAAAGTTCAGCTCCTTTTCCATCGTCGTCGAAACCGGTCAACATATCATCCACCAAAAAATCTTTGCATAAAATTAACGATGATCGTTAGCACCTTGTGTTGACAGTTCTTTGAGACAACTAGTGGCCAGAAATGGAACAGATGCAGTGCCGTAAGACACCGTTGCCAGCTCAAAAGTGCATAGCGGTTCAGAAGAAGAACTACACCAGTTGATGCACTGTAGTGGATAATCCGACAGATTACTGCGTATTTGACGATGAACCTTTTCGATGTCTGCAATAATGGCGATCTTCCGCATCCGAAAGCGAAGATGTATAGCAAAGAGATTATCCTGAACTACAGGACCCACCATCAGCGCCTGATTCACAGAAATTCCACTGTGAGTCCGACAGGAAGCATCGAAAACGACCCGAAGTTTAGTGGTTGTACTGTCTATTTTCTCTACTCCGTTGTGAGATAAATAATACGCTGGACCAACACGCGCAGGAAACAAATCCACTTCTTCCTTGTGACCTAGTTGGTGATATTCATTGATGGAAGCTGTATACTCTTCTTTTAGTTTACAGGGTGTCCGCAAATTATCCGTACAAACCTTGAAGACACGGCTTTATACAATCAAGCATAATAAATTCAATATTCTTGCATGGTTTTAAACATTGGCTTATTATATTCTTAAAAGGTAAGTTTGACACAATTCCGATTTCAAATAATTGCACAACCAACCCAAATGTATTGAGGTATCTTAAAAGGAGCTGTTTTCCGAGCTTTATGACGGAAGAAAAATGTCCTCACAACTCACTGGATTTGAACCGTACAATTTTCTATTTCCAGTCTAACTTGAAGCCACTAACCTGTAGATTACTTCAAATAATAATAGGATATTTGGATTCATCTCTTTTAGGTTTTAGGGATAACACATCTTTAGTATGACTAGCGGCCCACAGGAAAAACTTCTCCGAAAAATTTAAATTTGCCTATCTCAGTAACAAGCAATTATTTCAAATTTTTAAAGTTGTATTTTTTGTTAACATATAGATATATTATAAAAGGTACATGGAATTTATTTTTCATTGTTTTCAAAGCGAGATCATCTTTCTAATATTTTGCTGTTCGGATAATTTGCGGACACCCTGTAGAATTCCCATCGAGACGACGTTGCAAAACAAGAAATCGTTTGGTAGCAATTTCTTTTGAGCTACCCATTTGGGCAAAAACGGGGGGCTGGATCAGATTTTTTCCGATACAACTCAACCGAAAACAGTGTTTTGAAGGATCGGTTTCTCAGGACCCAGCCTGCTGAATCTTTCTAGCAGTAAATCGTAGTATAGCTCCATACCAAGTAACAGATCGATAGGATCTGGCTCATGGAACTTAGGATCTGCTAAAATGATGTTCGAAGGAATTGTTCAGGGCGAAGAATCAATTGACATGTTTGGAAGGGCCCTAGTGATATTCTTCAAGATGTGACAGGGTTGTTAAACAGCATAGTCTGTGCAGTGAGACGAGGACAGCGTGAGATGGAACAATTGCAGAGTTGCCTACACCACCGATTTCGTGATGGCACTTATAGCGGCGCACATTCAATCGTTGGACGAGATTTTCGGTGATGATGCTCAACTGCTACGCTGGATCTAACAGTGCTCTAGCCCACATTCGAACAACATACTTTGATGATTGCCGTCTGTAGTAAGTCGGTAGCTAGATTGCCTCTTGCGGCGGCGACGACTGTGGTGGACACGAGGTTGATAGCGGAGGACAAAGGCTTTTGGGTATCTGACGAGGACGACGACGATGGATTTGATTGAGAAGAAGACTGGTTCGAGATGATTTGACTCTCTGGCTGAACCGGATTTGAGCGAGGAGCGGGGGGTTTGCTAGGAGCGGAAGGACGATTATTCGATGTTTGATGGAGCATAGTGTGGCGCTTCTGGTTGCAGACTCTGCAAGAACTAGACGGACTACTGCGAAGCATGTGCGACGAAGAGAAGCAGTTTATGCCGAAGTGCTTCTTCTTCACAAGGTCGTGTGCGTTGTGAGACTGACAAATCTTCGAAAGTATCACACTCGAATGGCGAATGTGAAAAATTTCAGCAAAATGGACACGAGCTGGTCGCCAGTGATGGAAAGTTGCGAACGTTTCTCCTGAACTGGAGCGTCAGAGCGCTGGTTTACTAGCATCTGTCGTGCTCTCGAGTAACCGAAGCTTAAGTGATTCGTGATCGTGTTCGGAGTTGTTCAGAGTCATATTGTGCTTTTGGGAAAAACGCTTCTTCCCCTTCGAGACTTATGGTTTTCAAAGGATTTTGACTACAAACTAGTAGTTTACTGTCGATTTGATGGTTATACAATTAATTTGTCTGCCAAAACCATAATAAACCAAACCTCGCGAGTAAACGTTCCCGAGCTTGTTGCTACTTCTTTTGACATGTTCTCCCGAGCCAGACGGGTGCGGATTTACTCACACCTAGGTCGTTCGCGAGTCTGTGATGTTTGTTATGCGATGGTATACACTCGTGAACTGCTTCGAGATGCGAACTTTTCCACCCCGGCTGGTCTGGACTGGTTACGGTGTTGATCTTCGATTTCAGCGGCCGATGTTGATCAATTTTGCTGAGCGCTGATGACTGATGAACATCCGTTGATCGGTAATGTGATTCCCATTCTTTCAAAGTAGAGGGTTCGAGGCGACTACAGACCATGTGTTCTAAAATAACACTCGAATTGTCCGTTAGGAATCCCATCTTGTCGATCAAGCTTAAATTCCGTTCAAACTCACTACCCACCGCAACAAAGAGTCGTAGCTTTCCTTTTTCATAGGATCGATCACAACAAGGGTCCAGAAGCGACCGAGTAGTTGGCCGCAAAGAGCTCGATAGATTCGACAACCTGAGGAATTGGGTTCGGAAGATTTCGGAAGATTCCGAAAACTGGAGATCAAAACGTAATCTAGTTCGAACCTTTGATGGATGAGCCGAGTAGTTGGCCGCAGAGAGCTCGATTGATTCGACAACCTTCCTCGCATCTTTAATTAGGGAAACTACGAGGTACGAGAACTTGTCAAAGGGCGTAAGTTGCTTATTGGAATCAATGAGCAATTTGAATGAATCGCGAAAAGTGATCCATTCCGATATGGTGCCATCAAAACTAGCGAGTTTAACTTCAGGAAGTTTAACGCGCGAATGTTCGAATCTCGTTTGTGTTTCTCACTGGAGATCAAAACATAATCTAGTTCGAACCTTTGGTCGATGAGCCGATGTTTTTCGTCGACTGCATCTTGTTCGTCATCATCTCTAGCTCCTCCCCGAATTAACCCATCATCAAATTTTGGTGGAATCTTAAGAATCCTTGAACGTGTTATATCCTGTGTCAATATCTCCAGGCTAACTATCAAATTTTCGAGCTTTTTTACAATATTTATTTTTTTAATTTGTTAATGGACATGTTACTCAGAAAAATAAATGAATCAAGAACTTTTTTGAACTCCACTTTGCTAACTGTGAACGAAAAAGAAGGATGGACGTCCTTTATAGTTTAACGTTCCATACAAAAATGATGCAGATATTCTATATAATATGTTGGTAAGCTAAATCAATCCTTCTTCTTGTTACGACCATCAACACTTCAAGCATCGCGCTGATGTAGTGTACGAGGAGCGAAGGTTGTACACCTGTCAAAATACAAAATGCAAGAGCACGAACACTGAAGTTTTAATATGACCAAAACAAGAAGAAGCATCGTTTGTATATGTTAAGCAAAGTTGCTTGTGTTTGTTGAAAGCATATTTGTGTGGGAGACATGATAATGTATAAAAAGTTTATGAATTGCGACTAAAACACGTGGAAAATTGCCAGTTCATCGTAGAAACACTAACAAAAATCTAGCTAATCTTAGAAAAGGATGAAACTCCAAATTTTAACATGTTGAGTGCTAATAAGGTGAAAACACAATCTACTACCTAAAATCAAGATGGCGCCAAAATCCGTCAGATTTTTTCGTTTAAATTAATACTCTTATTCTTCACTCGACTCGAAGATAAAACCAACGATTGAAAACTTGTTTCTTAGTTGTACAAAACAGGATGTTTGCATTGACTGCACTCGTCGAATATGTCAGTAGAACATGATATAGAAAATCGTTCATTTCATATGGTAAATACCATTCCTACCCTAGTTTTTGTAACCTGTCCTGAGCAAAGTCGATCTTCCCAACTAATTGATAACATAATAAGTTATAAATGAAAGAAATTTGCTGTATAACAAAACATGTTATTAATCTGTTTCAAATGATAACACAATGAGATATTTGTATGATATCCTTAGAATAAACTTTTGTTATCACGTTTGTTATGTTTCCTAGTTATTCTACCAAAATGAAAACGAACTAAATGCTTGTTATCGGATAACACAACTTGTTATCTTTTTGTTACTCAAATTTTCTAGGGATCTCTTGAAAAAGTATTCATACTGGCCGCCAAAATTTGTTTAGCTTCAAATGTTCAAAGTTTACTAAGTGTTCCAAGGAAAATATGAGACATGTGGAGTCGTATACTATTCTTGGCACTTTTGATTTACTTCGGCGGTGAGGTTTTTTGAAAGCTACTGATCTCGTATTTGATCACAGCATGCGTCCTAACGAAGTGCCTCGTCATGCAAAGTTTCAGTTAATTTGGCCGAGAAAAAGCACCCATGCCAAAGTGAATAATGGAAGTGCCCAAGTAGCACTGTACCCTAAGAAGAAAATGAAACACCTGAGATTTATCAAAAATGAGCTTTTTTGCAAATTGTTTAGCTAGCTGGCGCACGAGGAGTCCACCAATTTGAAGAAACCAAAATGACCACCCTCTAGTTTTAGCATATACTAGCGATCCGTGACACGAAATTGAAATTCTAACGATGTGTGCCGATGGCGACCTGATTTAAGCAAGATTATTTGTATACTCCTTAGAACTTAAAAAAAACAGTTCTGCACGGACTTATAAAAATTCGAGCTAATTCTGCAATGGGCGCTAAAAATATAACCACAAGCTGCCAAAGCCGTGAATCACCCTACCTTTTGCCATATTTATTCATTAGTTATACTAACAGGTGACCGATTTGCTTCCGCAATACGGTAGCTTTTTCCGATAAGAAAATACGAGCAGCTGTTGAATCACACTCGGCAAGCTCGCTTCGGTTTTTGCCGTTCATTTTAATTGATTCTCGAGCAGTTAAGTGCTGGTATTGATGGCGGCATCTAAATGGATCAGCATCGATTTTCTCTGTTGTATTGTGGTGTATTAGAATGAGCGAGAATCAAATTGTAGGTAGACTCCTGGCCGATTCATTTTATGACATATCGAATTAGAAAACACAATATTTCCTGTTCGGAGTCATCCTCAGAGAAGTTGAAGTATGAGTTGTATGATGTCAGGCAATATCGATTGCGGTTGTATATGGATCACAATCATGTTAAGGATATTTTTCATTTTGTAAATTGTCTTTTGACATCACTGTGGTAACTCAGGTATGTCAGATGTGAAAATATTGTATAATATTGGTCCCAAAATGCTGCCTTTAGAAAGCTCTTACGGAATGTCTTCAAACTAGAAGTTCTAATAATTAACTTCAAGTGTACGATTTGACAGATAACTTTGGATTATTCTAACATTGTATGTTGGAAAATCAAAGTTTTTTTAATTATAGCATCAAACCTTCATGCTAACAGTGTCGAATGCTCTTTCTTTGTATAGAAAAGCAAGACCAGTAGAGTAGCCTTCAGATTTGTTGGAATGAATCAGGCTTGTTACACGTAAAAGTTGATGAGTGGTCGAATGTCCGTGGTGGAATCCGAGATCATTGGCAAAAAATGAATTTTCATTTATGTGGACCATCATTCTGTTCAAAATGACTTTTTCAATGAGTTTGCTGATGGAGGATATCAAGCTGATTGGGTGATAGCTAGAAACTTTGCTTGATTTTTGTTCGTTTGGTTTTAAAATTTGTATAACCTTGCCATTTTTCCATTTGTAAGGAAAATATGCCATCTGAAAACATTTGTTAAATATATCTACCAATTATGATAAGCTAATCTCTGGAAATTCGAATTTATTTTACTTCACATTTTGGTTTTGCAATACCCTTTGCTCTAACAAAGGAATTTGTTAAAGTTTCGAGAGTGTTGTCAATATCAAGTTTTGTTTGCAAATAAATGCTAACATCGATATTACTATCGATGTATGTATCATATGTATTCCAGCTGGCTCGAAAATAATAAGCTGATAGGATTGAGAATCGCTTCATGGGATATTTGTAATGTAACAGGGACATGATCAGAATTAAATCAGCAAGAGTGAGTACCCAGTTGGCAACAAAGGTGACTAGAGTCTGTTAAGACCAAATCAATCGTAGAAGGGTTTCTATAAAAGGAAAAACAAGTAGCACTATCTGGGTACTGAATTAAGAAATTTCCTAAAGAGCATTCGTCAAATAAACCCTTGTCGTTGGAATTGTTTTGACCTTCTAATCATTTTATATCTACCAACGACTGATCAAAATGAATCAGCCGTTAGTGGGTCAAAATTACATTGCGCTACAGAGCAAACAATCACTCAGAACACACATCCCTTTTTCCATCATCAGACTGCACAGCACATAAGTTCCTTTTTTGCGGCTACTTTCGCGAGTCTGCGTTGTTTCCAAAAACCATTTCCAGATGACGGAGGAAAATATGTTAGACACGCTTTCGATCGACGAGTTATTTATGGAGCCTCCGTTTTCACTCCCGTCCAATTGCTTCCCAGATCAACTGGAGCCATTCTGCGCCAAGTGGGTTGAAATACGTTATTTATATTTATTTTATTTGTTTGCTCAACAGTAAATGGAGATAATATTTCCCATCCTTAGTGCAAACACACTACAGAATGGCGAATGGCGATGGGCGAATCCATTGACTAAACTAACCCAGATAGGATGTTGCCTCTGAAAAGCCAAGGACGGTGGTAGTTTATCCTTGTTCTATCATCACTGGCGAACTGAAATTAGATGCCACCGTTTCTGTGAAGCTAGCAAGTGTACACGGCCGTGAAGAAGTGTGGGGTCAGTCCCTAAAAACATACAAATTTGTTTTGTTCATATCTCAGTGACTATTCGTCTATTCAAAACTCTCTACGGCTTATTCGAAAAAAAATGAGTCAATCTTACTTTAACAAAAAACATTTTTTGAATTATGTTTAAGGATTTTCATCTGAGGTGCATACAAATCAAATGTGTTAATATGTCTACCATTTTTGTAGACGATTTCAACAGTCTATGGCTTATTTAACCTTCTGGTTGGTCACCCCTAATACAAATCGCGATAACTCAGCATGAGCATGGTTGACCGTCCGCAGTTGCTACTCTGTCATTGCAAGAACAGTTGGTCGCCGTTAAGTCAGAGGGGACCAAGTACAAAACTTGGGAAAATTGGATTATTCTCTCATTAGAAGTAAAATTACCTTACCTCCGTTACACTTTGATCAGAATTAAAAAATGCTGTAAA
Organism: Aedes aegypti; assembly: GCF_002204515.2. Lineage (NCBI taxonomy): Eukaryota > Metazoa > Arthropoda > Insecta > Diptera > Culicidae > Aedes > Aedes aegypti. The sequence continues at coordinate 207,527,950 of NC_035109.1, read as the reverse complement.
CTGCGAGAGATATGTAATAAATTTACTTTAGATGATCAACAAATATCGATAAAAGTGTGCAGTCAGAATGGACCAAGTGCTTATTACCATAACAGCGAAAATGATCAGCGCGCTGAGGAATGCGAGGAAATGAAAAACATTTCAGGAGATTTGGCAGATTTTTCGACATCGAATCATTTTTCTACTTATCCATCCATAGAAAATATTACTTAATTCGATGCATTTGATTTTGATTTTTGACCATTTACCATATTCGGATGGGTGGTCAGAAATTGCAACAAATTCTGTGCAGACAGAGCGGACCAACTGTTGAAAAGCAATAAAATGATTGATTACTGCATTTTTTGAGTCAATTTCCGAGTCCGATAGAAGTTTACGGTAGTCCTATGGTGTATGTTTGGCATGTCTTAGGACCCGCTTATTGGACCAGCATATTTTGACCGGTACTCAAGATTTTCACTTGGTCCACTCTGACTGAATGCATTTTTGAATATTTCTGGTCTTCAATGCCCTGACCCTACGAAACCTTAATTTTCAAGCTATCGCAATGCCACTGATTTTGGTATTTCCTATATTAATTATTTAAGAATTTACGATACTGGTGTCGAAGGGTCTTGATAATCTGTTTATCTTAGAGATATGCACCCAATTTGACCATGCGAGCATTAAATGATTGTTATTTTTCAAGAAATTGTTCAATCAGAGTGAACCAACTCACTGAACGATGGTCTTTAGTTCAGTCAGAGTGGACCAAGTACACATAGTCAATCAAAGAATCGTTCTATCAGAGGTTTGGATTATGATTTTTCATGATTATCACCTCACATTATATTGCTTGAAAGTAACATAAAGACGTGTAGAAATATTGAACCAAAATTTTAACGAGTTCAAAAATTACAGAGCGTTAGACTTTAAACCCATTTTTCTCAAAATATCAAAAATGTCACTTGGTCCACTCTGACTTAACGCCGACCAGTTGTACTCACACAGGGCACCAGTAGACGCTACTCGTGCTCTCATTATTATAACCATTCATAATCAATTGATTTTGAAGAACGATCAAAGCAAGCGAAGAATAACATCCCATCTGTAGTAGTTCAAAAATATCAATGTAGGGAAGTGGTGGCGAAATGAACACCGAGCATTTTATTAAGAAAAACAAATCCGATTGAATTGTTATCACTCACGGACGATTTAGAGCATAAATCGGAGTATTCGAGATTTCAGAAAACCACGTTTGAAAACTAGAACTGACGTAACTTTAAGCTCGGAAGTCTTGAGGTTTTTCAATAGGGAGACTATTGTTATGATATGATGTCAAAACTAAAACCTTTCAATTTCTTTTTGAATGGGTTATAATCATTAATGGATATGTTTTCGGGTATGCAATGAAAATTTTCAAAAATATTTGTTTTGCTCGTTTTTTTGCATGATGTTCATTTTACCACCAACAGCTGTTTATTTTACCCTCATAGTGCAGGTAAAATGAACATTTGCATTGTTTTTTGCTAGCGATTTAAAATATGTGAAAGTTTAGCTATTTCAGTCCGAATTCGTGTTGCTGCTATAGATAACATCTCTATTTTTGATGTTGTGCGATAGAACTATACAAATTCTTCGTTTTTCTATCAGAAACAAGATGATATCCTTGAAGTTTGATAAATAAGAGCAGCGAAGAGCCCACAAAACACAATTTCATGTAAACATTTAGAAAACAAAATTCAGAAAATGTTTTCATCAAAATATCTACTGTGTATTCTATGAATCAATAAGAGTTCCAATTAGAGATGTAATCCCGTAGATATTGACAAAACACTTTGTTTGTTTTTAAGGGGGTGACCCCAATCTTTTGCACGGGAGTGTAGGTCTGCTCTTATCTTAAACACATTTACGCGGATTTATTGGTGTGAGCCTGTTGTGTGGCGCTGGATACCGATTACGATCAAGCTGTGCCGAGTAGACTGACGTTTAAACGGACAATGGCGCTGTCATTAAGCAAGTATTGGGTAATTAATGGTGTTTCATTGCTCAGCAGTCGTCTAGGTGCGTGGACGTCGTGCAGTTTCCCGATATCACAGAGAGCCTTCCGAACAAACACGCTGTAAATGACCAGTTATTAGGTGACTGACAATTTTCTCTGACAAACACGTAAAACATCTCTCGACAATTGATGGTGACACCGTGTGGACGGCGGCCAGGGTCATAAAACTTCCCATCGAAGACTATAAATAAAGATCGGGACACGTAATAAATTAATTTGATGTATTGGGCACTTGTCATTGGTTGTTAGTTTTGTCGAATTTCTTACGCTTGACGAACAGTTTCAGAGGAAAAAATATACAAAACAGCGGAAAAATTCTGTTTCACGGGAAGAATATAAGACAAAAAACGCGATATAGGGAGCCGGATCCTATTCGTAACACTTTTGATTCACTTCGGCAGTGGAGTTTCAGAAAATTTGGCCGAGAAAAACCCCCCATGCCAAAGTGAACCTTGGAAGTGCCTAAGTAGCTCTGCACCCTATTATACATAATGCAAATTGTGAAATAACCCGTGTTGAAATAATCCAAAAGTTTTTTGTTAAATCGCACACCTCCGTTTATTAACAAAACTCCAAGTCTAGCAGACTTCCTGTGAGAGCTGTTTTTCCTCAAGGCAACATTTTGGGATCAATATTATACAATATTTTCACATCCTACGTTCCTGAGTTACCCCAGAGATGTCAAAAATCTATGTTTGCATTTGATACATGTTTCTGGAGTAGATCGTAAAATATTTTGGATATTTTTTCTTCTTACTTACAAAAATGGAATATTTCTCTCAGGGCCGATTTCTTCACCTTCGCTTAAGCCGTAAACCACGTTTACCCATACGATTAAACCAGGTTTAAGGCCTAAGCGGTGGTGAAGAAACCGCTTATCAATGCTTTAAAAACTCAACTAATAATATTCCAACATAAACCAAAAGCTACAATTCGAAATGTTGTAACAAAGAGAACGGTTCCAATAAATTGGTCAGATGAAATTAAGTATCTAGGGCTCATGCTAGATACAAATTTCACTTTCAAAAATCACATTGAAGGCATTCAAGCCGAATCTTACAAATATATGAAAGGTCTGTATTCACTTATTGGCAGAAAATCAAAACGTTGTTTGTAGAACAAGCTTTTGATCTTCAAACAAATTTCCAGGCCAGCCATGTTGTATGCTGTACTAATACGGACTAGCTGTTGTAATACCAGGAAGAAATCTCTGTAGAAGATACAAAATAAAATTTTGAAAATGATGGTGAAGCTTCCTCCCTACCACAGTATTAATGGGTTATATCAGCCATTCCATGAAAAACCGTTCTAGTGGGTCACCGAATTCCGTGAAAATTTGCTATTTTGTTCCTTATCCGAAATAAGGATACACGTATTTTTGGATTTTTTGATTAGGGTGATCATTTCCGAAATAGGGTGACCAGAAAAATCACGATTTTGCAAAATTTTTATTTTTAAAAAAATTATAACTTTTGAACTGTTTGACCGATTTTCAATCTTTTTGGACGAAATGAAGGCTAAAGATTTTGACTTTTCGGGAAAAATATAAAATTTCATAAAAATTGTGTTTTTTACATGAAACAACTCAATAGTTTCCGTTTTTTCGTGTTTTGAAGGCCTCGGGACCAAAGGGGCTATTGCTGCTCTCATTTTTTCTTAAAAGTTTAGAAAATTTTACGTATACTGTCAAATTGTCAGCGATGTATGTTTTTTAGTTTTTGAGATATATTTTTTTGAAAATAAAAAATCAGTCATTTTTCATCGGCACAAACTGTAGATCTCAGCGCATTAGATTTGTAATGTTTAAAAAAAAATCATAACTTTTGAACAGCTCAACCGATTTCCAATCTTTTTTTATGGAATGCAAGCTTAAGGTCTCAACTTTTCAGAAAAAATAGAAAAAAATAGAAAACTTTGAAAAGTTATTTTTTTCCATTAAAATATATAAAATTTTCTATAACAAACTAGAAATTTTTATATTTTTCACGTTTAAACATATTTTTATCAGATTTTTCAATTTTGTCTGAAAAGTTGAAATTTTAAGCTTTCATTCCATAAAAAAGATTGGAAATCGGTAAAGCTGTTCAAAAGTTATGATTTTTTTTAACATTAAAAATCTAATGCACTGAGACCTACATATATCTCAAAAACTAAAAAACAAACATCGCTGAAAATTTGACAGTAGACGTAAAATTTTCTGAACTTTCAAGAAAAAATGAGAACAGCCATAGCCCCTTTGGTCCCGAGGCCTTCAGCGTTAGCGTTAGCGTTAGCGTAGTTACGGTATACTTCGTAGATTGGATACTAGCAACATTCATGTTTCTTTTTAATAATCTCATCCTGACTACTTTCAAGAACAAGGCAGGGGAGTATACCTTGTTCAAATCATAAACAAGAATACTAAAAGCATGAATATCGCTATTCCCGGCCACGCCCATCTTTACCGTAACTTGGGATAGGGGAAGGAAATGTTGATGTAGCACTTACTTAATGAGAGGCCACCGACTCAGCGACACCCTCATAAGTGCTACGGAGTTGGAGGTTGGGGAAGGTATATTGTCAGGATTCGCCTAGAAAGCTGGCGATAGACCATAAATATTTGTTGTTTAAGCGTTTTCAAATTAATCTTTTGAATGCCGGCAATCAAAAGAGAAAACAATAGCTTATTTATAGTATAAATAGTATTTCGCGAAATGCTTGTCGATTGTGCAGTAATATTTTTGCTCAACAACCAGTAAAAAGCAAAACCGATCCCTCCAGGGTCATCGGATTGTGTAACGATACGCGTAAAAAAAAAAAAAAATCACGCCTATTGAAAAACTGTACTGTGCTCATTGAAAAACTGTACTGGGTGGTACTGTATTTTTAGATAATCGAAAAACGAAAGGAAGCGCGTTCGAACTAAACACCCTAGGACACAGTCGGTTTTTCTGCTCAAAATTATACGAAAAGCAGGATCGATCCCTCCAGGGTCATCGAACAGTTAAAAAGCATCCACAACCGATTGTTAGTTGCGTTACACCCGCCCGGACAGAATGCGCAATCTGAACATAATTATCAAACTCCGAAAATAACATTTTCCGTTCAAGAAACGATCAGAAGTTCCACGACGCGAACAAAAACGATCCGGAAGGCTCACAAAAGAAAAAGTATCATACTGGAACAAACTCACCGGATTGATTCTCTAAATTTATGTGCTGCATGTCACTTCCGGATGGTTCGGTGAACTTCGGGCGGCCAAAAACCAACAGTACTGAGGACACAAATCAAACAAATCACTTTTTCATTTTTCACTTTGCACTATTCCATTTCTGAATGTAAAAACGGTCCTGCTTGGGCTTCACGAAGCACTACCCAGCAAGACGCTCCAAAACAGAAGAAAAAAAAAAAAAAATCTCCGGCGACGAAAACATGCGCGAAACTGTGAGCTAAATCTATTGGACGACGCAAAACCGAACTGTCCTGCTTGGGCTTCACGAAGCACTACCCAGCAAGACGCTCCAAAACAGGAAAAAACAAAATCTCCGGCGACGAAAACATGCGCGAAACTGTGAGCTAAATCTATCGGACCCCTTTGGTCCCGAGGCCTTCAAAACACAAAAACGGAAACTATTGAGTTTTTTTATGTATATATATATATTTATACATATATATATATATATATATATATATATATATATATATATATATATATATATATATATATATATATATATATATATATTATATATATATATATATATATATATATATATATATATATATATATATATATATATATATATATATATATATATATATAAGGATATATAGATATATTTTTTTTATATAAAATCAGTAATTTTTCATCGGCAGACACTGTCAATCTCAGTGCATTAGATTTTTATTTTAAAAAAAAACATAACTTTTCTTATTTTTTTTAAATTCTTTTTGTTTATTTTAATGTAATAAATATTTTTTTAAACACGGTGTGCCAGATATCGTTATTAACACAAAAAAATATCCAAGAATGTGGCACCTATCATTCGAAAGATATTGCATTCAAGCATCTTCTCCGTGAATTTTAAGTTATCGTGATTTGAAGGTTTTGAGCTATTTTGGAAGGGAAATTCACATGTTTCTAAACATTCCCTAATGGTGCATCATTATTCACTTGTAAACCAGACAAGTAACCAACAGATTTACAATGAGCATTCAAAACATGCGATATTCAAGCATCTTCACTGTCAATTTGAAATCATTAAATCGAGAAAATCAGATGTTATAGTGATTTGTATATTTACCATTATTTCTTTGAAGTTTAAATTTGAGCTATTTTATGGCTTTGTTATGTTAATGTCCATAAGACTGACACTCGGCCTTCAAAAGATGTATTATTCAAGCATCTTCGCAGTTTGAGAATACTTTAACAAGAGATAACATAACTAAAATACTTTGATGTTGTAGACTTATAATAAAGTAAATTTTTAGTATTAAATTACCACGTTCAATGTGTTAACCATCACTATATGCAACAAATTCTTATCAATATATTCATTAATGTAATTTAATAGCGTCATTGACCGCCCGCTGTTGCTTCTTTTCAGAAGAATAACTATGCTTGCACAAGGAACCAACGGAAGGAACTTTGGATTAGTCGCACCACCCTCAGTGTGTAAGTAATGGAATTTCTATTTTCTATATTCTATTTAATTTTCTATTGCAATGATTTATGTGTTATATTTTTAGGTTAAGTCACTTACTTACTTATTTGGCTTTAGATCAATTATCTTGATAAAGCCTCGCGAACAATAATTCGCCTATTCACTCGGTTCATGTCCGCTTCTCTCCATCCTCGACTGTGACCCACGCTCTCCAGGTCCTGGTGCACCTGGTCAATCCACCTAGCTCGCTGCGCTCCACGCCTTCTTGTTCCAACCGAACCACCGTAGCGAACACCATCTTTACAGGGTTGTTGTCCGGCATTCTTGCAACATGCCCTGCCCAGCGTATCCTTCCAGCTTTAGATACCTTTACGATACTGGGTTCACCGTAGAGTTGAGCGAGCTCGTGGTTCATCCTTCGCCGCCACACGCCGTTCTCCTGTACGCCGCCGAAGATCGTCCTTAGCACTCGGCGTTCGAAAACCCCAAGAGCTTGCAAGTCCTCCTCGAGCATAGTCCACGCCTCATGCCCATAGAGGACTACCGGTCTTATGAGCGTTTTGTACATCGTGCATTTGGTGCGGGGGTGAATCTTTCTTGACCGCAGTTTCTTCTGGAGCCCATAGTAGGCACGACTTCCGCTGATTATGCGCCTTCGTATTTCCCGACTAACATTGTTGTCAGCCGTCAACAAAGATCCGAGGTAGACGAACTCGTCCACCACCTTGAAGGTATCTCCGTCTATCGTAACACTGCTTCCTAGGCGGGTCCTGTCGCGCTCAGTTCCGCCAACCAGCATGTACTTTGTTTTCGACGCATTCACCATTAGCCCGACTCTTGTTGCTTCGCGTTTAAGGCGGGTGAACAAATCTGCCACCGTTTCAAATTTTCTCCCAATAATATCCATGTCGTCCGCGAAGCAAACAAATTGTCCGGATCTCGTGAAAATCGTGCCTCGACTGTTAAGTCCGGCTCTCCGCATAACACCTTCTAGCGCAATTTTGAACAAAAGGCGTGAAAGTCCATCGCCCTGTCGTAGTCCCCGCCGAGGCTCGAACGAACTAGAGTGTTCGCCCGAGATCTTCACGCAGTTTTGCACACCGTTCATCGTTGCTCTGATCAATCTTGTGTGCCTCCCGGGAAAGCTGTTTAGGTTAAATCAATTGAAAGCATTGTCACCTGCTTATCAACACACCTATTAAAATTCCTCACTGCTACGGCAAATGAAACATTATGTGTTTTAAACAAAATGTAAAAAAAAAGCTTAATTTAGTTTAACCAAATGAGGATGATAGTGCTGCACAACACAGAACAGCAAGATATAAGAAATGATAATTATATTTGAAATGACACTATTAAAGCAATATAAAAAATGAATCATATTTTATACTACTAATCAAATCAAGTCATTGCTCAAATACATGTTCATTTTGTCTTTGAAAAAGAAAATGAAATCAATAACACGTATCAAATCTCAAATCGAAGTTGCTCCATTGTACAAAACAAGTGGCATGGTAAAGTGGGAACAGGAATTTGCTTTTGTTTTTATTGATTGGTAGTGTGGCATCGTTTCCTGCCAACGCACTTGATGGGTGTTACGGTCGATCGGTTTATGGGAGAGAGAGATATAGCACTGAAGTGAATAAACGAAACATAACAAAATTTTGGGGAAGAACAATAATAACGAAGTGATATCCCTCAAAATGGTTAGATTTTGTTTCGATGGTAGTTCAACTAAACCCATCAAATCAAAAAACCATTTTTGTGTGTGGTGCATAACTGTAAGAGAAAAGACCAGGGGCAGAAAGGGAGCCAGGATTTATATTATAATGGCTGAATGTGAGTTTTGGATAATCTTTATGTAATATGTGAAACTTATCAACGACATCCAGTAACAATGAATGTATTCATAAAGGTGAATCATTATTTACCTGCAAAGAAGAAAACACTTTTATAATACTTTCATGTAAGATTTTGTTCGTATAAATACAACTCATTCGTTGTTTAACCAATAAGATGCACAAGTCTTCGAAAACATTTGAAGAGACGCTGATTTTTCGTTGATTATCACTTTTTATGTTCCTGCTGAAGACATGTTCAGCTTTTTATTAATCAAAATCATTTCTTTCTATATTTGTTTCTTTTTTTCTAATTTCTTTATTAGTATCATTCCAAACATTACATTCATTTCTTATATCTAGGTGTTCTGTGTTAGACAACACTATCATCATAATTTGGTAAAACAAATTTAAGATTTTATAACCATTTTGTTGTTTTGTTTGTTACATTTCATTTGCCGTAGCAGTTTACATTTTTACAGGTGAGCTGATAACATCTGCTTATAAAAGAAAAAATCCATGTTTTCAATTTACTTAACCTTACTTAACATAAATATCTAACGCAATAATCGTGGAAATAGAAGATTGTAACGATTTTTGCCTGAAATTATTAATTATTTTATTTGACATTTGTTCCAATGTTTCAACATTGGATATTCTATGTAACTCATTGGTACTATACCAGGGAGGAAGCTTCAGAATCATTTTCAAAATTTTATGTTGAATCCTCTGCAGAGCTTTCTTCCTGGTATTACAACAGCTAGTCCATATTGGTACAGCATACAACATGGCTGGCCTGAAAATTTGTTTGAATATCAAAAGCTTGTTCTTAACCCGTATAGGCCTGAGTGAAAACATAAATACTAAATCCTTTACCACTCAGCGGATACTTAACGGATTCAAATATTTTTTGTCAGTATACTGGCCCACATATCTAGTTTCTAGGAATGGCCGTAGGAACTCAGGAATATTCTCATAGCCGGAGTTATTGCAGTGGGTCACTGGGTCAAGTCGGGTAGAAAAATGCGATTTTTTGGGACATGCCAATTTTCTTTATTTATTTCCAATGGCATTCATTTTATTTTGCATAAATCATTAAGATCTGATACTCAACATCATAAATTGATAGTTGGTGCAATTTAAAGTATACCAGATGCGACCACTCCGGATTAATGTCCTGACTAACCGGCTCAAGATTTGTTAGGTATTAAAGCGTTTCAAATCTCTAAAGGTATTGATCGAACATAATAGTTCACTAAAATGCGTTCCCATAAGCTTGACACAGATGTTAAGATACAAATTGTGCACTTTATCATTAATTTAAGGCATCCCGGGGGCCTGAAAATGGTGATTTGTAAGATCAATCAAATGCAGTTGGTATAATTATTCAATTTAATCGATTAACAGAAGCTTTACGCTGACGCGTTTTTCTTAAAACTCTTTGATAAAGTGGCCACATTATAGCCGATTCTGGAAATGATCTGTGACTTGAAATTTGCCTACCTCCAGGGGCACAGAAGCACAAAACCCTTGTCACCCGACCTGACCCAGTGATCCATTGCAATAACTCCGGCCACAGGAACATTCCCGAGATTCTTTGACCACTTTAAAAAACTAGATATGTGTACGAGTATACTGACAAAAATAATTGGAATCCGTTAAGTATTCGCTGAGCGGTGAGAGTTTTAGTAATTTTTCTTTCACTCAGGTCTATACGGGTTAAGACTAAGTTTTGATTTTCTATTAATAAGGGGATAGAGACATTTTACATATTTATTACATTTGGCTTGAATGCTCTTAATGTGATTTTTGAAAGTTAAATTCTTATCTAGCATGAGCCCTAGATACTTAACTTCATCTGACCAATTTATTGGAACCCCTCTCATCGTGACAACATGTCTACTTGAAGGTTTTAAATAAAGAGCTTTTGGATTATGTTGGAATATTATTAGTTGTGTTTTGGAAGCATTAGGAGGAATCTTCCATTTTTACAAGTAGGGTGCCGGTGCCATTAGTGGACTACCTAAGCTTTAAAAAATCATAACAAAATAACGGAAAGCCTTAACAGAGATCTTTCGGCGTCAACAGAAAGATTTCAACCTTTACTATATGGGAAAAATATAAAAAGAGTGATAAAACTAATTTTTTAACATAAAATCGCTTGAGCCACTATTGGTACACGTGTTCCAGTAGTTGCGCTAGTGCTCCAGTAGTAGACGTTAGGGATTGATACAAGGAATTTTAAACAAAATGGTCAATTTTTACACAGCTTTTACATTTTTCCCTCGAAACAGCAATTAATATCTTTCGAATGAAGCATAAAGTACATCTCTGGGACTTTTCTTCATTTTTATACATCCATTCTAAAAACTGCTTCCATCCGTTGATCCACTACTGGAACACGACGGCGACTATTGGTGCAAGGGAGCAATTTTTTTTGCGTAAACTTAATTATTTATATGACTTTTTGATAGAATAGAAAGCTGAAATTTGGCAAATCGACTATACTAGAGGCGATCTCTCCACCAAAAATAACATATGTCATTTTTATCGAAAAATGTATGTTTTATTCCATAGTCCAATCTACTGGTACATTACAACCATTGGTACTGGCACCCTATGAAGAAAAAATATCCAAACTTTTTTGCAATCGACTAGAGATGACACGCAGGCTTCGTCCTTTGGCGGAGAGGCCTGTGTCATCCGCAAACAAAGATTTTTGACATCCCTGAGGCAACTCAGGTAAGTCAGATGTAAAAATATGGTATAATATTGGTCCCAAAATGCTGCCTTGAGGAACACTAGCTCTTACAGGAAGTCATTCAGATCTGGAGTTCTGATAATTAACCTGAAAGGTACGATTTGACAGATAACTTTGAATTATTCTATGTTGAATGTTGGAAAATTAAAGCTTTTTAATTTTACAATCAAACCTTCATGCCAAACACTGTCGAATGCTTTTTCTATGTCTAGAAGAGCAAAACCAGTAGAATAGTCTTCAGATTTGTTGGAACGGATCAAATTTGTTACACGTAAAAGTTGATGAGTGATCGAATGTCCATGGCGGAATCCGAACTGTTCATTGGCAAAATTGAATTTTTGTTGATGTGGGCCATCATTCTGTTCAAAATGACCTTTTCAAAAAGTTTACTGTTGGAGGCAAGCAAACTGATTGGACGATAGCTAGAAGCTTCTGCAGGATTTTTGTCTGGTATTAAAATTGGAACAACCTTAGCATTTTTCCATTTGTCAGGAAAATATGCTAATTGTAAACATTTGTTGAATATATCAACTAAGAATGATAAGCTACTTTCTGGAAGTTTCTTGATGAGAATGTAGAAAATTCCATCATCGCCAGGAGCTTTACTATTTTTGAATTTTTTAATAATAGTTCTCACTTCTTCCAAATCAATCTCACAGGAATTTTAGAAAACGTTCTCTTGATTGAGAATATTTTCGAAATCCCACTTTTTCGGAAGGAAGTTGTGAATTCAGAGATTCACCCTTGCTTTTGTTTGTAGTTGCGACAATGTTTAGTAAATAAATGAAAGAAGACGAGATCTCTTAAGAGGTTTTTTCCTAAGACGGTGTCCAAGAAGGACTACCACCGCCACGGCATAAAAATTAACAAGACAGGCTCTTTACTGGTGTAGACATCGAATTTTATTGTAAACATGTGACGTCACTCCTATCGTACCATGTACCATCCGGACACCTAGAATATTTTTTTCTCAAATTGCATTTCCCTCATAATTTTCATTATGAAATACCCTAGGTACTACCTTTGTTGAGTGGTTCGAGTTCGCGGCTACAAAGCGAAGCCATGCTGAAGTTGTCTGGGTTCAATACCTGGTCCTGGTCCAGAATCTTTTCGTAATATAAATTCCCTGACTCCCTGGGCAAGCGAAAATGGCAACTTTGGCAAAGAAAGTTAATAACTGTGAAAGTGCTCATAAGGACACTTAGCTGAGAAGCAGGCTCTGTCCCAGTGAGGACGTAAAGCCAGGAAGAAGAAAAAGAAGAAGAAGAATAAGAACCCCAACAAATTTGGACCTAAGATCAAAACCACCAACCAATTAAAAATTTGCTGTGTGTGAATCGTAAACTTATTTTGGATTTTTCTTGAAAATGATTTCTTAACCACCGCTTAGGCCTTAAGCCTAGTTTAACAATATGGGTATGTGTGGTTTACGGCTTAAGTCATGGTGAAGAAATCGGCTCTAAGTGACAGAATTGTGAAACTTTGATGTCGGCACCCAGTACTGTAAAGTTTAACAAGGACCATCTATCATATAAATGGGATCACATTTCTCAAACTTTAACTGTATTTCCCCGATTTGGAGGATATTTTTATAAGAACAACGTGGAATATGCAAAACTGATCAGTAAAAGGTTTTATGTTTCACAAATACTACCGAAATAGGCCCAAATAAATTTTAATATTCATAAATTTGTTGCTAACTCCCCTACACCGATTAGGAAATTTGAAGCTAATACAATAACATTCAGCCTCTACAGAGCCGGAAGTTAGATGGAAAATTTTCTTCCCTTTTTTCGCACTCGCCTTCGGTCGTTTCAACAATGGCCGAGAAAAATTAAATTTCTCGCACATTAAATTAAACCCATCGACTGAAAATGCTAATGCTGCGGAATTTCGCAACTTTATTCAATTTGAAGCTGATGCTTGCAGATGTATAAATTTCCCTTTTTTCGGGACGAACGAACACGCCACACAGTCACCGAGAGTTGTTCTGTTTTTTTTTTCTGTTGTCTACCGGCTCCTATCGCGAATTTTATCCTATTTGTGTAATGTAGCGCGCAAGTGAAAATGTGGTAACGAAGAAATAAACGGTTTTGGGAGAGTTTTGCTCTGGACCAGCAAAACGGCCAACTGCTGGCACTGCAGGATCGCTTTACCGTAGTTGCTGTGGAATTTGTTGATATTTGTGTATGTTTTACAGTAAGCTCAAATGAGTTTATCAAGGTCGATTTTTTTCTTTTTTGAACCTCATTTTCCAGGGCTGGTTTATGACTAGTTATTTATTTAAAAATTATGTTTAAGGAGAGGATCGAAAAGAAGTCGCAAACATTTATAACAATCTCAAAAAAAATTAATTGAATCCACAAGCAATATCATAATTAGAAATGGCTAACCTATTTGAAAGTGATGTAGAGGTGAAACTATTTCAGTGAAATTGTATTTTGAATGATATTTAAGATTAAAAAAAACTAACAGGTGATGGGCCTGGTGTAGTGGTTAGAACTCACGCCTCTCACGCCGAGGACCTGGGATCGAATACCATCCCCGAGATTGTCATGACGTAAAGGTTGTAGTGATGACTTCCTTTGGAAGGGAAGTAAAACCTTTGATCCCGAGATGAACTAGCCCAGGGCTAAACATCTTGTTAATAAAGATAGAAAAAAAAATGTTTAAAATGTGTAGAAAAAAAAACTATATTTGAGCTTTTATGTTCTTTGGAATAATTCTCATGACATAGTTAAAAAATATATTGAAAAAAATATCAACCATCATTTGAGAAAAAACTCAAAAAACGAGAAAAGTACCTCGGTTTTCGATTTTCATACACGTTCATTGCAATATCAATCGATTGAACTATGCTCTGAGGTAGACCGTTTCAAATGTTTGTGACTACTTCGCAATTTAATTTTTATTTCAAAAATAATATTGTTTATAGTGTACCTCAATGCTAGCAATTTGAATACAGAAATGAACTCCGTTTGTTTATGATCCTTCAATTCACCTTTTGATATAAAGCCAACCCTGTAACATCCCATAGGACTTATTCTGATTGAAACATTCGCCGTGTACATACAGTGCGTAAGAGAAAAGGAAGAGGGGGTCCACGGCACTTTGAGCTTCTTAGCTGATTCGGTACCGGAGTGATAATGGCACGCGAAAAAGTGCCCCGAGAGCAAGTATTCACATTATCAGAAACAAGATTTTACTTCATTATGAAATTTCAACTTTTTCATTTGTTTCGAAATGTTTTGTTCTCGCCGACTGGTGGCTTGTGATGTGTCTTTGTTGGTGTTGTTGGCTTGAGCTCTAGATAAGTTGCGAATTGGATACGAAAAATATGCGAACTTTTCTTTTTGGCATTGTCAAGTGTATTACCCCATTACCGAGATTGTGTAAATTCAAGTTATTAGAAGAGTGAGAGCATTTTATTGGAAATTTCTGTCAGGGTACTCAACAGTTTGACTTTAGAAACGTAATCCGGGGAAAGGTTGATCAGTTTTTTATATTACATCAAAATTTAATCCAATATCCAAAAAATATGTGTTACATTCATGAAACAAATTTATGCCCGCGACTATACGCCCAAACTTCTTTTTACGTAAAATCGATTCCATATACGACATACTTAAGTAAAATCTTTTCCATATACGTAAATATGTAATGTAGGTAACATTGCAAATTAAATTCAAACTTGTGGTGATCAGGGCTCATTGGGAGCTTTATCATTGGAATATCATTCTCACGTAAGTTCAAACAATTACGGTCTGATAAGTTTTCAGTTCAACAACAAAAGTGGGAAAACTTCGCTTGTCGTACAAAGCATCTGACTTCAGTGAATCACGCGGCAACCGGCTGTTGCTCGATTGATAACCGCAAAAACCAGATTGTATTAAAAGCTTTTACTTTACTGAAATATACCTGTCAGATAACATTCTGGAGCGCTTATTCAAGTTGATATGATAATATTGAGCAATTGAATAACTATTACTTTCCTTGAAACATAGTATGAACGAACAAAGATGTACTCAGCTACTGAACTACCTCATATATTATTTCACAAATTTCAGGCATAAACGACAATTTTGGACTCCTCTCTGCTTAAACATTATTATAACTTTTTCATTGAGAACCCAGAACTATTACGATTATCCACCATGCTTATTGGAAAAAAGTTATGCTGAAATTTGGCCATTTCTTTTCCCAGGTAAATTGCTAGCCATTGCCAAAAAACTTTAATGGAGAATTGCTGCAAGGAATTCCACATCGATTTCAACTAATTCCTATCGAAATTCTTAAACAATTTTTTTTTTTATATTTCTCCGTGAACTCTTCTAAGATTTCCCCTAGAAGTTCCTCATCTCCATGATTCTTTAAAAAATTTTAGAGATTTTTTTTTTTAGTCTACAATTTCTCCAACAAACGCATTTGGAATTCTTAGGATTATTTCAGGAATACTTTTAAAGATAGTTTTCAGGAATCACATAGATTTTTTCCCAAAATGTTTTCATTTTTTTCTTAGGGTACTTTCAATAATTGTTTCGTTACAAGTTATTTGTTTCAGTTTTTTTTATTCCGATATGAATTACGTAGGTTTTCTCCCCAAGGAATTTATCTAATTATTCTTAACTGAATGCATTAAGGGATTGAATAATGCGCTTCGGAAATGGTCCAAGGTACTCCTCTAGGATTCTTCTTCGAGTATCTCCAAGTAATCTCACCAAACGTCAATAGCAGATGTCACAAATTCTTGCTTTTCAATGATGTTCTAGATTTTCTGTTGAAAATCAGGATTTTCGAGAGGTATCCCCAGAGTTTATGGAAAATTTCCTGGGTATTGGGAAAAAAACTGGGCATATGTTTAAGAAAGCTCCTGAAAAAAAATCCTGAAGAGAGGCGGTATTATCTGAATAAATTGTTTACAGAAACATCCTGAAAAACAAAAATCAGGAAATATCCTGCCTATACCCTCATACCTGAAACATAGGCATTTTTAACCAAATTTTCGATTTTTCATTTATTTTTTCATGCTTCTCATACTGCAGTTTTACATCAAATATACAAGAGTGAAACTGTCTAAAAGATTCAACCGAAAAAATGTATCATCATCAGAAGCAAAAATCAAGACAACCAACAAGCGTTCAGAGCTGAAAAATGTATCGATTTATCACCACCAGCGAGTAACCAACCCATCTTATTTTTTAATTAAATGATTATTTCATTCATCAGATTTGTGCTCTTGAAACTTTGAGATACGGCTTTTATTCATCTTCACTTAAATACTAGAATCCTTATTGGTTTTTCTCTATAAATTGTTTCACTAGTTTTACTTAGATAGGTAACTTGTAAAGATTGACATGATTTGTTGGAGTTAATTCCCTTTTTCCGAGATTTTGAGCAAAATGCGCGGAACCAAGCAATGAGTTGGTTTAGGAAACTTTGGAACAAAATATTTTCAAACAATCCACGCAAACTTCGAACAAGTAGTGTCGGAGAGCACTGTTAATGCTTTTTATTTCAGAAAATTTGAATTTTTAGTATAAGACCCTGATAGAAAATCATGGGACAAGTTGTCAAGAATATTATACTTGTTTAATTAATTATGAATCGTTGAAGGTAAAATTGATTCTGATTGGGATATCATTTGGGAAAATATTAATCAAAAATTTCTAACAATGGACAGTCGATCTAAAGTTTACTGCTTTGTAAATAATTTGATTCCAACAAGTGAAAAACTCCCAGCCTACAATATTCGAAGGATTTCACAAAGATGCTCTATCTGTGGAGCGGAGGACACTCTTCATCACAGGCTAAAAAAATGTCTAGTGCCAAAAAAATAAGGGAGTGGTGTTGTCAGGTTATGAGAACACGACTGAGTTATAGAATGAATACCATGGAGGATATTCCCTCACAGAAAATTTGTTTAAATTCACAACGGCAAAAAAAACAGGACTTTGGTTGACTGTACGTGCTATTTCTTTCAATTTGAAGTATCCAGGTTCTTGCTAGGGGCCCAGATAGCCGAAGCGGTAAACGCGCAGCTATTCAGCAAGACCAAGCTGAGGGTCGTGGGTTCGAATCCCACCGGTCGAGGATCTTTTCGGGTTGGACATTTTCTCGACTTCCCAGGGCATAGAGTATCTTCGTACCTGCCACACGATATACGCATGCAAAAATGGTCATTGGCATAGTAAACTCTCAGTTAATAACTGTGGAAGTGCTCATAAGAACACTAAGCTGAGAAGCAGGCTTTGTCCCAGTGGGGACGTAATGCCAGAAAGAAGAAGAAGAAGAATGCTGAGGGTCGTGGGTTTGAATCCCGCTGGTCGAGGATTTTTTCGTAAAGGAAATTATCTCGATTCCCAGGGCATAGAGTATCTTCGTACCTGCCACACGATATACACATGCAAAAATGGTCATTCGGCAAAGAAAGCTCTCAGTTAATAACTGTGGAAGTGCTCATAAGAACACTAATCTGAGAAGCAGGATTTGTCCCAGTTTGGACGTAACGCCAAAACGAAGAAGAAGGTTCTTGCTTAGTTGTTTGTAAAAAAAAACAGTTAAGAGAATTGCAATGGAACAATCGAAAATCATTTGCTAAGGAATTTGGAAGTTTTCTTAAAATTTGTTAACCAGTTCGATGAAATTACACATGTAAACGTAGCGTTATGTATACTTTTAGATGTAGTTCATTTTACCAGATTCAAGTTTGTACTATTATAAGTAGTTTTGTAAAAATATTGTTCCAATAAAAAAGAAGAAAAAAACTACCGAAAAACTAAACATTACATATATTTTGCAACAGGGAGTCGTGAATTAGATTCTCACCTAGACGACGAGAAGCTTTCGCAAATTACACATCAATTTGTCCATTTCATCCAATTGCAAAATATTTGTAATGTTTTTATTGGTCAACGGTCAAAAAAATTTTTTTTTTATTTTCAAGATTTTTTCACGCCCTTTGGTTTAAACTCAAGTTTTGTGTGTATTTTGTTTTCCGTGTCCCTTTCGAAATGTCAGATAGGAACAACCTCTATGTTAAAAAGTTGAGCCCCTGTGGCATTTTTGTCAACAAAGTGAATGTCAAACATTATCAAAAGTGTCAAGGTTCTAATTTGGACCCGTATTTTAAATATAGTATAGCCGTTATTTAGGCGGGAAAATTTGCCAAAGTAGTAACAAGAAGACGCTCTGTCGCGATTTTTAATAAAAACAAGTTTTTATCAAAAAAAAAAAAAAAAATAGGACGCTATTCTCTTGGAAATTAGTCAAAGAATATTGTGAGATTTGCTCGTACTTCCAACGTGAATTCCTCCTTGAGGACGACCAATTATTCTTCTTCTTTCTGGCGTTACGTCCCCACTGGGACAGAGCCTGCTTCTCAGCTTAGTGTTCTTATGAGCACTTCCACAGTTATTCACTGAGAGCTTACTATGACAATGCCCATTTTTGCATGTGTATATCGTGTGGCAGATACAAAGATACTCTATGCCCTGGGAAGTCGAGAAAATGTCCAACCCGAAAAGATCCTCGACCGGTGGGATTCGAACCCACGACCCTCAGCTTGGTCATGCAGAATAGCTGCGCGCTATCTGGGCCCCATTTATTCTATGTCTTAAAAGTAGACACCAGTCGAACCATTCCTTCTATGTCTGAAAAACCACAAAGTGATTTCGGAAAATGTTTCCAGATTCAACAAAAAAAACTTAATCTTTCAAAAGTTCAATGTTCTTTTTTTTTCATAAAAAATATTAGAGTAAGCTGGGGCAAAAATTCGACCTTAGTGGTATAATCAAAGTTTCCAGAGAAATAATAGCAGTTGAAACTAACTAAATACCATACACCTTCAACATACTGGCTATAATTTTGCTGAACATACCTGTGTCAAAATATTTACCCATTTTTAGTTATAACAGTTTCAAAATTGATTGTCCTAAACGAACTTTTGCCCCACCGGTGGGGCAAGAGTTCGAATCAAGTGTGGAGCAAAAGTTTGCTGGCTAAAACACTTAATATTGATAATTTTATTACAGGCATTCTTTATACCGGCCGTAAACTTATGTTTGCCGGAAAATACACACTAAATTTCCATCAAAAAATTGCCTTCAACAGGGTTAAATTTAATATACCCAAAAAATGCAGTTTTTCGCAAAACTAAGTGAAAATGTAAAATTTTGGTAACTTTTCTCATACGGTCAGGCAAATTTCGCTAAATTTGAAGGTAATATGTGGATTTTGGGCAATTTGAATTTTCTGCCATGATTTTATAAATGGGTCGAACTTTTGACCCGCTGATTCGAACTTTTGCCCCACTATGGACCAAAAATTGTTTTCAAGCATTTTTGCAAAAACTAATACACCTCAAAGCATCGTTATGGTAGGTCTAGAAACGCCATCACATAAAATATTGAAAAAGATTTTATCCTTATTTGGTTCCGTGAAGCGAAAGTTTGATAAAAAACTACAATATTCACGCCAGAAAACATCAAATAGTTATAACTTTTCCAAATCTCAACAGATTTTTATGATATTTCGAGTGAAAGTCTTCTACTTGAATAGCATTCGAACCACCATTCCATTTAAAAGTTTTGTTTCGAATTAAGTTTGAAATCTTAAAAAGAAACTCTTACCCCACTCGAACTTTTGCCCCACTTTACTCTAATTATTTTAATTTTTTTTTTATTCTGCTTAAAATCCCCGGATTATGCATGAATTATCTACGAAATGTGTTTACAAAATGTCTTATGCCTTCGAATGTTCAGACGATTTTTTTCAAGCCCTAGTAATACTTTTGCTTCCCAAATCAGCAGAGCGGAATCTATGGACAAACAATTAGCAAAATAACCTAGAAAGACAAAGAAATTTATTAATATACACATAAAAAAAATTGTAAGGAGCCACTTTAAAACATTTCTATAAAAAAAGAGCGGTTTTATTTATCCTGTAATCATTCGCATCTAGATGAAAGATTTTAAATAATCACTTGCTTATCTGTTGTTTTTCCTTCCTTCGCATCTGTTGTTTTTCCTTCCTTCGCATGACGCTTCCAGGAGGAACTTCGTTTAAAAATCTTTTCATATTCCAAAAAGCAACACCAAAAAGAATGTAAAGATTAGAGGTAAATTCTAGAAATTTTGAAAAAAAGGACAATTGAAGAACCATCAAAATGTTCTGGTGAAGGTCCATCAGGAATCCCTCAACAAATTTTCAAAGTAATTCAAATTTCCCTCCATGATTTAATTCAGTAAAATTTTACCATGAGATATTTTTGGTAATGTTCTTAAAGATACTGTTTCGCGTTAAATTTCTACAGTTTTACTCGATTAATTCAAAAGAGTCCCTACAAAAAAGTTTGTTTGGAATTTCTGTAAGTAAGAAAAAAAATGTTTCTTCTGCAATTTGTTCGCCATAATATAATTAATCTTCGGAGTTCTTTCAAACGATACAAATACCTCCAGTGAAAATTAGAGTATAAATCACTTAAAAGGAAGTAAATTCGTAGTACCGTAGTCCGGGGTATCATTGATCAGCGGGGTAATATCGGAATGACTCATCTCGTAAAAAGTTCGTATCATTATTTATTGATAGAATATTTCCAAATCACGAATGGTGCTTCCATTTCTTATATTCATAAGCTAATGTAAATGAGGATTTTTGCTAAAATTGCGTTTACTATATGCGTAAATTTGTCATCTTTTCGAAACAATGTATTCAATGGGTAAGGATGACACTACCGAAGATTCATGTCTCACATAAGTTCTGCAAACGATATGAGCAAGGAAAATGCGGCTCTTACTAAAAATGGCATCGCCGAAAACGATTCCGTTGTCAAAAATTTCATAAGTGTGCTCAATTTGGCAACATTAACGAATTACTGTAAAGAATATAGAAATCCCTTGGGAAACTGCCTACTCTTAGGAGTATTCCGTGGTTCGAGGTGTTTTTAATTTTAAAATAACTCAAAAAGTGGCTCCATCCCATTACCCCGAACGCCATTACCCCGAACGCCACTACCCCGAACGCCAATACCCCGAATGGGTCACTACCCCGAAAGCCATTACCCCGAATGGGTCATTACCCCGAACACCACTACCCCGAATGAGCCATTACCTCGAATAGTATGAGATACAGTACAGTATCTTGTTTTGCGTGCAAAAATGCGTCTCTAATGAAGGCTGGTAGTTAATGGCACGTAAAATTCCTCGGTAAAATGTTCATCATATCATTCTTTCGAAATATCTTGATGGCAACTATATTCTTCTCATTCTTTCTGAGACAGTGCCTGTTTATCAGCTCAGCAATTCCAGGGTTTATTCACAAATTTCATTTCGCAAACAATTGCCATTTTTAACACCTACCCACCCCCTCGTACTTTTTTTTTTGTATGGAAATTCTACATATTGTGAATGGGCTGTAATATTTTGAGGACAACCACCCACAAACTTGTTTGCTCCCTTCAGCGTTGTGAAATTTGTGAATGGGCTTCAATAAAATAAGCCTTTTATTGACTGAAAGGAATTCGAATCCATAACCCTCAATATGGTGTTGCTTTACAGATGCGTAATCACCGGTATTTGGGCTTGTTAGTGGTGTTCATATTTCAATTTTGTTTTTGAACAAATATTTTTCTTTCTTATGAATATAGGTTGTGTCATAGCATCACGTTGTTACATTGATCATTCACGTCATAGTTGCAAACATTTCACCAGAAATTTGCCCTTCTTTTCTAAATAGGCTGTTCTTTCACGTTTTTGTTGGATAAGCTAGTCACTAATATTTCCATATAGAACAGCTTGTTATAAAGGAATATATCTTGAAGGCATTCACTAAAGTGATTCCTGTTGTTCTAATCGGAAATTTTCACTTTCTTTTATCTTCTTGTGTTAAAACAGACAGGTCTCTTATGGATTTACTCACCACTTTTCTGCCATCATCATTTCTTCATTATCTTGAATCAAACAAATATATTTTTTGTGGTTATCTCACAGAAATTCAAATTAATGATCCCACAAATCAACAAAAGTTCTTACTGTAGCGTCAATCAGAGGCCGCCGATTTTTTTTAACATGTACAAGTGTACAAGTGCGATAGCGAAACGGTCGTCTATTAGGTTGGTTTTTATGCGGGTTCCATAGAACAACTTTTGCAGCGACTATCTCAGGGTGAACTTCCATTACCATCGTTTACGAAACAAAATCTTTAAGAAGATCTTAATCTTAATGCCTGACACCTATAAAATGAGTAAAGGAAGTGACTACCGACGTCCAAAAAGATACTTTACTACATCCTAATTTTGTACATATTATAGCTATCCTTCTCATAATAAATTCACCCTTCTTTTCGAAATATGCTGTTCTTCAGAGCATTGCAATGTGGCTGTGTGAATCTTCCCAAAATTAGAGGACAAAACTTAATGTGTAAAAATTATTTGCTGAACAACTAGCTGCTTTTTTATCTTCTAATATTTGAAAAATACATTTTTGAGCCAAACTCGTGAAATACTCAAAAGGAATCGTACAATTATCTCCCCACTCTCTAAGTAGAATATGTCTCAAAATGTTATCCATTCGGGGTAATGGCGTTCGGGGTAATGGCGTTCGGGGTAGTGGCATTCGGGGTAGTGGCGTTCGGGGTAGTGTCATAGAATCCAAAAAGTAAATGACTTGTAAGCGTTTGGCCTTCATATTCGGCTTCAGGGGACTTGTTTTAAGTAAGTAACGATATTTTCAATATTACCGAACGTTGTTTCCATAGGTGATCAATGTTACTCCATATCAGCCATATAAAAAAAAACCGCTTAAAACATATTTTTAAACATGCTTAAATCTTTCAAAAAACAAAATGCAGTATATAGTCACGAGCTATGAGTGGCAGTACTTGTTTTAAAAATATAAAATTTGCAACATTTGCATTTTCAAACGAGATATTTAAGAAAAATTCAAAATATGATCAATGTTACCCCGGATTACGGTAAATCTGATAAAATTAGACATACAGTCAGGTCTCCTATTAGACACATGGTTGGGGGGCGTAATAGGAATCTACGTTATAGGAGACCCAGGGCTTATGGGATTTCATCACTTTGGGGGTGTTGTTGAATATCTCGTATGCCAAAAGAGATAGCACAGTACTGTCTTCGGCGAAGTTTCAGTGCTAAGTACGATCTACCTTTAGGAGTTGAGGATCATCCTTTTAGTTGAGAACTTGGCCGGTAGGGGCGCTTTTTCTGATTTGCACTATATGAACCATGAGGGATAAGAATGCAAAATTGTGTAACATATGTTATCTCTAGATCCTGATGTTTTGGAAGGTTGGTGTCTTCGGAAGAGTTGTTCAGTAGCTCAAGGGCTGACATGCGGTGGTCATTCTGATACGGAATTACGCCACCAGGCGGCGCTAGTGAGCAAAGAATTTTTGTTTTGCACATAGCTCAGTAGCCTGACCACTTAGAAAAATGGCGTCTTCGGCAAAGTTGCTCAGTATCACAAGGATTAACATTATTTGAGCCTAAAGTTTCGAAATTTTGCCACTAGGCGGCGCTAGTGAGCAAATAATTTTTGTTTCGCGGATAGCTCAGTATCCTGACCACTTAGAGAGATGGCGTCTTCGGCAAAGTTGCTCAGTATCACAAGGACTAACATTATTTGAGCCTAAAGTTTCGAAATTTTGCCACTGGGCGGCGCTAGTGAGCAAAGAATTTTTGTTTTGCGCATAGCTCAGTAGCCATATGACTTAGAAAGATGGCGTCTTCGGCAAAGTTGCTCAGTATCACAAGGGCTAACATTATTTGAGCCGAAAATTTCGATGTTTTGCCACTAGGCGGCGCTAGTGAGCAAATAATTTTTGTTTCGCGGATAGCTCAGTAGCCTGACCCCTTAGAAAAATGGCGTCTTCGGCAAAGTTGCTCAGTATTTCAAGGATTAACATTATTTGAGCCGAAGGTTTCGAAATTTTGCCACTAGGCGGCACTAGTGAGCAAAGAATTTTTGTTTCGCGGATAGCTCAGTAGCCTTACCACTTAGAAAGATGGCGTCTTCGGCAAAGTTGCTCAGTATCACAAGGACTAACATTATTTGAGCCTAAAGTTTCGAAATTTTGCCACTGGACGGCGCTAGTGAGCAAAGAATTTTTGTTTTGCGCATAGCTCAGTAGCCATATGACTTAGAAAGATGGCGTCTTCGGCAAAGTTGCTCTGTATCACAAGGGCTAACATTATTTGAGCCGAAAATTTCGATGTTTTGCCACTAGGCGGCGCTAGTGAGCAAATAATTTTTGTTTTGCGCATAGCTCAGTAGCCTGACCCCTTAGAAAAATGGCGTCTTCGGCAAAGTTGCTCAGTATTTCAAGGATTAACATTATTTGAGCCGAAGGTTTCGAAATTTTGCCACTAGGCGGCACTAGTGAGCAAAGAATTTTTGTTTCGCGGATAGCTCAGTAGCCTTACCACTTAGAAAGATGGCGTCTTCGGCAAAGTTGCTCAGTATCACAAGGACTAACATTATTTGAGCCTAAAGTTTCGAAATTTTGCCACTGGACGGCGCTAGTGAGCAAAGAATTTTTGTTTTGCGCATAGCTCAGTAGCCATATGACTTAGAAAGATGGCGTCTTCGGCAAAGTTGCTCTGTATCACAAGGGCTAACATTATTTGAGCCGAAAATTTCGATGTTTTGCCACTAGGCGGCGCTAGTGAGCAAATAATTTTTGTTTCGCGGATAGCTCAGTAGCCTGATCACTTAGAAAGATGGCGTCTTCAGCAAAGTTGCTCAGTATCACAAGGGCTAACATTATTTGAGCCTAAAGTTTGGAAATTTTGCCACTAGGCGGCGCTAGTGAGCAAAGAATTTTTGTTTTGCGCATAGCTCAGTAGCCATATGACTTAGAAAGATGGCGTCTTCGGCAAAGTTGCTCAGTATCACAAGGGCTAACATTATTTGAGCCGAAAATTTCGATGTTTTGCCCCTAGGCGGCGCTAGTGAGCAAATAATTTTTGTTTCGCGGATAGCTCAGTAGCCTGATCACTTAGAAAGATGGCGTCTTCAGCAAAGTTGCTCAGTATCACAAGGGCTAACATTATTTGAGCCTAAAGTTTGGAAATTTTGCCACTAGGCGGCGCTAGTGAGCAAAGAATTTTTGTTTTGCGCATAGCTCAGTAGCCTGACCACTTAGAAAGATGGCGTCTTCGGCAAAGTTGCTCAGTATCACAAGGATTAACATTATTTGAGCCTAAAGTTTCGAAATTTTGCCACTAGGCGGCGCTAGTGAGCAAAGAATTTTTGTTTCGCGGATAGCTCAGTAGCCTGATCACTTAGAAAGATGGCGTCTTCAGCAAAGTTGCTCAGTATCACAAGGGCTAACATTATTTGAGCCTAAAGTTTGGAAATTTTGCCACTAGGCGGCGCTAGTCAGCAAAGAATTTTTGTTTTGCGCATAGCTCAGTAGCCTGACCACTTAGAAAAATGGCGTCTTCGGTAAAGTTGCTCTGTATCACAAGGGCTAACATTATTTGAGCCGAAAGTTTCGAAGTTTTGCCACTAGGCGGCGCTAGTGAGCAAAGAATTTTTGTTTCGCGGATAGCTCACTAGCCTGACCACTAAGAAAGATGGCGTCTTCGGCAAAGTTGCTCAGTATCACAAGCACTAACATTATTTGAGCCGAAAGTTTCGAAAATTTGCCACGAGGCGGCGCTAGTGAGCAAAATATTTTTGTTTCGCGGACAGCTGAGTAGCCTGACCACTTAGAAAGATGGCGTCTTCGGCAAAGTTGCTCAGTATCACAAGGACTAACATTATTTGAGCCGAAAGTTTCGAAATTTTGCCACTAGGCGGCGCTAGTGAGCAAATAATTTTTGTTTTGCGGATTGCTCAGTAGCCTGATCATTTAGAAAAAAAAGTTTTCAGAAAAGTTGTCTAGTACCACAAGCACTAACATTATTTGAGCCGAGAGTTTCTAGATACAGTAATGTCCCGATTTTGTCAGCCCCATGTTGCATTTAGGTTTGACTAAAACGGGAAAAAGCTAAAATCGGGAAAAAAATTCGACTACTTTTTATATTTATTCTCATCCATAGACTTCGTTTAATGTTTTTGTTGATGTTTACAGCGTTTTTTTTTATTTTTGTATGAACCGTAATAATATACAAGATCCCTAACGTAACTGCATTCTGTGACAACTGTGATACAAAGTGAATTCATACTTTGGATAATCGTCACACAATGTCACACCTGACTTTTTACAATATGGTTGTACCTAATATTTCCACATTAAAATAATGTATTTTTTGAAGGTTGACAAAATCGGGTCAAAAGGGTGTTAAAATCGGGGGTAGACAAAATCGGGTCTAAAAAGGTGCTAAAATCGGGGGTAGATAAAATCGGGGGCAGACAAAATCGGGTCATTACTGTATTATATATACGAAGAAATCGGGAGAAAAAGTTTTTTATAGAATTGAATTATCGTTATGAAAAAGAAGGTTTATATTTTAAAAATATTCAAACAAGAGTGTTGTGTAACTGAAGAGATAAGGCCAGTCCTAGTTATCTCATTAAGATTATTAGCGAATTGATTTCCCAATTTATAAGTAATGACTGACATTCCAACCTAACTTCATTTCTATCCAATCCATATCTTGGAAAATGTGGAGATCATACAATGACGAAATAAAAATAAAAATACATATTTTTTCTTTGGTTCATATAAATAGCTAACGATCACACATTTAAGTAGTAAACGAATCCTCGCACTTTCTCATATCAAAACATTGATCAAAAATTCTCCCAATCCGTCGAAAATACTAGGAAAATAGCCACACTTTTATCCGAATGTAAAATATATTGTATGTATTTTTCTCTAGGCACTTTTACTTAAACGTGACAATGCCAGAAAAATCGATAGCCCTTGTCATACTGAACAACTTTGATCAGGCTACTGAGCAATCCGCAAAACAAAAAATATTTGCTCACTAGCGCCACCTAGTGGCAAAATTTCGAAACTTTCGGCTCAAATAATGTTAGTCCTCGTGATACTGAGCAACTTTGCCGAAGACGCCATCTTTCTAAGTGGTCAGGCTACTCAGCTATGCGCAAAACAAAAAATATTTGCTCACTAGCGCCACCTAGTGGCAAAACTTCGAATTTTTCGGCTCAAATAATGTTAGTCTTTGTGATAATGAGCAACTTTGCCAAAGACGCCATCTTTCTAAGTGGTCAGGCTACTCAGCTATCCGCAAAACAAAAATTCTTTGCTCACTAGCGCCGCCTAGTGGCAAAATTTCGAAACTTTTGGCTCAAATAATGTTAGTCCTTGTGATACTGAGCAACTTTGCTGAAGACGCCATCTTTCTAAGTGGTCAGGTTACTCAGCTATGCGCAAAACAAAAATTCTTTGCTCACTAGCGACGCCTAGTGGCAAAATATCGAAACTTTCGGCTCAAATAATGTTAGTCCTTGTGATACAGAGCAACTTTGCCGAAGACGCCATCTTTCTAAGTGGTCAGGCTACTAAGCTATGCGCAAAACAAAAAATCATTGCTTACTTGCGCCACCTAGTGACAAAACTTCGAATTTTTGGGCTCAAATAATGTTAGTCCTTGTGATAATGAGCAACTTTGCCAAAGACGCCATCTTTCTAAGTGGTCAGGCTACTCAGCTATGCGCAAAACAAAAATTCTTTGCTCACTAGCGCCACCTAGTGGCAAAATTTCGAAACTTTCGGCTCAAATAATGTTAGTCCTTGTGATACTGAGCAAATTTGCTGAAGACGCCATCTTTCTAAGTGGTCAGGTTACTGAGCTATGCGCAAAACAAAAATTCTTTGCTCACTAGCGCCGCCTAGTGGCAAAATTTCGAAACTTTCGGCTCAAATAATGTTAGTCCTTGTGATACTGAGCAACTTTGCCGAAGACGCCATCTTTCTAAGTGGTCAGGCTACTGAGCTATCCGCGAAACAAAAATTCTTTGCTCACTAGCGCCGCCTAGTGGCAAAATTTCGAAACCTTCGGCTCAAATAGTGTTAGTCCTTGTGATACTGAACAACTTTGCCGAAGACGCCATCTTTCTAAGTGGTCAGGCTACTGAGCAATGCGCAAAACAAAAATTCCATGTCCACTAGCGCCGCCTGGTGGCGTAATTCCGTATCAGAATGACCGCATGTCAGCCCTTGAGCTACTGAACAACTCTTCCGAAGACACCAACCTTCCAAAACATCTAGATCCTAGAGATATCATATGATACAAAATTTTGCATTCTTATCCCTCATGGTTCATATAGTGCAAATCAGAAAAAGCGCCTCTACCGGCCAAGTTCTCAACTAAAAGGATGATCCTCAACTCCTAAAGGTAGATCGTACTTAGCACTGAAACTTCGCCGAAGACAGTACTGTGCTATCTATTTTGGCATACGAGATATTCAACGACACCCCCAAAGTGATGAAATCCCATAAGCTCTGGGTCTCCTATAACGTTCTGGTGTGTCTTATAGGAGTGAGCGTAATAGGAGTGCACGTTATAGGAATGCGTTTAATAGGAGACCCGACTGTATATATGGAGCGATTCGTTAAGTAATTTGTACAGACATATCTAAAAATATTGAGTAGTATTCCTGTAGTAGTGTTTGAGCCAGAAATGGAGAGTGGATAGATTTCTAAATGTTATTTGTAAACCTTACCTTACCAGTCAGGCTAAGGCCTGGGTGGCCTCAGTTGTACGTAGGAGACTTCTCCATTCGAGTCAGTCCATGGCTGCCCGCCGCCAGCCACGCATTCTGCGAAGGGTCCGCAAATCGTCCTCAACTTGATCGACCCATCTTGCTCGCTACGCACCACGTCGTCTTGTATCGGTCGGACTGTTTTCAAGAACTATTTTCACCGGGTTGTTATCCAGCATTCTGGTGACATGATTGGCCCACCGCAGCCTCCCAATTTTGCAAGGTGGACGATGGTTGGTTCTCCCAGCAGCTGGTGCAATTCATGGTTCAATTGCCTTCTCCACGTTCCGTCTTCCATCTGCACTCCGCCGTAGATGGTCCACAACACCTTCCATTCGAAAACACTAAGGGCGCGTTGATCCTCTGCACGTAGAGTCCATATTTCGTGCCCATAGAGCGGTACTCGTCTAATCAGCGTCTTGAAGATGGTTAACTTCGTGCTGTGGCGAACTTTGCTCGATCGAAGCGTTCTATGGAGTCCAAAGTAGGCACGATTTCCAGCAACGATGCATCTCTGGATTTCTCTGCAGGTGTCGTTGTCGGTGGTCACCAGTGAGCCTAAGTACACGAATTCTTCGACAACCTCGATTTCATCATCGTCACTATAAACTCGAGGTGGGGGCGTGCCGTGTCTTCTCTTGAGCCCCTCGCTATCATGTACTTCGTCTTCGACACATTGATGTTCAGTCCGATTCGCCTAGCTTCAGCCCTTAGTCGGATGTACGTATCCGCCATCGTCTCAAAGTTGCGGCGCTCAAAATTGTGATCGCACGATAGTTGGCGCAATCCAACTTGTCGCCCTTTTTGTAGATAGGGCATACGACACCTTCCATCCACTCCTCCCACAATACCTCCTCCTCTCAAATCTTGGAAATAACCCAGGAAATAACAGTGTTCTTGGTGGTTCATCACCACCGTATTTTAACAACTCGCTCGGTAGTTGGTTCACTCCAGCGGCATTGTTGTTTTTCAACCGTCTAATCCTAGGCTGACCATAAGCCAACAGAACAAAAACGGGACAAATAAACTCCAAACACGGGACATTCCCATAAAAAGATAGATAATGGAAGTCCATATTTCTTTTTTTTTTAAGCTTCCTAATCATTTCTGTTTACTCGTAATTTTTTTAATCACAAATCTTTCAGAATTTTTCTTTTTGTTGGGATTGAGAAAAATGCTGAGACCCAGAAAATGTGTTACAATTTCACAAGAATTTTGAATCCAAAACGTTTTGCTCCTGTTTTTCATTAAAGGCAGGGCTTATTCAAAAAGAAAATTAGACGACTTTTTACGATGAGTTTGACTGAAATTCGTAAAAGCATCATCGTTCAAGAAAATTTGAAATTTAAGTATCAATAATCAAAGTAGAACTGTAGTTTGATATAATATTAAAATTTGTTAGATATGTTTATCTGATATTAGAAGATTCAACAAAAATATGATCTAATATATATTGAAAGTGAGTTTATAAAACTACGTCATTTTTCACTCAATTTCTATTCTGTAACGCTTATTTGGAAGGCAATTAATTATTTTTCTTTGAGTAATACATAATAATTGAGAATGACCTCAATCTTTTGGTCGAAAGCATGATTCTGAAAACGCAGGAGCAAGTTTTTGAATGTCAAGTTTTGTAAAAAAAGAATAGCTTTTGGAAGGAGATACGGAAACGAGTCCATTGCTAGTAGAGTGTCAATTTCCCGGCCATTTTGCTTGTCCAGCGCAAAAATTGATACCCATCCCGGGAAATCATGGAATCCCAGGATCTCAACGATTTTCAAAAAAGCTTGTATTTTCATTACAAAGGAAGTCAAATTTAAGCTCACCTTGAATTATCACGGCTACAAATTCTGTATTATAAATAAAAGAACATTAAAGTCCTTTGATCCATAAAATTTAATATTAAAGACAGTTTCATCCATACAATTTTCAAATTCATCAACATCATATTCTTAGTACAAGAGAAACGTTTAAAAAACATTGATGATGCTGTAGTGAATAAAACTAAAAGTAAACTATTCAGTGCGCATCGTACCTTCGTGCTGTGCGTAGACGAATTCTCTCTGCTCTTGGAAGTTTTTTTTTTAAACTACCTAAAGCAATAAAACAGTACTTTTCAGTGCTACAAAAACAGTACTTTTCGCTTCATAAGCGGAAGGTCATGGGTTCGATTGTTTTTCAGTGCTACAATTAAAAACGGTACTTTTCAGTGCTACTAAACCAGTACTTTTCAGTACTATGTTTCTACTATTGATCCCTTTAGGATCCTTGTTTGGACCCGTGCCTTCGATTTTTCGTTGGACCCGTTGGCGAAAGCTAGCGGTGGTAATCCTTCTTGGACACCGTCTTGGAAAAAAAAAACAAACCTCTTAGGAGGTCACATCTTCTTTCGTTTTTTCAAACACGGTTGCAACTACAAACAAAAGGAAGGGTGAATCTCTGAATTCACAACTTACTTCCAAAAAAGTGGGATTTAAAACTGTCACTAAACGTGGCAAGAATGGAAGAAAGGACGTTTCTCCGGAATGCGAACTTTCTTCCAAGGGTGAAATGAATAATGTTGATAATTGTATCGAAATGAGCAATCAGTTCGATGCTCTAGACAAATTTTCCGAACACCAAATCGAAGCAGCCTCTAACCCAGGCTCTTTGATTCAAGTGAGGATGCAAAGAGTGCCGCCTATCGTGGTCAGTTGTTCCGAATTTGGGGGATTTATGCAGGAGAACTTGAACTCCATTAGGGGAATCAAGGTTTCCTTCCAAATCGCAAAGAAAGGATACTGTCGCGTTTTGCCAGAAACACTTAAAGATCGCGAACTTCTTCTCAAACATCTTGAAGAGAAGAAGCACAAATTATTTACTTAAGCCTGATTTGCTGCTGACAAGTAATTTCTTGACCTATCTTGATGCATGGGAAATTCCTGCAAGGAATCGATCAAGCAAGCGTTTTTTTCTGATCGCTGTACGCAGTTGAAAAGAGATATCAGTTCAAACGGAAGTCGCTGTAGAAAATTTCTGCAAGGAATCGGCGAGAAATTTCTTTAGCGATTCCTGTTCAGCAGCAAATCAGGCATTATGACGATAAAACTGAACGTTTGTTCAAAGTCGTCTTGAAAGGTTTCTCAAGTGACTATAAGTCACCTGAAGAGATCAAAAATGGAATTAATGATTTACTTGGATTTTCCCCAGTCCAAGTAATCATTATGAAAAAGAGAGCCCAATCTGGCATTGATCGGAAAGGGCTTTCTCAAGAATATTATTTAGTTCACTTTAACAAAAAATAACTAAATAATATTAAAGCTTTAGAAAAAGCAAAACTTTTGTTCGATGTCCGTGTGACATGGGAACATTTCCAGAAACCTGGACGAAATTACCAGAACCCCACTCAGTGCCGTCGGTGGGGTCATGGTACAAAAAATTGTCGCATGGATGCTAAATGCATGATTTGGGGAGGTTCTTCTCACGCTAAGGACGTCTGTTCAGTGAAGGAAGATACCGATAAGTTCTTATGCGCCAATTGCAAGGGCAATCATAAGTCAAATTTTTGGTCTTGCCCTTCACGCAACAGAGTAGTTGAGGCTCGTGCTAGGCAGATGAAATAGATTATCCGTTACGATAACGGTCGTTTCCGGAATTTGCCTGGTAAAGTATCGAACAATGCTCATTTTTCAGTTAACGATCGCTTGATCATGAATCATACCCATCAGGAAGATCATAATCATGCACTTCACTTCAGCTAATTTTATTCCGTCAAGTAGCCGTTCGAATCTCTCAATTTCGAATGTATCTACCCACGGAAAATCATTTGCCGATATAGTAGCAGGTAATTTGAACTCCTCCCCTATTCGTACTATGAGTACCCATTCTAGGTGTTTCAAATTAAATGGAAAAAAAACCCTACCACCACAGGTAACTTCTACTCCGCCTCTTCGTCTACCGAAAATTCTAATGGGAAATCATCAGATATTGTACTCACTTCAAGTGATATGTCTGCCTCTGATTTTAATTTTCTAACTGAACAATTGAATCTAATGATTGATGCAATGTTCAAAGCCACCACTATGACTGAAGCAGTCCAAGGTGGTGTAAAATTGACTAATCAAATTGTTATTGGATTACGTTTTTCTAATGGATCCAAATAATAATTTAAATATTTTAAATTGGAATGCTCGTTCTTTCAATGATAAAGAGCTAATAACGTGCATATAGCAGTTATTACTGAAACGTATTCGAAACCTGGATCTAAACTCAAAAGAGATCCTAACCTTTTTGTTTATCGTAATGATCGACTTGATGGGGCATGTGGGGGAGTTGCAATCATGTTTCATAGGCGTATAAAACATCAACTGTTTTCGTCATTTGATACTAAAGTTTTTGAAACTTTAGGTGTTTCAGTTGAAACACAGCTTGGTAAATTCATAGCTGCCTATTTGACTTTTCAATGCTCTGGGCAGCAAGTTAATTTGCTCCAAACTGACTTGCGAAAATTGACTCGCAATAAGTCAAAATTTTTTGTCATTGGTGACTTTAATGCCAAACATCGGTCATGGAATAATTCTCAAAGTAATTCCAACGGCAGAATTTTATTTGATAAGTGCTCTTCAGGATATTTCTCTATTCAATACCCTGATAGCCCTACATGTTTTTCCTCTTCTAGAAATCCATCTACGATTGACTTGGTCCTCACCGATTCTAGTGATTTTGTAGCCAATTAGTTACTCATGCCGATTTTGATTCTGATCATGTCCCTGTTACATTTCAAATATCCCATGAAGCGATTCTCAATCCTATCAGCTCTACTTTCAATTATTTTCGAGCCGACTGGAATATATTTGAAACGTATATTGATTCTAATCTTGATGTTAACTTTTATGATGTTAATTTCTTTATAAACAAAACTTGATATTGACAATGCTCTTGAAACTTTAATAAATTCCATTGTTGAAGCCAGGAGCATTGCAATTCCAAAATGTGAAGTAAAATTTGAATCCGTGATGACGATGATCTTAAACTCTTGATCCGCCTTAAAAACGTGAGGAGAAAACAATTTCAACGCACTCGCGATCCTGCTATGAAAATTATATGGCAGGATTTACAAAAAGAAATTAAGAAACGTTTTGCACAATAAAGAAACAAAAATTTTGAAAATAAGATTTCTCAATTGGACCCTGGTTCTAAGCCCTTTTGGAAATTATCTAAAATTTTTAAAAACCCTCTGAAGCCAATACCGGCATTGAAAGAGGAAAACAAATTATTACTAACTAATTGCGAAAACGCTAGAAAACTTGCTATGCAGTTTGAAAGCGCGCACAATTTTAATTTATGACTCACTAGTCCAATTGAAAATCAAGTTACTCAGCACTTCGAAAATATTCTCAATCAAGAGAACGTTTTCGAAAATGCCTGTGAGACTGATTTGGAAGAAGTGAGAACTATTATTAAAACATTCAAAAATATGAAAGCTCCTGGCGATGATGGAATTTTCTACATCATCATCAAGAAACTTCCAGAAAGTAGCTTATCGTTTTTAGTTGATATATTTAACAAATGTTTTCAATTAGCATATTTTCCTGACAAATGGAAAAATGCTAAGGTTGTTCCAATTTTAAAACCAGACAAAAATCCTGCAGAAGCTTCTAGCTATCGTCCAATCAGTTTGCTTTCCTCCATCAACTTTTTGAAAAGATTATTTTGAATAGAATGATGGCCCTCATAAACGAAAATTCAATTTTTGCCAATGAACAGTTCGGATTCCGCCATGGACATTCGACCACTCATCAACTTTTACGTGTAACGAATTTGATCCGTTCCAACAAATCTGAAGGCTATTCTACTGGTTTTGCTCTTCTAGACATATAAAAAGCATTCGACAGTGTTTGGCATGAAGTTTGGTTGGTTTGACTTTATTAACGAGATTTTTAGCCCTGGGCTAGTTCATCTCGGGACCAACGGCTTTACTTCCCTTCCGAAGGAAGTCGTCACTTTAACTTTTTACGTCATAAGTGACTATGTCGGGGATGGGATTCGATCCCAGGTCCTCGGCGTGAGAGGCGAGTGTTCTAACCATAAAAAAAAACTTCAATTTTTCAACATACATTGTTGGAATAATTCAAAGTTATCTGTCAAATCGTACACTTCAGGTTAATTATCAGAACTCCAGATCTGAAAGACTTCCTGTAAGAGCTGGTGTTCCTCAAGGCAGCATTTTGGGACCAATATTATACAATATTTTCAAATTTGACTTACCTGAGTTACCTCAGGGATGTCAAAATCTTTGTTTGCGGATGACACAGGCCTCTCCGCCAAAGGACGAAGCCTGCGTGTCATCTGTAGTCGATTGCAAAAAAGTTTAGATATTTTTTCTTCATACTTGCAAAAATGGAAGATTTCTCCTAATGCTTCCAAAACTATATTTCCACATAAACCAAAAGCTCTTTATTTGAAACCTTCAAGTAGACATGTTGTCACGATGAGAGGGGTTCCAATAAATTGGTCAGATGAAGTTAAGTATCTAGGGCTCATGCTAGATAAGAATTTAACTTTCAAAAATCACATTGAGGGCATTCAAGCCAAATGTAATAAATATGTAAAATGTCTATATCCCCTTATTAATAGAAAATCAAAACTTTGTCATAAGAACAAGCTTTTGATATTCAAACAAATTTTCAGGCCAGCCATGTTGTATGCTGTACCAATATGGACTAGCTGTTGTAATACCAGAAAGAAAGCTCTGCAGAGTATTCAAAATAAAATTTTGAAAATGATTCTGAAGCTTCCTCCCTGGTTTGATACCAATGAGTTACATAGAATACCCAATGTTGAAACATTGGAACAAATGTCAAATAAAATCATTAATAATTTCACGTAAAAATCGTTACAATCTTCTATTGCCACGATTAATGCGTTATATGTTTAGGTTAAGTTAGGTTAAGTAAATTGAAAAAGTTTTTTTTAATAAGCAGGTGAAATCAACTCACCTGTAAAAAAACTGAACTGCTACGGCAAATGAAATGTAATATGTTGTTAACAAAATGTTAATACAATCTTAAATTTGTTTTACCAAATTAGGATGATAGTGTTGGCTAACAACACAGAACACCTAGATATAAGAAATGAATGTAATGTTTGGAATGATATTAATAAAGAAATTAAAAAAAGTAAACTATTGAAAATTAGGAATTCAGGTTAACATTTTTTCAGATTGGCTTTCTCGCTCTTGGGTTATGAAAACAGCTAATGTTGTAAGAAAACACAATAGAAGTCCTTTGCATCTAGACTAATAAAAATATTTTTTACTCATTTGATAGTTTATCGTTTCCATGAAAATGATTAGGGTCAGGCGGGGCAAGATGAGCACCCTAAGGATAAGCGCGATTTAAGCCTATTTAAACGTTCTTGTTTTGGTAAAATTGGTAACAATGCTTATTTTTTACATTATTACTTTGACCTCCAACCATTAATAGTTTTAAAAAGTGATAAATAGCTTTCCAAATAACACGTTAAAAAATAGCTTTTTTTTATCATCGGTCAAAAAAACTGCGGGGCAAGATGGGTACCCCCATAAAAAGATGCAATTTACTAAAGAAAACTATTATTTTTCAATGCTTGCAATATCCTAAGATATTATCTTTAACATCTTATAGTATTTATCTTCAACTAACTTAGTTTTAAATCTTTTATCAAAAGTTTAATAACTTTTCATAAATTGCTAAGATTTTACTTAAAAACGATTAAATTTGTAGTTTGTTTATATATTTTTTAGAAAAAAAAAAATGTTTTGTGCAAAGAGGATACCGTAAGTCAAGCCCACAGATAAATGTGGTTCTATAATTTCACACTTTTACTTAATTATGAACATGGTGCTCATCTTGCCCCAAGGGTGTAAATTTATTAAGATGGTCTGGGGGTGTTTTTCATGGAGTGGAGTAGGAAGCCTCGTGAAAACCGACGGAATAATGACGGCAGATTCCTACATTAACATCTTGCGGGAAAATCTGGAGGTTTCGCTGACCCAGACGGGCCTTGAAGAGAAATTCATATTTCTCTAGAACAACGACCCGAAGCATACTGCCAAGAAGACCAAGTCTTTCTTCCGGTCTTGTCGGATTAAACCGTTGGAATGGCCTCCACAAAGCCCAGACCTCAACCCCATCGAGAATTTGTGGGCGATACTCGATGCCAGGGTTGAAAAAACCGGTGTTACCAACAAAAATAATTATTTTGAAGCCTTGGAGCGCGCCTGGGAAGAACTAGATCCACAACACCTACAAAACCTGGTGAAAAGCATGCCGAAGCGCCTCCAGCAAGTCCTTAAGGCCAAAGGAGGACACATTAACTATTAAATTGCTTTTTATTTTTCTTAAATCATCTTTTCTGGAGCTAAGAAGGAAGTGGGCACTTATTTTTGTCACTACTTTTTTTTCAATACAAATTGATTTTCTTTTTCTTTGAGTAAAATTCTTTTTTTTATCAAAATTTCGTAAGTGCAACTTTAAAATAATATCAAAAATAAAATATCAAAGAGGATTTAAGTGTGTTAACTTTAATTTGAACCAAATCAATGAGAGAAGTGCGAAAACTGGTAAGGTGGGCACTTTATTTTGCCTATCAGTGTAGTGCTGCTGTTGCGGTGCTACCTATGGTGGATCTTATGTGCCTCCAGCCATCTTCAAGAGTGGTGGCGCCAATCTGCTCTTCCGTTGGTAGGGCCACTTCCAACTGCTGCGCGTATTCTTGGGCTACTTCTGAGTCCCGTAGCCGCTCGATGTTAAGCCGCGGCGTTCGGCTTCGACGCGAGTTGGTCGCCGTCGAAAATTTTGAGCGCATACATACAGCAACTAGATAATGATCCGAATCTATATTCGCACTGCGGTATGTGCGAACATGATGTGATGTCAGAGAAGAATTTTCAGTCGATTAGATTCTCGGTTAGATTATCGGGTGATCTCCAGGTGACCTTATGGATATCTTTGCAGGGGAAGAAGGTGCTTCGAACTACCATACCACGAGAGGCTGCAAAGTTGCATGCAAAGCTGCATCCGTCATATATCTGCTCCAGCTGCGCGTAAAATGTCTCCCTCTCGTTGATGATACTGTAGTTGAAGAAACGGCTTTTTATCCTCATCTTGCACATCCTTGCGTTGATCGTATTCTGGATTGACCTCCGGTATCCTTGAGCTGTGCTCCCAGCCGGAGTGTCCAGAGATTAAATTGTTCAGACTCTTCACCTTATAACTAGCATCACGATAGCGGTCGGTTAAAACGTACAAACGCTGAGGACGGGGTTGGCACACCCTGCGTCCAACAGCCACCAGCGAAACTATCGCATTCAACTTTACTCGCGAGTTGCACGCGCATACCTAGCACGCCGACGACGGGGCGAGCTGATTCGCTGACTCGTTAGAATTGGGGTTTTGTTCGGTGCGCAGTGGTGTTCAGCTGGGAACAGCTGAAGAGGTGCAGCGAAATAAAACTCCTGACTTGAGGTTCGTCAAGACTCTTACCCACTTCTGTTAATTGATAGCCTTTTTTATACCGTTTTACAAGTAGGCATTCTTAAGGTCTAAATGTATGAGCGAACGAGGTACCTGGGACAAAATGTTGACAAACAAAGTATTATGCGAAATGCCTTCCGCATGCCCATCGATTGCTTTAACTTGATGTGAGGCCGTTGGTGTGAGTCACCGTGATAATTCGGGTCAGTCATGCATATGGTCCTGACCGTTGGTACC
Organism: Aedes aegypti; assembly: GCF_002204515.2. Lineage (NCBI taxonomy): Eukaryota > Metazoa > Arthropoda > Insecta > Diptera > Culicidae > Aedes > Aedes aegypti. Next base: position 207,489,240 of record NC_035109.1, on the reverse strand, counting down.
ACTTAACGGTTTGTTTTGTAAACTGCACCATACTGCCGTTATAAGCATAATTGTCCCATGTTCCAAAATATGCAATCGAGAAAAACGCGTTTAAAGTTTTAAGCACATTTAGGCCTCATATTGACCAGGAGCGCTTGGCATCACTATTGAGCAGCAGTCGTGGGCTTGTATCGTGTCCGATTACACTGCGGAACACGTTTTTGTCTCCAGCATCAAAATACCTCTATTTACTTAATTAGGGTTGCTGAATTCATTGCCGTTTACAGAAAAATCATAGCACGTGTAGGTTTTGAGATATTGGCTGTAGAAAATGCAAAAATTGACTATTTCAGCCAACTTGCGTGCAAGTTTGCCAGCTTGTAAGGTAATTTATTTGCTTAATTTGCCACAGAATTCAAACTTTATGTGTATAAAAATACTTATCATCAAAGTTTATAATACTTTTGATGCGGAAAAGTTATATTTCGATGGTTTAGAAAAGTATTGTATTATGCCATATAAGAGAAACGAAGAAATTTGTATGAAGACTGCAAGCATGTTTAAAAAATCGGTTTAATCTAAATTTAATCGTAAAATTTAAACTAAAATATATCTAGAACGAAAGTTTAGGTCCTCTTTCGCATGCTCGGTGGATGAGATCAAAAATTTTTTTGATAAAATATACTTCAAATTTTAGCTAAACATCAATAAAACCAATGTTTTATACAACTTTGGCGACGTGTAGCTAAAAATTGTGACGTGCTGGGAAATTTCTGAGAACGGCATCAGATTCAGCAACCCCAAATCTACTAGAGACACATAATTTGATCCTTGAGACACGCATAAACGTAATTTTTGTTGCGCTGTGTTATTTATTAAATTTAACGTGTTTTCGCCATAGTTTAATCACGATTTTCAGTGTTTGTGTTTTCCATGAGTGTTTATTTACGGGAATAAGAAGCACACGAAGTGATAAAACCACAAAAAAAAGTGATTCCAAAAGTGATTTGTTTTTCATTCCACCGTGGTTATTTTTTTCTTTTCATGTTGCGTGCGTCGGGTGGTGAAGCATGTTACATGCATCATTGTGGTAGTGCAGCTATACTAATTGACAGTGAACGTATCCATTACGAACACATGATGCAAAGCTGAATTTTTCCAAGCGTTTGTTCAAGTGATAGTGTGTCCCGTAAGACAAGACAGACATGTCAACACAATGCGAAGGTGTCGCCAAAACCGAAGCTAAGTATCATTTTCTTCATTTTGCGAGGTTGTAGGTAGCTAGATTATTTTGTGGATTTCGATTTAAGGCCATGATGCAACTGTATTTATCACACACGTACACGGTTAACTTCGGTTACGCGTTGGATGTGTTGGTTTCTTGCGGCGCCCGGGGGTTTCTTTGTCTTTTTGCGCGGTTCTGTGTAGTGGTGGATCGACACATCATCAATGTGTAGATGTACCATTGCGTAGTTGCGTGGAGGGACGGGGGAATTTTCGGGCGTCGTGGCAGACTTGCGTATTTGATGCGTGGCCGGGGTTGACATTGTGGGTGTAAATTTCACTCGCTTGAATTTAGAGCGATATCGTGAGAGTGTAGTAGATGAGTTCATTTTTAGTAGGCGCGTTTTGTTTAGATTTCTACGCATTTTCGGTGCGCGATGAATTCTCGCGAAACTTTACTAAAGGACCTATCTAACATTGAGAGGCTCTCTTTGTCTACTTTCTCTTCAATCAATAACTGAGTCACATTAACCTATTCAGTTGCGATTTTTGTATTAAACGCTAGTCAAGGAAACTGCCTTTCGATCTATAGTGAAAAACTTTCCAAAAGCTTTAGTATTTCACTGTTATAATCGAAAGAGAGCGAGAGAGGAGAGAATCTCTCATTTGTACATAGGTCCTTTAGTAATGTTCAGCGAGAATTGCTTCTATGTGAACGTTTTGACAGATTATTCACTAGAGAAACGCGTAAATTTGTTGCTCTCTGCACACTTAGTGTGTGAGCGGTAAATGATTACACATTTTATCGTCAAAACGATGGGACGTAAATTGAGTAGTGTTTGATCCTTCGACATTGACGCTTGTTTCTGCGGGGGCGAGCGATGGGGGCAGGATCGAACATATCGCGCGTAGCTAGTACAGTAGAGAAAAAGTGCGCGGTCCGTTAGTAGTGTTTGATCTAATGATCGTGTCGCCTGGTCCTGCGTGGCGAGTGACGAACACTTGTTCGGCGTACAATTCGATTATTGAATTATTTCGCGAATCCGGTTAGGCGTGATTACATCATGGATCGCATCACCAAACATTGGTGATTCCCAGATCTCTACTTTATCCCACTAACCCAATATCCTTTCCATGACAACTGTGGAGATGCAGAGGTGATCTCGGTCTCTAGTAACAACGGTTGTCGAACTAACATTCCTTCCCTTCCCCGATGACCGTAAGGACGTGGCCGGCGCCGTTATTGACTTATAAAATTTGAGCTCTCGATTTGTGCACATTGAGAATGGTAAGCTAATCCCAAGCCCCATTCAATAAATCTCTGTGCAACTTCGATTGTTCTAGTCAATCACGGAGTAGCAACTATGGATTGTACGGTCATCTTTGCTTATGCTATGCTAATGCTTATTATTTAGGCCTCATATTGACCAGGTGTGTGGTAAATTGAATTGAAATCTTCACAATAGTATAAATAATAGCGTGTTTATTAGAGTCAAGAGTTTGTATTATGGGAATAAAGTAAATTTGGCTACGAAATTCAAAGTGGAACTGTTATGCCTAGAAATATGGGTTTTTTGGTGAATTTCTACGCATAACAGTCCCACTGAGAGTAGTAACCAATTATGTGCTAAGCATACTGCTGTGGAATGTAGAGGACGTATATCCTCAAGACTATGTTAAGGCACCTAATGAAGGCTCAAGTGACATGGGCCAAACGGAGCCACGTGTGGGGAAGAGAAAAATAAACGATTTTATAGTTTGTGATGGAAAGCAAAGTTTTCTATATGTGTGATAGTGATAAAATGTATGAGTTAGTGAAAAAAAGAGTGGATGAGTTAGTAAGTGAGTTTATAAGATTAATTCCTTAAAAGACTCTTCCAGCTGCAGGCTTACAGAAACTCATCTGCGAATTCAAGGTTATTCTGCCGAGTAAATATTTAACTCAAAATTCACGACACAAATCTTCACACGATTTGACATTTTTTTGAACTTTGTTTGCAATATATATCATGATATGTTTGATACATCGCAAATTAAGTTTTAGAACCACCAACATATTTACAACTTGCACCGAAGAGCCAACTATGCGGAATAACCCAGTATTTGACCAGGTCATCCTATTCTTCTTTTGACTTGACTTTGACTTCTTTTTGACTTCATCAAGTTTGATATGTCGCAAGATAGGTCTCAAGACCGCCAATATAATGGCTACTTCTTCTGGGGAACAGGGTATTTATGAAGTTTGATGTTGCCAGCTATGTTTCAGAACCGACAGTCTAGAGGCCATTTCCCCCAGGAAACCGGAAATTCAGAACAATCCGACATGTGATTAAGTCATTCAAATACATTTGAACCACCTGTAGACCTAATTTGAAAATTCATGAAAATTGATGTGTCGCAAGCCAGGTTTCAGATTCGCCAATATAATGGCCACTTCCACCAGTGAACTATGGGCCAGGGACGCAATCTGGCGGGACAATATTAATAACTCGGTAACGAAGCGTTTCCGGTATTTGGTGTCTTCGGCAAAGTTTTTTGTAACAACGAGGACCATCTACTGACATAAACGGATAGTTCGTAAATCGTCCGCATAGGTGGCGCCACAATCTAACTTTTTTCTGTGAAGTTCTAGAGACTTGGCATGTTCGGCAAAGTTGTTCATTTTGATAAATTAAACAACTCTCTCGAAGACGTCAAAATTCCACAGCCTACTGTTTTCGAGTTATTGGTGAAATTAGAGAAAGTTAGTGAAAAAAACGATTTTTTTCACCGAATTTGACATTTTTCCTAAGAACCATGTCATATAATATTTTTTGCTGATAAATATACAACAAACGCAAGCTCTGGTGGAAAAAAAATAATAATACGACGCATAAAACCTAAGAAATTATGAGAAAACTTGAAAAATAGAGTATTTTTTAAACCTTAATACAGGTCGGACTCGATTATCCGGAGACTCGATTATCCGGGGATTCGATTAACCGGGATTCGATTATCCGGAATTTTAGACTCGATTATCCGGAATTTATTTTTTGATTTTCTTGTTTTTCAATTTTTATGCATAAATCTGAGATAATTTGGTATTGCAATATACAATATGAATGGTTTTGTAGTTTAGAACGTATTTAGGAAGAAAAAGGTTTTTTTTGTGTATGCTGGTCAAAAAAATTGATTTTTCTTGTAGAGACCACTACTGTTCCTAGAAAACATTTTTGGCTACACCACAGCATCATATAAATAAAATAACGAAAAATGATAATATTTTTATTTTTTTTATCAAAGATAATTTATTTTTCTTAGTGATTCGATTATCCGGAGGATTCGATTATCCGGAGTGAAAAAAAAATCGATACTCCGGATAATCGAGTCCGACCTGTATCTCCAAAATCGCAAAAATCGCAAGCTCAAATTTTCAGGCAACATAGAGCAATACTTGATGAAACGGATGTCAAAATTCCAGAGAGGTATATTTTGGTGTTTTTGAGATTTTTTATTTTTTTTTTACGGTTTCCTTTCCATTACGCGATTAATATTGTCATGGAAAATATTTAAGTGTATGTTTAAATTATCGGAAAAATATATTTTATTGTTTCATGAAATTATTATATCTGCTCATAGTACAAGCTGGCTTTGGATTTCATCTCGAATTCGTTGTCACAGTTTTCCGGAAGCTCAAAATTTAAGCAAATCAGGTGATTAAACACATATTTAAAATTAAACAACCTAACAGTTCTCAAAATCGAAGGAATCTCCAAATTGATACCTTTGATATGTATCCTCTGTTTCGAAACATCCAAGAATCAACGCTGTTTCCGCTTTAAAACAAATCTACAAGCTCCAGACAAAAGATCGTGCGCTCTGAAATTTTAGTATTTAGAGATATCGACATGAATATGCTTAAAAATTTGATTTTCCGTGTTAAAAGTAACACATTCACAAAATAAATTTCTCACCTCGAACCATGATGACAACAATTAACTAACACATGATCAAGTCCTTCATGGCATACTATATCATTTGAATAATTGAAGAAAAACAATTATGTACCCAGTTTTAATCTACACTTTCATCTACATTACTCGATGTCAACTCAAGGAACTGCTCTCAAACTGAATTTCATGGCTACTATGATGGCTTTTTTAAACAGTTTTCTGAAAGTTTTTGTTCCACGACACGTTATTTCTTGAAGTCGATCGTCCCTTCAGATTCCTTATGGAAATTAACTGTATTGGAGAAATATAATCATTGTAAAAAAAATGATAGATCTCAAAAACACCAAAATATACCTCTCTGGAATTTTGACATCCGTTTCATCAAGTATTGCTCTATGTTGCCTGAAAATTTGAGCTTGCGATTTTTTGCGCTTTTGGAGGTATTAAGGTTTAAAAATTGATCTATTTTTCAAGTTTTTTCATAATTTCTTAGGTTTTATGCGTCGTTTTATTATTTTTTTTTCACCAGAGCTTGCGTTCGTTGTATATTTATCAGCAAAAAATATTATATGACATGGTTCTTAGGAAAAATGTCAGATAAGGTGAAAAAAATCGTTTTTTCACTAATTTTCTCTAATTTCGCCAATAGCTCGAAAACAGTAGGCTGTGGAATTTTGACGTCTTCGAGAGAGTTGTTTAATTTATCAAAATGAACAACTTTGCAGAACATGCCAAGTCTCTAGAACGTCACAGTAAAAAGTTAGATTGTGGCACCACCTATGCGGACGATTTACGAACTATTCGTTTATGTCAGTAGATGGTCCTCGTTGTAACAAAAAACTTTGCCGAAGACACCAAATATCGGAAACGCTTCGTTACCGAGTTATTAATTTTGTCCCGTCAGATTGCGTCCCTGTCCCATAGTGCAGTGAACTGGTATTCGGACCAACCCAGCATATGGCCAAATCATCCAAAAATGGTCGAACTATTTTTATTTGGACTTGGTTTGCTAAATCATGAAGTTGATTTGTCGCAAGCCATGGACTCGAAATTAAAGTAATTACTGGTTTTTCAAGTGGGATTAATTCAGTACTCCTCGTGATGAATCCAAAATTATGGTGAATTTCTAATGTAGGTGACGGTGGTTCAAAAAAATTAAAAAGAAATGTGATTGACCCTGAAAATTCAACTGAAGTTCATTAAAAAAACGATGGGAAATAATATTATTAAATTGAAAATTTCAATCAAATTTGACGTCAGACTCGCATTCCGATAAACACATAACATGGGTTGTGTTCCACATGGGATGTAAAGCCAACGTAAGTAGATGTTCAAAACGATTTTCACAAACACCAGCTAATTCAAAACTCACAACTGAATATTTTGTTCAAGATTAGCGTAGCTAATTGTATAGTGTGACAGTTATGCGTAGAAATACAGTAGTAGGACAATTATGCGTGGAAATTCAACAATGGGACAAATTGACTTGGCTTGCTTTTCATTGATTTTTAATTTTTGTTAATTTTTGGTAGGTGTTTTCTAAAACTATACGTGAAAATAAACTGTTTGATGACAAAAAGTCAAAATGCACAAAAAGTAACATGGGACAATTATGCATATAACGGCAGCATAGGGCGTGCATATAGACTTGAACTGAAAAGTTAAGGTGATATGTTAGATTAAGGTGAGACGGAAGAGATGTCTAGTACAATCGGCTGCCACCCATCTTGCCCAACACTATGAAGCCAGTTCCTAGCTCATTTGTAGTTCCACAGCTTTGGTAGAAGGTAGCCGCTCGATGGCCGCTTTTCCACACCTTCTGTCCAGTCCAAAAAAGTGCCTGCAGCGCTACGATATCGAAGTTACGGGGATGTAGTTCATCATAGATTATCCTGTCGCAACCTGCGAAACCAAGTGACTTGCAGTTCCATGTTCCAAGTTTCCAATCGTAATCCTTATTTCGTCGCGTGGGTCTTTGCCGATTGTTCCGGGTCGTATTTTCTCCAATGTCATTCGCAATAAGGTTTTTTACGGGTGGCTTATTGGGCCTACGCCAACACTCCTGTCTCGCCGGAGCGCCATCGTCCCAGTTCTGTTTAACGTCCCAACTATCACTAGGACGATCGCGATGATGGGGCTACCACCTTGGATCTAGCTGTGCGCGATTCAGCATTTCTTGCTCAGCCGCTGGATACCAGAACAGACGCTGTTTGACCTGCACCTCCTGGTGAACAGACGCTCGACACGTACCTTCTCAATCTAGCTGATGTCAGAAGGACAACAGTGCCCAGGCTGCACTACCAGCTAAGTAAGCAACCCTTAGCTGGCGGTCTTTGTCATCGTTTGACCCGTGGAAGCGTGAGGTAGGAACTTGTGAGGACCAGAGCTATGTTTAACGCTCCTTCCTAGTTGTCGACTCACCGTCTTGCAGCCCAATGTTATTTATAAAAGTATCCTGGAATAAAAATTCGAAACATTTTTAAGGGTAATTGCAAGAACCTACCTGATTAAATTTCTGGAGAATCATTTGAGAAGTTAAAAGCTAAGTAGCCTGTAATTCCATTTGGCAGCCATGTTGACATTACAGCTCGCAATTTCAAAGTAATAAAACTCATTTCCAATAGTTGGTATTAATCCGGAAAAATATCATTACATGCGTTTATATGTATAAGGTATGCTGATACCTTTTCAACAACATCAGTGCAATTCCTTGAGCTTGAGCTTGAGCTTGATTGGCCGCCCGTGGATGCACTCCAGTATCGCCAGATCAGCTGCACTTACACAAGGAACCAACCGAATGACTGCTTGGGACTAACAGGCATCCTCAGTGTATAAGTGCTGATGATCTTCTATTTTTAGGCAACAATGGCACCTGCCACGTCAGAATGCAGACCAATGAGGGGAAGGGGGAGGAATTGATGATGCATTGAACTGACTCCCACGTAGACCGTATATTCCACTGCATCCACGTCAGTTCATGCGGGAGTGTATGGATTGGGGGAAAGGCATGGCAGAGAGGTTTGCTTTTGTGGTTAGCAGACTGCCTATGTATCAGGCGTAAGAAAGGCGTGCGCGTGGAAGTAGGAAGCGTTAGGGAAACGGTTTCTTGTCCGTCTCTGGTTCTAGCGTTTGCTATGAACGAATAGTTTGAGTGTGATATATTTAGAATGGAAGGTAGAAGCAAGTGAGAGATATACAACTACAAAGTACGAGGAAAGGGACGGGCCTGGGATTGAACCCATGACCTTCTGCATATGAAGCAGAAGCGGTAGCCATCAGACCACCAACCCCGTCTTCAACAACATCAGTGCAATTCCAGTAGATTTTCATTAAATTGAAGTTGTGACATGATAAATCAACAATCATTAACGACGCATACAAATTTCATTCATGGCCTACTTCGCCTTAAGAATGAATTGCAAAACCATTAGTAAATCTGTTGACAAATTTCTTTAAAAAATCACTTAGAGAAGAGCTAGTGCTATGTAATGAAATAAATATTTGGGAGAGATATATATCTATTAAACTTTGCGGAGGAATTTTAGGATGATATTTCGAAGAAAACAAAAATATAAATATCTGAAGTAATCCCTGAACAGATTGCTCGGGTAACTTCTGAGTATTATCACGGAAAAGTTTTGAAAGAATGTATTCCGCTTGAAACTAACAATTGCAATTTAAATGCAATAAGTGCGTAGAGAATTTTCCTTAAAATCATTTCTAAAGCATTCTCGGTGGAAATTTTTCGATATTTTTTTGGTAAGCTTAGAAAACCTTAAGAAACGTCAAGAAAAATCTATAGAATAACTACTAATCCCGGTTCTTTTTTTGTCAGGAAGAACTCAGTGACAACTGGTAAAGAAGTTCTTGAAGTGAGCACTGAAAAAATACGGAAATAATTCATGTAGAAATCCCCGTGGGTATTCTCTTGACAACCCGAGCAAAGTTGGAAAACATAAACAATTTGTTATTGTGTTATCCGATAACAAGCATTTGATAACTTAGTTTGTTTTCAGTTTGGTTGAATAAGCAGGCTACAGAGTTGTGTTTGATCCTTTGACCTTGACGCTTGCTCCTGCGGGGGCTGGCAATGAAGGCAGGATCAAACATGTCGCGCGTCGGTCAAGTAAAAGTGAAAAAGTGGCGTGATCCGTTAGTTGTGTTTGATCCTTCGACCTTGACGCTTGCTCCTGCGGGGGGCGGCGATGGAGGCAGGATCAAACATGTCGCGCGTCGGTCAAGTAAAAGTGAAAAAAAACCGCGATTGCTTAGTTGTGTTTGATCTTCCGACCTTGACGCTTGCTCCTGCGGGGGCCGGCGATGAGGGCAGGATCAAACATGTCGCGCGTCGATCGAGTAAAGTGAAAAAGTGCCGCTTTCGATTAGTTCTTTATGATCTTCCAACATTGACGCTTGCTCCTGGGCAGTGCTTCAAGAAAGCCCGAGTAGTCGTCAGTTGTTTTCCATCACGGGTCGCGCGCCTATTTTCTCTGAGTGCTTTTATATAGCCGAGCAAACGACTGAAGCTGAAAGAGGATTGTTGCTGCTCAATGATGACGGATCAATTGGTGAGCTCGTTTCATGCTACTGTTCCTATTCTATAAAATATGTATGACTGTACCGTTAATCGTTACAACGGTGAGATGTAAATATGATGTTTCAAAAAAATATGAATGGTTCGTCACTGTGAGTGTCGACATAAACTCTGATTCATAAATTATTTATGTCTAAATTTTTTTTTATTCAATACACCTTCTTCTTTTTACCTTTATTTTTGTAATCAAAAATTAAACTTTGAATGGTTCGACACTTCAAGTGTAGACTTCCGAAAGGTTCACTTTATTCAACAAACTTTGAAAGGTTCGTCACCTCAAGTGTCGGCATAATCTTTCTCTACATAGATATTGTTCATATCAAATGAAAATATTATATTTACGTATAAGCATGTTTATATCTCACAAATAATTATTTATTATGGTCTAATCACTTATCAAAGTGAATCCTGTGACCCAACCATCCTCCCCATTAGCAAACATCCCTCCCAGTAACCTTTGTGGAGATGCAGAGGTAAACACGGTCTCCATATAGCAAAGGTTACACACTAATATTCCTTCCTCCAATCCCACCTGACTGCAAGGACGTGGCCGGCGCCGTTATTGACCCTGTATAAATAGAGGCACTGAATTATGCACACTGAAGAAGATTATGGCCAATCCCAGCCGAACTTCTAGTTGATTCTTTGTGCATTTTCACTGACTTCGGTCAATCACGGAATAGCAACCATTGATATGTGTAGTCAGTCTAAGCTAAGCTAAGCTAAGCTTTATGGATCGGTAAGTTTCTCGGTTCACTAGAGCATAGAATATCTTGCCACACATGCCAAGATGGATAATAAGCAAAGAAAGCTCTTAGTAAATAACTGTATAAATTCCCATAAGAGAACTAAGCTGAGAAGCAGGCGGTTGAGACGTAACGCTAAAAAAAGAGAAGAATTTTATTTTTGATTTTTGCATGGTGTCTACACTCCCGTATAAAGGTTTGGGCTTACCCCTCTCTAAAATACACAACAGTTTTTCTAACTCTGTGATAACATTTTTAATTGAAGCTAAATTCCTAAGGCGCGATTGAAAGACATTTAGATTTACTTCGTAGCTGTTTTTTGACACAAACTTTTTTTTTGAATTTTGTATACTAAGTTTTTACTTTAAGTTATGACAATATTCCGAATATACACCGAAAAAACATGGCAAGTTTTCTCAGTATTGGATTGACAAAAATTGATGATTGATACGTTATTAGGACGATAATCTTATAGATAGAACACTCGCAAAACTTTGGCGGAAAAATTTGAAAATTATTCAGAATCAATGGAACAGTCATTCAAGCCATCGCGCACGCAAATAAATTTTGTCAATAATTCAGACATTTTTCAATCGCTTTTAATGGTTTTTAGCTCATTTTTCAAGTACTACATAATGTATTGATTTCGAGGACTAAAATGAGCTATACAAAAGCCAATATGCTAAAGATCTAAGCAGGAATTTTGATATATGTATTGATTAATCGTGTCACAAAAATAGGTAAATTTCCATAGATATATTGAGCGTTTGTGCATTATCAATGGAATTTCGAAAAGTTAATTGATTTCACATCAAACGCGTAAAGGAAAACTTATTTTGTTACCTCTAGGAAGTAAGTTCATTTTGTTTCGGGTATGAGTTTTTGTTAAAATTATTCATCACTACACGGATCATTACTACAAAAAAATGAGAAGACTACGCATGAGTGAAACTCATTGTTATGATAGATTTAGTACTTGTAAGTTTGCATAATAATCATAACGGTAAATGTACAGCTATTTTGAAAGCCTATTTAAACTTGCCTGGTTGATTAAAATCCTTTATTTCTTGTCAAGGATTTTTTTAAACTTCCTCAAATTCGTAGGGTAAAGAATATATTAGAGCTTGCCACAGGATATTTTTTATTCGGCTTGGGATTACGTTCGAACTGAGCAAAGGAAAGCACTCAGCTTTGCGTTCTAAAAGCACTTCCACCAGCGTGAAGCCTTGATGATTACAAAAGGAATCCAGCACTGTTAAGGAATCAACACTACATAAATAAATAATCAATGTTTCATATGAGCGAAATCGTCCATAAAATGCTGAAATCTGACATGAACCATTCCGATTCGGATGAAACTGCGCAGATGTACTAAGTATATGAGACGAAAATTATCTCATATAATTGGGGATTGTTTAGAATCGAGAGTAACTTCTGATAAGGGCGTATGTATTTTTGGCACCACCATTTAAAAAAAATTGTACCTCGGAAACCGTTTGTTATAGAGAAAAAGTGTCTGAGAAGGGATGGTAGACAACCAAATAGGCTTTGTAAAAAAATATACACTGAAAAAAAAATACTTTTATTTTCATGAAAAAATCGAAATTAAACCTTAAAACACAAATTGCAAAAAATAGGTATTTCAATGTAAAACCAGATGTTTTAAGCACAGTTTCAACATGGTGCAATCTAAAATATTTTTTTTTTTTTCTAAGGGCAACTTTTGGTGTATTTTTGAAAATTTAATTTCTGGTTATAGAAAAGGCGTTTTGATGCTGCAATATGATTTTTTAACCAAAAACAATTCAAAATTCTAATAGTCTTGCCAGACTAGCTCTAGTAGCCATCCTTTTCAATGTGCCACCAATGGCATCACATGGCCCTTTACCATGTACAATTGCAAAAAAATGCCATCCTACGTCAATATCGTACTTTGATTTAAATTGACATAAGGTCGCATTTTTTTTTATTTTTATATTGGGATGCAGCCCCATTTGACATAAATATCATTCGTTTGATATGCATTCGTTGTTTCAAAAATGTTATTAGTTTAAATATAAAAACATGCACTGCTACTGTATCGTGACTCATGACTTCAGACACAACAACAAAGCTCAAATTCTTTACTATTCCTCCATCATTAAAATAAACAACAAATGGATGTATTGTTGCTTGATCGTTGTTCCAGTAATGGCTTTGAGCCTAATCCTGAAGAACAAATGTGTAATTTTCAGAAAAGTCACATATGACGACAACTACGTTTTCTTGCAATGTTGCTTTTCTATCTTTAAGAAATGAAGGTTGTTGCTTTTTAATGTAACTTTGGACAATTATTGCATTCATGAAGAAAGCAATATTTTGATCTGGTTGATAAGCTACATACATTTTTTCCATGTAATTATCGTATTCAAAGTCCAACGAATATTTCTTCAGGCTATGATGCATTAAATTCACATTTTCGTGAAATGTGCAAACGCACACGTTATGTGAACCAGAGGTGCTCAATAATTTACAATTTTTGGGTCTGAGGGATGCAAACGAACTGATTCCAATTTTTGAATTAGGATTGATTTTTTTGAATCTGAAGTAAGTTTCTCGCAGTGTCATCATTAATAATCTTTTTTTGGATGCGCTGACGCTTACCATCCTTTACCATGGAAAAAAAGTCTCATTCGCCGGGTAATGATCGGCTGACATCATCGTCGTTAAAGTATTGAAGAACTTTATGTTTGACTTCATTATTCAAACTTTGTCCACATTTGCTATCTGGTGTAGACAATACTCCTTTTTGTTCAGCCAATTTTTTGGCTTCCATCGCCATGCACTTGTTGATGCCAAACTTTGTAACCATTTTTTGGACAGACCACGACTTCGGCAAAACTGTCAAAATACGCAACTTCTCGGGCCTTGTTGTCTCAGCGTCGGAAAATTTTTCCTTCAGTTGGTTGATCATCTCGTCATAATCCTTGGATTTTTGTTCGCGGACTGCTGCCTCATCTTCTTCCTCAGGAAAGTTGAAAATGCTTCTCCGCATACCGTTTGTGATTTCCTTGAATTTTTGTTGGGGGTAACTGATCTGTTCGAGTTTTCTCAACGAAACCGGTGACACGCTGATACCATAAATTCCCATGTTGAAGAGCTCGATGCTATGAATTCTGGAGTAGTCTGGTACATCACTGTTTTAAGATGATGCTGACACTATCGAGCTTGCTGATGGTATCTCCTTTAAACCATCCTGTGATGATAACGGTTGATTAACATTCGACGTTGCAGGTTGGTCCTCACGATTGTTGATTTGCGGATTAAAACGATACACAGACACACGGCATGAGCCGCAAATCTTCAACGACGTATTAAGAGGAACTTCACATTGCATGGCAACTAGTTTTTGAACCATTTCTTCGGTTGAAAAACGTTTCGATGATGAACATTTTTTGTTACTCTTCGGGAACGGTCTACAGCACTTGTACACTTTTGTGAGATCCATTTTGCTCTAATATTGAACGTTAACTGTTTATCTGTTTAACTGTTAATCGCTTCTATATGCTATAACTAGGTACCTAGTGTAGGGAATATTTGTAAATTTGTACGGTCATGATTTGCCAGCATGGCCAGGTATACGCTTGTACGGGTAAGCAAAATGGGAAGTACTTCGAATAAGAGAAAATTGAGAGTGGGTAGATAGAAAAGTTCGATAGAATCCGCTATAAAAGGCAGGGAACGATCAGGCTCTGGGCATTCTTGTGTAGATTGTGGTCGAGATGTGACGTACGGTCACGACATCTAGATAGGAAACGCATATAAAAAATCTAGTTCAAGCACTAAGAGAACAAAGAATTCGTTGAAGTATGTATGTTTGGCTATGTACCCGCTAGTGTTTCGAGCGAAACAGAGAATGTGCCCCGAGCGAGCCGAGCGCTTGATCAACTATTGTTTTCATTGCCTCCGTATTTGTCTTGGTTTGTTTGACGGATCATTTTGGAGGGATTGGTGGCGGCTAATAATATTGTTACATATTGTTATTGTTACTTCTCAACAATTCGTTTATTTGTGTAAGTGTCAAAGATAAAGTTGATGGGATATTATTGCGCATTTTATTCGCCACTGGACCACTGAGGGAAGGAAAATAAAAGTGCGATTCTGCATCCAATCTTGTTGATGTCTTCAGCGCACTCATTCATTATAAATCGTAGAATAAGTGCGCTGAAGACACCAACAAGATTTGATGCAGGATCGCACTTTTATGTACATTCTCGCACTTATGAAAACTGACTGCGCAGTCCAGTGGTGAACGAAATACCCAATAATGTGGGAAGAGATTAACGTAACATTGTTGATGGAGCTTCTGGAATAATGTAAGAAACGGGCGTATTTTCTTAAGTTTTATGATATTAATATTATTCAATCCCGAATTTCTTGAAGCGGTTACTTATAGGAAGATCATTGATAATAGAATTTTGAATTGTTTTTGGATAAAGAATCATATTGCAGCATCAAAACGCCTTTTCTATAACCAGAAATTGAATTTTCAGAAATACACCAAAAGTTGCCCTTAGAAAAACTTTTTTATTTTAAATTGCACCATTTTGAAACTGCCCTTAAAACATGGGATATTAATGTGGAAAGAGATAAACGTAACATTGTTGGTGGAGCATCTGGAGTAACTTATGAAACGGGCTTATTTTCTTAAGTTTTATGATATTAATATAATTCAATCCTAAATATCTTGAAAACGGCTAGTTTTAGGAAGATCATTGTTATAAGCATTTTGAATTGTTTTTGAGTGAAGAATCATATTACAGCATCAAAACGTCTTTTCTACGGCCAGAAATTGAATTTTCAGAAATGCACCAAAAGTTGCTCTTAGAAAAACTTTTTTGTTTTAGATTGCACCATGTTGAAACTGTGCTTAAAACATCTGGTTTTACATTGAAATTTTACAGAAAAAAATAAAAGTATTTTTTTCAGTGTAATTTTTTTTACAAAGCCTATTTGATTGTCTACCATCCCTCCTCAGACACTTTTTCTCTATAACAAACGGTTTCCGAGGTACATTTTTTTAAATGGTGATGCTAAAAATACTTACGCCCTTATCAGAAGTTACTCTTGATTTTAAATGGTCTCTCCACCAGTGGAAAAACTTATTCTATTATATCGAAACTATGTGCAAAATTCCATTTGAATCCAAGGTAGTCGAGTTTCATTGTTTACCAATTTGGCGTGGAACCGCTCATATATAAGACTAATTTTGCGTTTATTTTGTTTCAATTCATGCCCTCGATTCAAATCCTTTTATGGATCGAAATTAATTACATTCTGTGAGCAGTGAACTAGTTCCAAAGCAGAAGATTATTTCCCTCCTTTTTTTTCGTAAAATATGCCATGCACTAAATTCAACTCGAAAGAGTATTTAACATTTAATTATCAATAAGCACCGCGACAAGTGAACAGACACTTCTTCGGAAGCAACCATTTCATCTTCCACTTCAATTTCTGTCAGTTGCTTCGAAATGACGTCTTCCACTTCAGTGCTTTGTTGGCTTTGAACGCGTCATTTCCAGTGAAGACTCTTTATTTTTCCATCAAATTAGCTCATTACACCACTCCTTGTCTTTCCCGTCATTACATTGAAGGAACTTAACTCAAACCTAGGCGGAAAATCTTTGCAAGGCCAGCATAACACCTACGTACCAACCTTTGGAGCTGACAACGGCGCTAACGATTATGTAATCATTTTAAATTTTGATTCATCATCAAAAATTCAACGTCACATGGTAGCTCTATCCGAAGTGTACGACGTGAGGTAAAGCGTAGGTATATCACGGTGCTCTCCTGACCGTTATTGTAAGAAAAAAACAATAAATCTGTACTGAACATTCGTTTTCTGTGGCTAAGCTGCATATCTGGACTTCGAAGCAATGATTGTAAAAGTCCGAAAATGCAAAAGAAATCAAACAATTTTCCATGTACCGTGAATATCAGAAGGCAAATAGCATCAAAATTTGGCTTCAAGTTGGTTTGATTCTATTCAAAATCAATGCTTTTGATGGCTAGGACACGAAAAGAGCGTAATTCAAAATGTTATCGATCTTCTTATTAAAAATTCCATAAAGGTTTCGAATAACTAAACAAACTAATTTCGAATCAAGCTTTGATGGTATATTTCTTCTGATAACCACGGTGAATTAAACTCTGTTTCAATATCTCCTTTAACTTTTCGAATTTATTCCATAAAATTGGCGTAAAATAAGAACGGGCCCAAGATATTTTTTTAAATTTTGCTCAAACTTGCAGCTTAGCCATAGAAAACGACAGTTGAGCACAGATATGATAGAGATTTGTTTTCTGATGATAATGGTCTAGAGAGCACCGTGATATCTCTGAGTCTGGAAGCACTGATTTCATCGGTGACGGACGTGTTACTTGGGTAACAATCTGTAGGTGGTGAAGTAAGCACAAAAGCAGGATTGGATTCCTGGAGTCAAACGAAGAGATAAGCATAAAGTCTGACGATAGCAAAGGCAAAAGACGAAACGAAGGCTGTCGTAATCCTTGAATACGCTAGAGCGAGCAAGAATATGAGAAGAACGAACGCAGATCTTCCATCACTGATAAAATGGAATATAAACTAGGGTACTGGAAGCTACTTACGCTTCAACGGCCACAGCTGCAGCATGGTACCGAACCGAACAAACATAGAGCACAGAGCAGATGAGACGAGGAATGAATTTTTCATTAAAAAGCTCAATGTATAGACTGGAGGGGAATAATTTATATTCCAAAGCCTCAATCTCAGATAACAAACTATGCTCTTAATGCCGGAAAGTTTTCTGCCGTCATTTCAGCAAGGTTCAACATTTTTCCCATAGATTGCGTATCCCATCAAACCATCGTTCAGTTTTTCTTCACTAAAGGTGCTAATCTAGATTGTATCCTAGACCTATGACGGCCAGTCTCAATCCACTTGGAGCACATCGTTGGATGACGAAACTTGATTGCAGCAGAGCAGCAAAGACGAAGAAGTGATTTTTCATCTACCCCTCGTCTGCTGAATATTGGAGTCCACGCCTCTACAGTACCAGCAAGGTCTACAATCTCAACCACTATGTTCTCTATATGTATACTTAAGTAGTGCGAAGTGTTTCAGTCGATCCACGTTCGAAACGCTTCTCGGGATGCAACCAGCTGCATGGAAATATACTCATTGGTAAACCACTTCATTCCATCATTACATATTCAAATGGCATCTTATTTTGCACCGAAGCGTTGCGTTGTTGCTTGCTTAACGGATGAGTGCAGAAAAATGTTATGAGCTGGGTTCGTTTCAGTTTAAACCTCAGTTTCAACATCATTGGATTTCCTTGGAGCATTAAATGGGGGTTGTGGTGGTCAGTTGGCCAATAAATGGGACAATATGAATTACCCTTATAAACAATATAATTTCTTAAAATGTCATTGCAACTTGTGTGCCTTACTAATTTTAACGAATTCAGTATTAAATTATTAAACATGTTCAAGGTCAGCGATCAAAACAATATTATAATTGATAAATCACACTATAAAATGTTTAAACAGGGAAAGATCCCCCAGTACCGGACATTACCCAATAGCGGATTTCGATAAAAATGTAGAAATAATGATCTAATCAAAATGGTTAATTTGGGGAGAAGGAAGCTATTTCATAAACAAAGTTTTAGAAGGATAACATTAACTTGTAACATGCAAGCGTTTTTCTAACAACAAATGCTTGAAAATCGATGAAATAAATTAATTAGAACTGTTTTGAATTATTTTGGAGAAGAGTTTTTTTTTATCACTAAAGCATGACCAAAAACAATTATGTTGTGAAACTATGAAATGTGGCTTGCATTATATTTGAACTAACCGTGGAATAAATATTATTCTGGTCTTACAGCCACTTTCCCCCTTTATGGATAGTCTGATCTGCTTCAGAATGTTTTGTTGTCACACCGCTAGCGCATGACGGCTCACCATAGAAGAAGGGTGAGCAAAATGATTGACAGAGGCTAAATTTTAGATAAATTCAGTAGCTTATAACTTGTTGATGAAATTGGATGCGTATAGAAGCGTTTGACGACAAATTTGGTCTAGTTTCAGTAACTTGTTTGACCATGCATATTGGCTACCGGACATCGGAGATGTTCCGAATTTTCGGAGGCCATGTCCAAAACACATTTTTGCTTTCACTCGATTTTTGTGTGGTGTGAAATTGTATTGATGTTGATAATTTTTACTAGAAACTAGAACTAATTGAAATATTAATGTCAGTCGACGCACACCTGCTTGCTCTCAAATATACCACATACTGGTATATGGGCAATATTTCTCAGATGTCATTGATGTCAGGACCATCAGGGGTCCTTATTTCGGTTCCGGATCATGATCTTGTTGTTACTAAAATTCGGGCGCGGTTATCTAGCGTCACGAGTTCCAGCACTATATCCAACGCTTGTCGATGGATGTGGTAGTTGCAAAGTACCGCCAGCAGCTAGATGACTATGAACAATATGGGTAGATATTATGCAAACCGCGCGTGACACAATACCATACCAGTATTAGCCATGTGCAATGATCGAGTATTTGCTGATCGATAAAACGGCGGTGGCTGCCAGGTGGAAGTAGCGTTCAGCAATTATTGAACGGCGATAATGGAAATGTCGCAAGCAACAGGATGAATATTGATCATGACGATCACCTATGGACCCACCAACATAGAAGAGGTTGGCTAGAAAAATAAATAGAAAAGGTAGTCAGAAAGTTGAAGAACTTTAAGTCTGCTGGGAAGGACGAGGTCGCAGTCGAGCTTCTCAAGCTCGGAAGTGGAGCTTTAAAAATTGATCCACCGAATACTTCTGAAGGTACCTATGGGAGGTCGAAGAAATGCCTACTGGTTGGATGGATAACCTCATACGCTCAATCAGCAAGAGGGCACAGACTGGAGTTCGCCACTAAAAGAGGGATTACCCTGTTGAATTCGACGTACAAAAAACTGTTACGCATCCTGATAAACAAACTGAGACCACTTGAGGAGTCCTTCGTCGTCGAAAACGAGGCTGGATTTCATGAGGGCCGCTCGACAACGGACAAGATTTTTACCCTGTAAATGATCCTATAGGATAGGCTCTATAGAATCTATAGATAAATTCCGGGAGATTAACTTGCTGACCACAATCTGATTGTTTGCCTTTAACTCCCTTATGGTCCGAGAATCGCTGGCATACACTTTGACTTCCAGGCGGCGTACGATTCAATGAAAACAAATGAGCTGATACGTACAACGCTGGATGGTTCGAAATCAAATGATTGCAGATGAGGTATCAAACTCCTTTGAAACGTTAGACAGATTGAACAGATTGCCAGATTGAATAAATGTTCAATATTGCATAAGGGATTGATTTTCCGTGACCTGGCTTGCAGAAAAACGGCACTATCATCACACGGTCGCATATGATTAATGGCTTTGCGAACAATATCAGCCTTAACTCCTGTTGTGGCCAACAACATGTCACCGGGGTGCATCATACCGCACTACAAAGGTGGACGAACATGTCTCATGTTGATGACACAAACACACCACAAATCAGCTATTCTGCCAACACTATACTCACCTGTAACAATTCCTCTACTCTTCCTCCCATACCAAAACAATCGAGCATACCTGAAACAAAACAGAAATATTGTTATTGTTTATTATTTGTACAGTCACATTGACATTGAATAACAGTTCACACAATATTGTATGCAGCAATTGGCTACTAGAATGTTCCATGCAATAGATAATATGGTAGAGGACTATGAATAAGGCACCCTCTAATATACCAAATCAGTTACAAATAAAACGTGAAGAAAAACGCTTCTCTCATTGTACTAATTATTTCCGTGCCGGATAGTATCCGCGTTTCTCAATATTTTTGCACAATTTTTTCACAATTGAGAACAAAAAAAACTCTTTTAGTCTAAGAATTAACGTCGATATTAAACATTGGTGATCTGGTTTTCAAGAAATTCCGATGTTCCTTGGGGGACCGACATTCTTGCCTGAAATTATTAATGATTTTTTTTGACATTTGTTCCAATGTTTCAACATTGGATATTCTATGTAACTCATTGGTACTATACCAGGGAGGAAGCCTCAGAATCATTTTTAAATTTTATTTTGAATTCTCTGCAGAGCTTTCCTCCTGGTATTACAACAGCTAGTCCATATTGGTACAGCATACAACATGGCTGGCCTGAAAATTTTATTTGAATATCAAAAGCTTGTTCTTAAGACAAAGTTTTGATTTTAATTTTATAAGGAGATAGAGACATTTTACATATTTATTACATTTGGCTTGAATGCCTTCAATGTGATTTTTTAAAGTTAAATTCTTATCTAGCATACTCAATTTCATCTGACCAATTTATTGGAACACCTCTCATCGTGACAACATGTCTACTTGAAGGTCTCAAAAAAGAGCTTTTTGTTTATGTTGGAATATTATTAGTTGAGTTTTGGAATTATTAGTAGAAATCCTCCATTTTTGCAAGTATGAAGAAAAAATATCCAAACTTTTTTGCAATCGACTACAGATTAGAGTGGTTCAAAAAATCGTTTCTGCTCCACACCGCTCATTCGATTTAAGATCAAATTCTGAGTGTCCTCCCAAAATTTGAGCTCATTCGGATGAAAATTGAGACTGCACAAGCCCTTCAAAGTTTATATGGGAATTACTATGGGAAAAGCAAGCAAATCATTCAATCGGGCATAGTGTTTACCCATGAGCTCTTGGGGATTAGAACTACGTTGATACTGTGAGATACATTCATCAGCTACAAGTTTGTCCAAGACCGTTTTCAAATCGGATGCCTCTGTAATTAGTTATTGATTTTCATATGAGTTGCAAAACTTTGGCTATAATTATTGGGCTGATCTGCAGGCATCACTGGATATATGCAGTAAAACATAGTAGCCATGATTTATGTGTGCTATCTTTCGCGCCAGATGAAACAATGTTGCCTGTTCAGAAGATAAATAAGCACTGTAGAAGAATTTGCGATTGGATATAAATCAATAACTAATTTCTGAGATGTCCGATTTGAAAACGATCTTCGGCAAAGTTGTAGCTGAGGGATTCCACGGAGGCATGCAAGTCGATTCTGATCGACCATTTCAAAAATATCTGAAACTTTGCACAGTTTTTCAGTTCCATCTAAATCGTCATTTTCCGATATCAAATCTTCAAGTTGAGTCACGACTAACTTTTCAAAAGGGTGTATGTGAAAATGGTTCAAAAATATTCAAAAAGCTGCACAGCAAAAACGGTTCGTTCGATTGTTAGACAACTAAAGAAACAAAGTTAGACAACTAAATAAAGATTAAAAAAAATACAAACAGTAAAAAACATTTTTTTTTTTGCATTAAAAAACATCATTTTTGTCACAAAAACTCAAATATCTCAAAACCCTATCGGAATACCAACGTTATTTTTTGAGGGAAAACGGTCCATTATATTAGCTATCTACCATAAAAATTTGGTGATGGTAAGCCAATAAACAAAAAAGTTATGACATTTCAAATATTTCACAAATTTGACACTTAGTGAAAAAAAAATTTTTTTTCATTGTTAATTTTTTTTAGGACTGCAGTTTGTTGCTGAATTTTTTGTTAAGGCTACCACATGAGGTTAACAAGTTGTTTTCATGATATTTTATTTAATTATTCATAACTATTATAGCATCTATTAGAAAGTTAGACGCGATCCAGTGTTGTGATCTAAAGTCTTGATAGTGTCATATTTTTTATTGTACGTAACTGAAGAAAAATTCTCTCAATAGTGTTGAAACCTTTTGATAAAAGAAACCTATAAGAAATCTAATATTGAAGACAAAAGCTACAAAAAAAGTTTTCTATACAGGTAAACGACTAGTTTACCTGCAAAAAGTTTACCTCGTAGAGAACAAGGTGGGTCTATACCCAGGTGATCTAGTATACGTAAAGCAGGTCGGTTTTCTCGGCGCTGGTTTTCTCCACAAAGTTAAAATCTGATTACACCTGGGTATAGACCCGCCTTGGTAGAGAATAGACTTTGTTAATCATATTTGGGAGAAAGCGAGTAACTTCAACAACATCAAAAACATGATAGGTACATACCATGAACATACTCACGAAAAAGCTAAAAATATACTACCACTATGGTTATAAAAGATTTAATTGTAAAATTTTTCTTCAGTCAAGCAAACGACACCAAACTAGTCAGTAAAAACTTAAAAGTGATTTTGTTTATTAAAATCTAACGAGCAACATGAGTAGTCGCTTTCTCAACTGTTGCAGGCCGTTTGCAGAAAAAAAAGTGTTCGAAAGAGCTACGAAATCTCACCGAAAGCACCATAGATAAACTGAAAGCGGCTGGTTATGCTCCAATGTCTACATTGGATACAAATTTACGCATTTGTACGTCCTGCCGTTTAAACGTTGACAAACGGGCAATCTGTACATCATCGGTGGATCAGGTTGCAGGAAGTTCGAAAACAACAACAACTGAGGAATTACTAGATGCACCGACAACAACTGAGGAGTTACCAGAAGTACCAAGTGCAGATAGTCTTGCCACGGTACCATCAGCGACATCTGTTTCAACAAATCAATCAGAAGATGAGTGCATCCAGAAGGTCAACATCGAACGCTTCAACGAAGGGATAGCTGGAATAAAAGTGACTCCGATTAAATGGACGAAGATGGGTTACGTCAATTATCCCGAGAAAAAATACCGTGGAATCAAGGAAGCTGTACGAAGAAACCTCTTCAAATTAGGACCTGAGGATGTGGAAAATACAGACTACGATGAGGTAATTATGAATATGAAGGAAAGGTTCTCGAATCAAGCCACGACAAGGAAAGAAAAATTATTGATTTTGTCGATGCTGCCAAGCTCGTGGTCTATTCAAGACGCCATTGATGAGTTCAAAACCAATAGAAATACAGCAAAAGAGGCAAAACAATTCAAAAATAACTGTCTTGCAACCAAAAATGCTAGGTCGAGTACTTCATTAACAGATGAGACAAAAGAAAAAATAATTCAATATTTTGAAGACGATGAAGTAAGTAGAGCTATGCCTGGCCAAAAAGATTATGTATCTGTAAAAAAAATATGGAAAGCGTCAAGCAATCCAAAAACGATTAATGATAACTACTTTGAAAGAAGCGTATACACGCTTCAAGGAAATTAACGAAAATATTAAGGTAGGTTTTTCCTCATTTGCAAGCCTTCGTCCAAGGCAATGCAAGCTTCTATCCAATTCAGGAACACATAATGTTTGTGTGTGCACAACACACGAAAATATTAACCTAATCTTACATAGTTTGAAAAGAATCAATTTATCAAAGGATATTCAAATGTTAACTGATAGTCTTTTGTGTGAAAATACAACATCAAATTGCTATCTACGATCTTGTTCGGATTGTCCAGATTCTTCATCATTGGAAAAAACTTTATTCGCTGAGTTTGAAGAAAATTATATTGATCAGTTATCATTTGAGCAATGGGTGACCACGGATAGGTGTGACCTAGAAACTATTGTAAAACCTGTAGATGAGTTTGTGTCATTTTTTTGCTTGAAATTAGAAAGTTTAATTCCTCACGATTTTATTAAAACAGAGCAATCCCGCTTTTTAAAAAATACGAAAAATACATTACAAGATGGTGAATTTTTAGTCATTTGTGATTTTTCTGAAAACTATAGCTTTGTATTGCAAGATGAAGTGCAGTCCCATCACTGGAACGTGATCCAAAAATGTTTAAAGTTTATATATAACATTTAGAAACTCATCGATCATACTCTAAAAAAAAATATCCTGGTAAAAAAAAATTTATTTTCGTGTAATCTGTTAATTCATTTTAATTTATACATATATACATATACATATAATATTTATACATATACATAATATTTAAACATATAATATACAAAATACTAATGAATACATGAAAACGACTTGTTTAATTCACGCAAGGCCCTTAACAATAAAATCAGCAGCAAACTGCGGTTCCCGTAATAATTTACACCGAAAAAAAAAATTTTTTTTTCTACTAAATGTGAAAATTGTGACATGTTTGAAATGTCATAACTTTTTTGTTTATTGGTTTACCATCACCAAATTTTTATGGTAGATAGCTAATATAATGGACCGTTTTCCCTCAAAAAATAACGTTGGTTTTCCGATAGGGTTTTGAGTGGTCGAATGTCCATGGCGGAATCCGAACTGTTCATTGGCAAAAATTGAATTTTCTTTGATGTGGTCCTTCATTCTGTCATTTTGTTTGCTTATCAAAAAGTTTACTGAAGGAGGAAAGCAAACTGATTGGACGATAGCTAGAAGCTTCTGCAGGATTTTTGTCTGGTTTTAAAATTGGAACAACCTTAGCATTTTTCCATTTGTCAGGAAAATATGCTAATTAAAAACATTTGTTAAATATATCAACTAAAAATGTAAGCTAATTTCAGGTAGTTTCTTGATGGAGATGTAGAAAATTCCATCATCGCCAGGAGCTTTCATAATTTTTATTTTTTAATAATACCGTCGATGGGGGTGACAATGGGTCTACGGGGTGAGATTGGGTCAAAACGGAAAAATATGATACATGAAATATTTCAGCTATTAACGCCGACATTACTAAAATTTATGATTCAAATGTTAGGGAACATATTATTACATATAATTAATCACAATATACATTTTTAGAAATAGTAGTTTTTGTATGATATATCAATAAACTTGAGTGTTGAAACTAGAGAAAATTTACAACATTAAATTTCTCCTGTGCAAAATATAACGCATGTACTTTAACCTCTTTGGTTATATTAGTAGATGGTCAAAAGTCTTTTCAATACATTTCAATCGTATTTTCCAAAATCTGTTTTATTTTTCCACAAAAAAATAATATTTTTCGGTACAGTGTCTAAAACATTAAAAATGGGGGTGAGATTGGGTCATACAAAAACGATTGTGACTGAAATCACAAGTCTACATTTTTGAGCTTGAGCTTGAGCTTGATTGGCCGCCCTTGGATGCACTCCAGTATCGCCAGATCAGCTGCACTTACACAAGGAACCAACCGAATGACTGCTTGGGACTAACAGGCATCCTCAGTGTATAAGTGCTGGTGATCTTCTATTTTTAGGCAACAATGGCACCTGCCACGTCAGAATGCAGACCAATGAGGGGAAGGGGGAGGAATTGATGATGCATTGAACTGACTCCCACGTAGACCGTATATTCCACTGCATCCACGTCAGTTCATGCGGGAGTGTATGGGATTGGGGGAAAGGCATGGCAGAGAGGTTTGCTTTTGTGGTTAGCAGACTGCCTATGTATCAGGCGTAAGAAAGGCGTGCGCGTGGAAGTAGGAAGCGTTGGGGAAACGGTTTCTTGTCCGTCTCTGGTTCTAGCGTTTGCTATGAACGAATAGTTTGAGTGTGATATATTTAGAATGAAAGATAGAAGCAAGTGAGAGATATACAACTACAAAGTACGAAGAAAGGGACGGGCCTGGGATTGAACCCATGACCTTCTGCATATGAAGCAGAAGCGGTAGCCATCAGACCACCAACCCCGTCTGAAATCACAAGTCTACATTTTTGTCGTTTTACGGTGCCGGGTGTACTCTTTCATCATTAGGATGTGTTTATTCTTTCTAAATACAACATCCTGAAACATCAAACAAGTCTACTTGAAGATTCCGTGCATTGATTAACAATGCAACGCATTTTGACAATTTCTCAAACCAGCAACTGTTTTTCGTGCGCAGTAACAACGTAAAATTTAATCAAATGGATTTTTTGTTTTCAAATTTATTTTTTTATTACTGTTTTCATATTGTAGAAGCATCTCACGGAAGTACAAATGAATTGGATCGCTTAAATACCAGGGTTATGACGTCAACAACTGTATGAAATGTATTGATCGTGGAGTGTCGCACCGATATTTAACTATTTGCGAAGGTTTAAAATAGTAACGGTTTCAGTGCACTTTTGGGTAAACTGAATAGGCTTTATGGCAATAGGGATGAGACTTTGAAGTCAATTTGAAGGAAAAAAAAACAAGAAAATTTATGTAAACTTGACAATAAATGCTGGTGTACACCACAGTAATCTTTTCCCGGCCCCGAATTCACTCGATGAAATTCGCGGACCTACCTTCGACGCTCAAGGTTGACTGGGACTGGCGGCAGACACAGACACTGGGGGACTTCAGCACACGCGGGTTTTCGGATTCGCACTAGATTCGTTGTACACTGGGTGGTAGGTTTAACAAGACTGACTGTATTTCATGGATTGGGGTTCACTTTTATAGGGTAGCATATGAGTTAGTATTAGCATTACGATAATTAGGCGTAGATTAGTAATACATAAAAAGGTACAATAGATTTATAGATTTCAAGGTCGATCTGGCTTTCTCTTTTCTGAACAATCGAGACTTTTTACCGTTAGGTTGAATTCAAAGATTTGTTTAAGCTAGGGTACAGTGTTACAAATTCATTTTTTTATTCAGTATTTAACATCCCGGCCGCCAAAATGAATTTATGTTGAATAAATGATTGAAAGATCGAATAGGAACCAACGTAACTTCAAGCTGAATCAGGACAGTACGCAATTATGTCCCAGTGAGTTACGCATTCCAGATTATGCCGGCCACCAACTTGAATTACTTCTTCAAAGGATTGCGTCCGGCACGCCGACTTGATGGTGGTACCCTGCTCTAGCTGTTCGATGCCTAGACCAAACTCTGGCCCTCTTGCACACGACACACGAAACCGACGTTAACGCGACCGAGTGTTCCACGGGTGACACTAAACCGCACGTATTTTCACAGGTTTTTGGTCGACTACAGTTTGACGCAACCATCACGGATTGGTGCGTTTCAGCGACAGCTGGCCACGGTGGAACAAAGATCTTGTGATGATTGCGTTTACGTCGCCTAGCTCTGCGACGCTTCCTAACACTAGGATTCTTGGACCCAAGTTCCACGTTTTGAAGATCTAATCGTGGTGACTTCTGAGCACTGATTGAAAGAGGCTGGGTTATCTCCGATACAGAAGTTAGTGGATCAACTTTAAGTTTTCGTTTGGCTCTTGAGGTATTCTTTTTTGAAGCACTGCAGCTAATTAAGCAAGAACTGTCGGATCATTGATTTCCATTGCTCTGAACACAAGTACCAGAGACTATCCATCCGAATGCCGAGTTTTGGAGGGATGGTAGGTGTTTGCCAAGTTCAATGCGACCATGTCGGAGAACATCGAAGAAATGTTCTGCTCCAAGAATTAGCTCAATATCTTGCGGTTCATTGAACGCAGGATCTGCCAAACATACACGTGATGGAATCTTCCATTTTTTGGTGTCTATTGGCGAAACAGGCAACTTCACTGACAACGATGGTAGAACAAGGAACTTGGAAGTAACAGAGAATGCAGACGCTCTGGATGAAATCTTAGCGGCTACAACTTTGTCGGTGTGGAGGGTAGTCTCGCCAATACCAGAAATCACTTTAGGTGGGAAGTTGTAATTTTTGGCATAAGGTACTTGTAATGAAATTGTTTTGAGAGCCAGAATCTAACAGACATCGTGTTACAAATTTTTGTCCATGCATTCCATCAATTTCCACTAGCGCAGTCGGAAGAATTACAGACGTCGGGACACTAAGCTTCTCACAATTCATCAAAGCAACGTTCGATTGGTTCTCTTGAGGTTGTTCTTCTGGATTATCCGATTGAGTAGGACAAGATTCATGCACGAGAATTGCTTGAGACGACAATGTTCCAGGGTTGCTAGGGTGTGGGTGACTAAACTGTGCTCCATGAAGAAGTGTATGATGCTTTTTGGAACAACGATTACAGGTTTTCCATGGACACGTCTGAGCCGAATGATCAACCCTTCGAAGACAGTTAAAGCAAAGCTTCTGGATTTTTGCGAAACTCAGTCTTTGGTCCTCGGAGAACTCATTGAACTCGGGGCAATGGAACAAAAAATGATCTGCATGACACATCTCACAATCTTTCCGAAAAGAAGCGCTCTTCGGAGGAGAACTTACATGGATAGACGAGTTTGTTGATCTTAGTCCCGAATTATGATGATCCCTGGTCGGGCCGACAGACTGCTGCACTCTCGCATAGTTTTGCAGATAGTTCACCACGACGGTAAGGATTCCTCATCATCCTCCTCTTCGTCAGCGGTACCACCCAGAATGGCTGCCACGTTGTCGGAATCAAGACGGACACAATGATTCTCCCATTCCCTCAGGGTGTTGGGATCAAGGCGAGTGGATAGCTGGAAAACTAATAGCGAACTCCAAGCCTGAGTGTCTTCTCCCAACCGCTTAAGCACTGATAAATGCTGCTCAAAACGGTCGACAAGATTGAGCAACTCTTCAGCCGCCTCTCGTTTCATCGGCGGGGTATCAAACAATGCTTTGATGTGGCAACGAACTAACTGACGCTTATCTTCGTACCGCAATTTCAAAGCTCTCCACGCATCACGGTACCCGTCCAGACTAACAGGAACGGAATTCACTATTCTCGACGCGTCACCCTGAACCAGACCTTTTAGGTACTGAAACTTCTCGTAGTCACTGATTTCTGAGCGACAACCGATGGCGGAATCGAAAGCATCTCGAAAAACACACCAGTCTTCGAGCTTTCCACTGAATCGTGGCAGACTCAACTCAGGGAATCGAATGTGCGTTACAGTTTGCGCGGGATGAGGAACGGTTGGAGAAAGGGATTGCTTTTGCAACTTCAAAACAATTGCACGCAGATCACAATATGATGCTTCAAAACCTAATCTTTCACTCTTGTACGAGGCATCACCGTGTACTGACTCCAACTCACAAACCACTCGGCGATATTCTTTGGCGATTTGTTCTAATCTTTCGGAACACGTATCAATTTTATCAATTAAATCATTGTCCTCATCAGCAATTATTGTTTTAAGTTGCTCGAATGATTCCAGCAAGTTCTTTTTCGTTCCACGCAAAAATACGGGATTCGAATCGGGATCAATCTCTGGGGGCATTTTTACGCGGCACTAAGGGCACAACGCAAACGAAACGGGTTGTTGTTTTCCGGGTCAACACGCGGGTCGACACTACCGATCCGCGACGAGATATCGATCGAAATACGACGAGCCAATTACCGATTGGCTGTCCGCGACTGTCGTGTGCAAGGAATAAAAAATGCAGGGTACTTACGCAGCTGACTGGTGGTGAAACGCTGGTGGCTGTTCTCTTTGGATGAGGCGGCGCGCATAAAATGGATGCCAGCTAGCGGGAACGAGTCTGCTGTACACGCTGCAATGCCGGTGATAACACCAACACGAAATCTCGGGAACAGTTCACTTCGACGCAAAGCCTCTGCAGCTTTCACTAACACTGTGGTTCCAACCGTTGCACGTAGTAGTTCCGGGTTTCTTGTGGCGATCGTCCGGGTTTCTGGTTCCACTCACAAATCCAGCGAAGCAAAATACGATTCCACCAAGCGCGAAAATAACTACTACGGCGAGAGAGTTCCTAAATTCACTGCTGATATTTCAGCCACAGCGATCACGCCGGTACGAATTAGCGAATATACAACGCCACAACACAAGTACACTATCACCGTTGGCGCGTAGAGGTTCCGGGTTTCTTGTAGGGATCGTCCGGGTTTCTGGTTCATCGAACAGAACCAGCGAAGAAAATGTGATCACCTACAAGCGAGAAAAAATACCACTACGCGCGAATACAGTTTGATAGTCGGCGCTAACACGCTTAGCTAAGCCGACGGCACTACCACGGAAAGTTTGACGCTGTTACACTCGCTATCTTTTTCACAAACACGTGGTTGGTGTTAATCGTCACTCACTCAACCAGCATGGCTTCCGAACACGTGCATACGCCTAGGCGATCTCGCAAACGGCATACGCACACACGCGTGTCTCCACTCCACGCAATACGCGACAACGAACAGCGTAGCACTGCATACACGCACTCGCTTCTGTGGCTGTGTATAAGCGACTCGAACGACGCGCACTATCTTCACGCTCTCTTTTTTCGCTGTTTGAACCACGTTTCTCACACTACCGACGCGCAAGTTGCATGTGCACGAAACACAACGAACCACGTGGCTGGTCGAATACACTGCAGCTTAGAACGATGCTTTTCACACTTTACCGCGTTTCCACTGTTCAACTGTCCAACGATCCGGTTCGAAGGACCACTTTGTACACCACAGTAATCTTTTCCCGGCCCCGAATTCACTCGATGAAATTCGCGGACCTACCTTCGACGCTCAAGGTGGACTGGGACTGGCGGCAGACACAGACACTGGGGGACTTCAGCACACGCGGGTTTTCGGATTCGCACTAGATTCGTTGTACACTGGGTGGTAGGTTTAACAAGACTGACTGTATTTCATGGATTGGGGTTCACTTTTATAGGGTAGCATATGAGTTAGTATTAGTATTACGATAATTAGGCGTAGATTAGTAATACATAAAAAGGTACAATAGATTTATAGATTTCAAGGTCGATCTGGCTTTCTCTTTTCTGAACAATCGAGACTTTTTACCGTTAGGTTGAATTCAAAGATTTGTTTAAGCTAGGGTACAGTGTTACAAATTCATTTTTTTATTCAGTATTTAACAGCTGGGTTTATATATTTTTACTCATAGCTCTTCAATTGTTCGGTATAATCGTACATTTAAGTACGTTTATCACACTTGTGAAACATTTTAGATGCCTTTTCGTCTTATTTGCATCGTATTTCATCAATATTTTTTAGCTGTGAATGGTTTTGCAATCATATTCTCAAAAACAAGTTATTTCATTTAGAGTGACCCAATGTCACCCCCTCTATGGGGTGAGATTGGGTCATTTTTCATTCACTTGTTGTGCCATAGTGAATAAATATTTTTCTTCAATTTTTCGTACAGTTGTTAATGAAACATCAAAGTACATACACACCAAATTTGAAGTTGATTGGCGTTAAATTGCGATAGTTATTCAAGAAATAATTCGTACATATCGTTTTTTGACCCATTATCACCCCCAACGACGGTAGTTCTCACTTCTTCCAAATCAGTCTCCCAGGCATTTTCGAAAACGTTCTCTTGATTGAGAATTAAAAACGAAAACGTTCTCTTGATTGAGAATGTTTTTGAAGTCCTGAGTAACTTTATTTTCAATTGGACTAGTAAGTCCTAAATTTAAATTTTGCGCGCTTTCAAACTGCAAAGCAAATATTTAAGCTTTTTCGCAATTAGTTAGCAATAATTTGTTTTCCTCTTTCAATGCCGGTATTGGCTTCTGAGGTTTTTTTTTTCAAAATTTTAGATAATTTCCAAAAGGGCTTAGAGCCAGGGTCCAATTGAGAAATCTTATTTTCAAATTTTTTGTTTCCTAATTGTGCAAAACGTTTCTTGATTTCTTTCTGCAAATCCTGCCATATAATTTTCATAGCAGGATCACGAGTGCGTTGAAATTGCCTTCTCCTCACGTTTTTAAGGCGGATCAAGAGTTTAAGATCATCGCCTATAATCACGGATTCTAATTTTACTTCACTTTTGGGAATTGCAATGCTCCTGGCTTCAACAATGGAATTTGTTAAAGTTTCAAGAGCATTGTCAATATCTAAAATCGCTTCATGGGATATTTGAAATGTAACTGGGACATGATCAGCATGAGTAATTAATTGGCTACAAAGATCACTAGAGTCGGTTAAGACCAAGTCAATTATAGATGGATTTCTAGAAGAGGAAAAACATGTAAGGCTATCAGGGTTTTGAATTGAGAAATATCCTGAAGAGCACTCATCAAATAAAATTCTGCCATTGAAATTACTTTGAGAATTATTCCATGACCGATATTTGGCATTAAAGTCACCAATGACAAACAAAATTGACTTATTGCGAGTCAATTTTCGCAAGTCAGTTTGGAGCAAATTAACTTGCTGTCCAGAGCATTGAAAAGACAAATAGGCAGCAATGAAAATATATTAACCAAGCTGTGTTTCAACAGAAACACCTAAAGTTTCAAAAACTTTTGTTCCAAATGACGAAAACAGTTGATGTTTTATACCCCTATGAATGAAGATTATAACTCTCCTACGTGCACCATCAAGTCGATCATTACGATACATAAACAGGTTAGGATCTCTTTTGAGTTTTGATCCAGGTTTCAAATACGTTTCAGTAATAACTGCTATATGTACGTTATTAACTGTAAGAAAATTAAACAGCTCGTGCTCTTTACCATTAAAGGAACGAGCATTCCAATTTAAAATATTGAATCTATGACAAAAGGTCGAATGACTGAAGGTCGAATAGACAAAAGGTCGAAGGGACAAAAGGTCGAATGGACAAAAGGTCGAATGGACAAAAGGTCGAATGACAAAAAAATTCGAATGGACGAAAGGTCGAATGGACAAAAGGTCGAATGGACAAAAGGTCGAATGATGAAAAAGGTCGAATGGACAACAATTAAGGAAGAACAAAAGGCTATACTCTTTAGATAAAAAAGCAAGTTATCACAAGCGCTACAGCTAAAATAGACGCGAAGAAAACGCGCATATTTTTAGAAAAACCATACTGAGGGAGGTTCAATTTCAGCTGGTCAACGATCTTTTCGGGGTGAAATTTTGTTAAACTTTTCAGGTCGTAGTGCATCCAGAGTTACTGTGTGTAGCATTATGTGCAAGAGCTACATTCCTATAATGCTCACCCGTGCACGGTACATTTTGAGACCTATGTTGGTGTTCCTTGCTTTTTAGGGTAATTTCTCAATGCGTCTCATGCGCTTCGTCACATACGTTGTTCAAAAACAGCGCAATAATTGATGTGAAGACAAAATTTTAAAACGAGAATCAAAATTGTAGCTTCCGCATCGCGCGTCTTCGAGCGTACCATGTAGACCATCTAGACACCTGTATAATAAGGTAAAAATAGCTGTAGAGACTCTTCATTACTAAGCAGTTGTTTTACAACTTGGATACCGATGGCGAGCGTAGCACCGAGCAGCGCATGTGTCGAATCTACCCTAGCGCACGCTTTCAGAATTTTTGTGAACCTAGCGCAGCACACTACGATTCTGATGCGTTGAAAGGCGGTTTGGTTGGAGACTCGTTAGTTTATTTATTTTCTCCTGGTAATTATGTAACTCTAAGTGCATTGAGGTGCATGGCACTCGATGTGCTTTGTGTTAGGATGCCGAGTGCTGGAATGCAGTAACTGCAGCTGTCATTCAGATTATACTGGAATTATAGCACCTATGGCGTGCCGCCATGAGTTGACTGCAGAGCAGAGGGTTCGCTCTGCGGAGGCTGGTTCCCTGTTACAATCTTCAAGACGGCTAGGAGAAGCAGTTTGCCTTGGCTTTTTCTTCTGCATATGATAAAGTGTTGCATCGGTTCGGGTTGCAGATCATTTCCTAATAAAAAGCATCATGCACAAATGCAAAAATGATCAAATTATCAGAAAAGTTCTCAGTAAATGCTAGTGTAGCTGAGAAGCAGACTCTACCCTAGTTGGGACCTAATTCCAGAAAGAGGATGATTATTTTTCCCTGATGCTAGTTTAAATCAGTTGAAACCAACAGTCAGATAAAACTCTAATGCATAGCCCTAAAAGTGCAAAACTTCAAAAGAAGGCAAATCTTTTGTTAGAAATGCAATTGAAATGCTTATAAACTCTGTAATGCATGAAGAACAGCCTGTATTAAAAAAAAGTACAGGCAAGATGTAAAAGTGAAATCTATGAAGAACGGTCGATTGTAAAAGAAGGAATAACCGTCGATACAAGTGTCTACAACAGTATAAAACCACTATAATGTATAACTCCAAAAGAACAGAAAATGTTTCAAAGAAGGACAAATCTCTATTGAAAATGTATCAAATAAAAAGCTAATAATAATTACTTTATGCTTTGGAGTATAAAAAAAAACAACCGACATTCAGAAAATGAATCTTTTGTTGAGCAAATAATAGCATTAATACAAATTATTGCTCCAAACGATAGTTCTGAAGAACAGCTATCATCTAAAAGAAGGAAAAACTTCAGATGAGAAGGGAGGAATTTGTGAAGAAATTGTTAGCAACTGATTGTACGGCAATTCTTTCAACGGTACAATTTGGACCTTTCGTCCATTCGACCTTTTATCCATTCGACCTTTTGTCCATTCGACCTTTTGTCCTTCGACCTTTTGTCCCTTCGACCTTCTGTCCATTCGACCTTTCGTCGTTCGACCTTTTGTCATTCGACCTTCTGTCCTTCGACCTTTTGTCCTACAACCCCAACTTGGACTGCTTCAGTCATAGTGGTGGCTTTGAACATTGCATCAATCATTAGATTCAATTGTTCAGTTAGAAAATTAAAATTAGAAGCAGACCTATAACTTGAAGTGGGTACATTATTTAATGATTTCCCATTAGAACCCCGGTAGACGAAGAAGTGGAGTAGGAGTTACCTGTGGCGGTAAGGTTTTTTCCATTTGATTTGAAACAAGTAGAATGGGTACTCATAGTACGAATAGGGGAAAAGTTCAAATGACCTGCTACGATATCGGCAAAGGATTTTCCGTGGGTAGAAACATTTGAAATTGAAAGATTCTAACGGCTACCCGACGGATTAAAATTAGTTTGTGAATGAGCATGACTATGATCTTCCTGATGGGTATGATTCCTAATCAAGCGATCGTTAACTGAAAAATGAGCATTGTTCGATACTCTATCAAGCATATTTCGGAAACGACCGTTATCGTAACGGATATTATCTCTCATCTGCCTGGCACGAGCTTCAACCACTATCTTGCGCGAAGGGCAAGACCAAAAATTTGACTTATGAATTGCCCTTGCAATTGGCGCATAAGAACGTATCGTTATCTTCCTTCACTGGACAGGCGTCCTGAGCGTGAGAAGAACCTCTGCAAATCATGCATTTAGCATCCATGCGGCAATTTTTTGTTCCATGACCCCACTTTTGGCACCGACGGCACTGAGTGGGGTTTTGTTAATTTCCTCCAGTTTCTGGAAATGTTCCAACGTCACACGAATATCGAACATAAGTTTTGCTTTTTCAAAAGTTTAAATATTATTTAGTTATTTTTTGTTAAAGTGAACTAAATAATATTCTTGAGAAAGCCCTTTCCGAACAATGCCAGATTGGGTTCTCTTTTTCATAATGATAATGATTACTTGGACTGGGAAAAATCCAAGTAAATCATTTATTCCATTTTTGATCTCTTCAGGAGACTTATAGTCACTTGAGAGACCTTTCAAGAAGACTTTGAACAAAGGTTCAGTCTGTCGTCATGAGTAAAAAAATTGTGCTTCTTCTCTTCAAGATGTTTGAGAAGAAGTTCTCGATCTTTAAGAGTTTCCGGCAAAACGCGACAGTCTCCTTTCTTTGCAATTTGGAAGGAAACCTTGATTCCCCTAATGGAATTCAAGATCTCCTGCCTAAATCCCCCAAATTCGGAACAACTGACAATGATAGGCGGCACTCTTTGCTTCCTCACTTGAATCAAAGAGCCTAGGCTAGAGGCTGCTTCGATTTGGTGTTCGGAAAATTTGTCTAGAGCATCGAACTGATTGCTCATTTCGATACAATTATCATCATTTCACCCTTGGAAGAATGTTCGCTTTCCGGAGACACGTCCTTTCTTCCATTCTTGCCACGTTTAGTGACAGTTTTAAAACCCACTTTTTTGGAAGGAAGTAGTGAATTCAGAGATTCACCCTTCCTTTTGTTTGTTGTTGCAACCATGTTTAGTGAATAAGAAGACGTGACCTTCGAGATGTTTTTTTCCCAAGACGGTGTCCAAGAAGGATTACCACCGCTAGCTCTCGCCAACGGGTCCAACGAAAAATCGAAGGTACGAGTCCAAACAAGGATTGTAAAGAAATCAACAGTAGCAAAAATAGTACTGAAAAGTACTGTTTTAGTAGCACTGATAAGTTCCGTTTTAAATTTTAGTACTGAAAAGAACTGTTTTTGTAGCACTTAAAAGTACTGTTTTATTGCTTTAAGTAGTTTTTAGAAAACTTCCAAGAGCAGAGAGAATTCGTGCACGCACAGCACGAAGGTACGATGCGCACTACCGACTCTAGTCATCTTTGTAGCCAATTAGTTACTCATGCTGATTTTGATTCTGATCATGTGCCTGTTACATTTCAAATATCCCATGAAGCGATTCTCAATCCTATCAGTTCCACTTTTAATAATTTTTGAGCCGACTGGAATATATATGAAACATATATTGACTGTGACCTGATGTTAAAATTTATTTTACGAACAAAACTAGATATTGACAATGCTTTTGAAACTTTAACAAATTCCAGGAGCATTGCAATTCCAAAATGTGAAAAATTTGAATCCGTGATTTCAGACGATGATCTTAAACTCTTGATCCGTCTTAAAAACGTGAGGAGATGGCAATTTTAACGCACTCGGATCCTGCTATGAAAATTATTTGGTAGAAAGAAATCAAGAAACGTTTTTCAAAATTAAGAAACATAAATTATGAAAATAAAATTTCTCAATTGGACTCTGGCTTTAAGCCCTTATTTTTTCTTTGTTGACATATTTAGCATATGATTTCACATTTCGGCATATTTTCCTGACAAATGGAAAAATGCCAAGGTTGTACCAATTTTAAAACCAGAACAAAATCCTGCAGAAGCTTCTAGCTATCATCCAATCAGTTTGCTTTCCTCCATCAGTAAACTTCATCCCAATATACATTGTTAGAATAACCCAAAGCTATCTGTCAAATTATACTTTTTAGGTTAATTATCAGAACTCCAAATCTAAAAGACTTCTTGTAAAAGCTGCTGTTCCTCAAGGCAGCATTCTGGGACCAATAGTTTACAATATTTTCACATCTGGCTTAGGGTATCCGTCCTATTATGGAGGACTTAAGCACGATGTTGAAATTTAAATCGTATTTCAGTTCTCAAAACCTATATATTATAGTATTTTGCAATGCGAAGTGTTGAAACTATCCCTTATCTGGGGTATGCTGAAATAAAAAAGTTAATTTTGCAATCAAACATAATATTTTTTTAACATAAATCTGAAGCTCTGCCTTTGACCTATTAATGTGGTATTTCGTACTATTATTGCGATAGTGCCGTCCTATTATTGCGGTATACCAAAAATCAAATATATTATTATTATTATTATTATTATTATTTATTATTATTTTATTATTTTTTTTTATTTAACTAATAATTCGCAACATAAGATTTAGCGTCTTTCGAATTGTTACATAATGTTAGGAATGCGTAGGAAGGTGTGTCGTTTTACCAATACTAATTCAAAATATGAATTCAAACATTTCAATAATTTATACAATCTTAAAAATAACTTCATGCTAACTATTACAGTACTCCGTACATTTCCTGTTAAACGCAAATAAAGAACTTCCAAGGGTTATATTATTGGGTAATGAATTCCAATAGGAGATGCCTCTCACGAGAAAGGAATTGCCATAAGAGGATGTGTTGGGTCGCGGAATAGCATATTTTTTTGCACGGGATTTTCTCAAAGGCTTTAGTTTTTCGTATAAATAATCTGGAGATTTGTGTGTCGCAAGTTCAAACAAAATATAGGCAACATCTTAATGGAGCAAATTTGTCGAATGGACTTCCTAACAAGTAATGTTGAAGATGGGAGACACTAGAATATTTATCAAAGCCGAATACTACCCTAACGCAAGCATTAAGAGCTATTCGTAATCTAGATTCAGCGTACATTGAAGATTTCTAAAGAATAAAATCACAGGCTATGGAATGTGGAAGAATTAAACTTTTAAATAGTTTGAGCTTTATATCGACATTTGAAAAAGAAGAAACCATACGGACAACTCGTAGACTAGCATAAATTTTAACACATTGACCAAATATGAAATATCATATATCAAATTATCATATGAATCGTAATTACTAAGCAGATTGCGTGTTCTACAAATTCAATTTCAGTGTAGTTTATTTTTAAAATTCGTTTAAGAATACAATTTGATCGAGAATTGCTTAGAAACATA
This sequence comes from Aedes aegypti, assembly GCF_002204515.2. Lineage (NCBI taxonomy): Eukaryota > Metazoa > Arthropoda > Insecta > Diptera > Culicidae > Aedes > Aedes aegypti. The sequence continues at coordinate 207,450,702 of NC_035109.1, read as the reverse complement.
GCACAAGTCTTATTCGCATTCAATAATAATTTATTCCTGATCCACCACTCAGCAATGCTTGTAAGATCTTCGTAGATTTTTCTTGATATTATTGAAGAAGAATCATCGCAACATCCAAAATACAATTGAACGTCGTCTGCAAATATATGGATTTGGCTATATTTTAAAACATTTGGAAGGTCATTAATGTATATAGAAATGAGAATAGGTCCCAGAATTGAGCCTTAAGGTACACCGGAAGAAGTAGGGAGATAACTAGAGAAAACCCCCTCATTCAAAACAGTTTGGGTTCGTCCAACTAAATACGACTTCATTGCGTGGCTGGAAAAACCAAAATTTTCTGTTGGCTTGCGACAAAGAATTCGGTGTGAAATGGCTTTCGAAAAGTCAAGAAGCAATTAAACGACTGGTCGTCCTTTATCTATGACAAGACCTATGTCATGGAAGACTTTCAGCATTGCAGTTTTTGTGCTTTGTTTGGCGCGATAGCCAGATTGGTGTGAAGTCAACAAATTCTCCTGATTGATAAAAAGACAGACTTGCTCCTTGATGATGCGTTCAAAAATTTTGGATAACGCTGACAATATACTTTTTGGACGAAGATTTTGTATAGAATTTAGATTAGCCTTTTTCTTGAATGGTATGATTTTGGATTTTTTCGATTAATCTGGAAATATACTTGTGGCGATAATACAACTAAACAAATGCGCAATAAGTCTAATTATCAATGGATTGATTGATATCAGAAATTTAATTGGAAGTTCAACTAGTCCTATAGCATTAGATTGTGTGTGATATAAAGCAATGACGACATCAATTTCATTGATTTGGTCAAAGTAAAAACGACTTCTCCTGAAAGATTCGTTGTAGATACTGTTAACCTCCGATTCATCAGTACTATCTGTGAAGTTATTAGCAAAGTTGCCTGATTGCGGAGTATTTTGAATAAATCTAGGTCATCGGGGCTTTTCGAGTTTTTCCATCTTATATAAGCAAGATCCCGATCCACAATTTCTTTATTGACTAAAATACTTGAGTTGAAAAAACTCAACAGACAGAAGTTCTGTGGTTCTCGTTTAATTATGGTTAAGCATATGTGTGTTCAAATCACCGACAAATAGTATATAGTTGAATTGAGTACCATAGCTAGATAATATTTCATAAAATATAAGAGCACAGTTTACGACAAGTGGGTTGTATATTACAGCAAGGCATAATTTTTCAGAACCAGTAACTATCTCGACTACCGCATATTCAGAATAAGACGATCTCAGGTTTATCTAAAGGTTTTTCGAGTACTTTGTAGTGGATTTCTTCTTTAATAAAAATTGCGACACCACCTCCTAATCTTCCTTTTCTGTCATGCATTATAATTTTATAGCCTTCGATTGTCATGAACGAATCATCGATCTTCTCATTAAGCCATGTCTCAGTTACGCAAATAATGTCATTTTGTAATTTACAAAACTTGCGAGCGCATATACTCTGGCTGTTTATACAACACACTGAGAGTTTATTTTTAACGAGTGCACTTTTCATAACGGTCCCTGGCAAACACCAAGTCGTCGAGGCATCTCTACTAGATCTACTAGCTATTAGGATAAATTTTGATCTTAGCGATTAAGAGGAAATAAGTAAGGAGTACAAGAAGCTGACTACAAACTAAAGAATTCATATCCAAAAATTCAATCATTAAGTACTAGTTCATACACATGTCTACAAAGAAAACTAATTCGTGACTTTATGTCACGATTCGAAAACAAATCAACATAATCGAATTATTTTCTGCTGGATTCGTCTCCTACTCCGTCGTGGCTGGACAATGTTAATATAAATAGACAAGGTTCTTCCATCTGAGACCACTAGTGACTAGTCGCTATATAAGAAATGATTTTGTTGATTTAAGTATAACCTACAACTTTTGTGCCCTTTGAAAATATTTTCCACTAGCTTTCACCAATCCAATGCAATTTTGAAAGATGGCATCCTTGTGATTATATTGTATCTTAGTTTTTCAACGCATTTTTGTCATGTGTACCGATTTTCAATCAGTTTACGTGATTTTTCGGTAATACATTGTGTTTATTTGCAATATATTTGTAAATAATTGCAACTACAGGGTAAAGATAAACAAAAATCTTTTGTTTGAATAAATAAATGTATAAAAAAACACAAAATTATGTTACAAAATAGTATCTTAATAATATAATTAATGTTTCCAGCGATTACAATTACAAAATGATCATTGAAATATCGAATTTTTGAATGTGATTTACATATACCCCAATAGTAGGCAAAAAGCTATTTTCATTGTCCTATTATTGCGGTATATGTTTTTTTCTCAAAAATATAGAACTTTTATTCAAAATTAATTATCTATCATGTAACTACATCCATACTGAACTTATGAAAACCGTTCCGTAGATAGAGGGACTGATTAAAAATATAGGCTTTTTTTATGCATCATTTAAAATTGTTCTTCCAACGATCAAAATCGTTTCATTTTTAAAGCATTCATCTGGTACAGGGCTTTCGATTAATAATGAGGGATTAATTATTATACCGCAAAAATAGGGAATACCGCAATAATGGGCAAATTACCCTACCTGAGCTACCCTAAGGATGTCAAAAATTTTTGTTTGTGGATGAAACAGGCCTCTCCGCCAAAAGACAAAGCCTACGTGTCATCTGTAGTCGATTGCTAAAAAGTTTGTATATTTTTTCTTCATACTTGCAAAAATTGAAGAGTTCTCGTAATGCTTTTCATATTCCCACATAAACCAAAAGCTCTTCATTTGACATCAAGTAGACATGTTTTCACGATGAGAGGGGTTCCAATAAATTGGTTAGTTGAAGTTGAGTATCTAAGGCAATCTAGTTTCATTGTAAAGAGCAGCGAGCTATTTCGTTATTCAAACCAATGTTGTCGTTGTTAAAACCGAATATCTATTTTCAGTGTATTTCGTTCCTGAATTGAGGTTCCAGTGAGCTACAGTTACCTTTCAATTACCTAAAAAACTACAAAAATAGAGAGCAACCAAGTTGTGGAAAAAGGAAGCTTCAAAGAAAAATATTCCCTCAGTGTTAAATCCGTGAAGTAGCTCGTGAATGTGCATATTTTCATATTTCATTTTATGCACTTATGTTTCACTCGGTCTTTCATAGGCCCTCTACCGAGGAACGGCGGTGTTCTAGCAGCAGGACATTTGGTGCGTTTTATGGACCAGATAATTTATGTAAATAGCTATTCTTCGCTCTTCATAGATTTGCTTTTTTGCGATCTCTTGGCTTCCATGGCAGTCCATTTTATGTTTCATGCTGCCGTCTGACGTTGGAGCCGTTGGAGTTGGTGCTTCAATCCACCGCAATTCCTCGCAATGTAAATAGACTTTAGAGCTAGCAAGAGATACACCTCAGCGTTTCGGTTGGACAGAAACCAAGAACTGCACGTACGCGGATGAGCTATGAGTTGTAATGACGAACATCGTGCTCTCAGCGAAAAGATTCTCCATGGACGGCAACGAGGTAAGGAAAACACTTAGCACTCGGTACTTGATTTGCATTTGCAACAAAGAGCTTTTCGTTGCTTCCCATCAGCAGCTGTAGAACAAGCGCGCAAACGATGAGTGTTGTAGACCTATAAAGGCAGGGTATATACAACATCCATTCCCAGCAGCGAGAGACGACGAGGGCACCAGCCGGGAACGATGGCGAAGGTGATGAGCTCATCATTTCATGAGTCGTAAAAAATCAGAACAGAATGAAACGCAAATTTGCGGCCCACCAAACAACAAAACGGAATGGTTTTTAAGGTATTCCGTAGTAAGTCAAATTGTGTCGCCAGTTGGGATGAAGCATGAGAACATCTAAATAAATTCGAGCTAAATATTTTTAAGATGAATGGTATTGAAACTCACCAACATCATTTGTAGTCATACCTATCATTAAATTTTAGGCGTTACATTCTAGGGGAGATTTATCTACATTCTATAGCAAAAGTGCCCCCTAGGTTTGGAGCTTGTTAAGATGGGGTTTATAAAACATCCCCCAATGTGATCAGAGCTGTATACGATAAACAGACTCTCACAATATGTTGCGGGTCATGATTGTTGATACTCTCAATTTTCTCAAGAATGTTGATACTCTCAATTTTCTCAAAATTCAACCCCTGATTCTACATATGGTTAGTTATCTTAAAATACTTCTAACTAGCTCACCCTTCGTGGATAGCCATGTTCCAACGGCGTTTATTTATGGCCCTGTCAAAGTTTGATATTGTTCTTTCAATCGTTCAAAGCAGTGATTAAAATGTATATCTGTCCGGAATGTAATGTGATGTGATGTGAGCGCAGACTCAACATTGATTTTTCACGCATTGTATTCCAAATCATTTACCAGCAATCCTTAATAGAACATAAATCCCAGAAACAAAAAAATGAATTTCACGGAAAACAACGATGATAGAAATTCATTGAAAGCATCCAAATTTAGAACATTTAGAGTTTTATCTCCTATCAACAAATTCTGGTGAAGAATCTCCGCAGCCGTGAGGCAGCAAAAAAGCAGTAAATTTGAAAGACAGACAGCAAACCCTTAACATGACGAACGAAGAACAAAGGCAGTCAATTCTTGGAACACATTTTTTTTACTTTCTGTTGCGTGGGCAGGATACCTATGCCTTCCGTTGATGAATCAGCGTCTTGAATATTCCTAGGTGATTTCTCATCTTCCTTGCACAGCCAGCATCATGATAAAAGTATATTCATCCGTATCAGTATATTGTTTGACCTTGCCATGGCCGACGGCAGGACGTAGAATAAAAGCAAAATCTGCAAGGCTGGGTAAAAAAAATCATACTGAGTGTTCTTGCGCATTTGTCATGAACTATATTTTTATAACGGAGCGCAATGAAATTTTTATGTCGAAGAAATGGAAAAAGCAGGTCATCATTTCGGTTTGTCTGGAGTTGAAGATTTCAGGCGCTATCTACGCTACAGGGGCTTTTGTCAGAGATATGCATCTTAAGACGACTCATATTTTCTGGTTGGTCCCTGGCGAAAAATGATACTGATGATTCAACTGCGTGGAGGCATCCCTCATTGCTCTGGTAAAATTGTAGTAAGTCGTAGGGATTTATATGCACGGTGCAAGCCAGACCCAATGGTTTGGAAGTGTATAGACATGTAACGTAAATTTAGTTGAGTCTTTATTTGTATACAAGCATTCTGCTAAGAAAGGTGTTAAAACTAGCTAAGTAAGTAATCACATTTTTTATCAAAAACTTTCCTTTCTTTTTCTTGATTTGTAACTGTTCTTTTGAAATATACTTTTTTAGTAATTGTTGGCCAAACATACTTCACATTAAAAATTCTTCTTTAGATTCATGAATGGGCTTCGTAGCCGTGCGGTTAGCGGCGTCAGTCGTTTAAGCGTATTGTGCTACGGAGTGCGGGTTCGATTCGTCAAACGAAAAAATCTTCACGGGTCCATTAATTGTTCCATGTGTCCGTTGTCTAATGACACATTCCATCCTAACGCGACACCACGAAGAACCGACTTTCATTAACAAATGGTCGGGGTTCTGCCAAACCCCACCAAGCGCCAATTTTTCCAAAAATTAGTTATTTACACTAGAGGATTCAGATTATCATAACCTTTCCACATTACAAACATTGAAGAATTTAAATCATTCCTCGTTGTGTAAATTCAAAATTTTTCTCTGGCAGGATATGTGAAACTGAAATTGTAGCCAACCAGAGCGAACCATAGACCTAAGCTTGACATTGGAGGTAATTTAGTATTTTGATTCAAAACGGCATTTTTTCAAATTCTTCCTAAAACATTGCAAACTGGCCATTCCGGACAACCTACAGGACCAACAACATCCGATATTAGCATGTAATGTAAGCGAACGGCTATGTAAAATAAACTATTGTTTCGGTGGTGCTGATGTATTTTCATTCAAATTTTGTTCAGCCACACCGCACCAAGTACCATTTATATGAAAATCGTGTTTTTGTATGAAGAAAAGGTATCAACATGCACTAAACGCTAGCCTTTGCTTTTTATATAATATGCTGATGGATCCATGAAGGAGCCGTAATGAAATAACAAGACATTTTAATTTGATGTTGTTTGAATAATTTGGTAGCACATGGTGCGCTTTAGCTGTTCAAAAAATGACGTTTTCACCATCAACCCTCATTGATCAGAATGCGCATAAGTTGTTTCTAGTTTTTAGCTCTCAATTCCACAGTTCGAAACGACCGAGAGGTAGCACACCTAATCATCATACGATGGACACGAGTTTGAATCCAATCATTATGAATCCCGACTGTTTTTTTTTACATTGCCTGTAAGAAATAGTCATATAAATCAATCAACTTTCAGCTTATGTGACTATTTTTAAACTATAGATCAGAAGCGTTTTACAAACAATGACAATTTCATGCCATCCGTGGTGAATGATAGATTTCATGCAATTCCTGGTATCCATGTCACGCGAAGAGTCGTGAACTTGTTCAGCCAAGGTTCTCTTAAAGCTAAGTAGCCCGTCATTCGTTTTGGCAGCTATGATGACTTGGAAGCTTGCAATTTCAAAGTGATAACATAATTGATAAGTGATACAAGTTTGTACTGACTTGAAAAAGTATCACTGTACGCGCTAACGTGCGTAAAGTGTCTTGATAGTTTTTCAGCTGTGTCAGTTCAAAATCAACTGATTTTCTTTGAATCATAACTGTGAGATAAATTAGCAACAATCATCAACGACGCGTACAAATTTCAATGACGGCCTACTTCGCCTTAATGCAAGTAACCTGGTGCGCTCTGGCAGAACAAATTCATGGTTTTCTTCGATCATCGCATTTTTTAACTACATCATTGTTGTCTCTTTCGAATCTTTGAACGCGTGTGGACCTTGGTTTAACATAATTTCTATTAAAATAGGTAATCCACCATGAGAAAGACAGATAGAATACGTTTAGGATGCCCTGTACCAATTTATTGTTCAAATTGGTTCCCAACACTACTCGCAGGTGAGTGAACTTTAGAGTTAAATACCTCAAAATAGTAATTTTGATACTTGGTGCGGTTTAGCAGAACCCCGACCTGTTCTCGGAAATATGCCTTGTGACCATGTTAAATAGGTGTTTTATTTTGCATATTAAATGTACTTGATGTTGTGATGTTTCATTATGATACTTTACACTGTATATATGTTAAATAAAAACAGTTGCATTTCGCAACGCGACACCTTTGCTGAAATGCACTTTTTCAAATATTACTCTATAATCGCCTATATCTGCTCAGCTATATTTTTACAATCCGGGATTGTTCTAGACAATCCTTATTTTTTTTTCAATTTCTTTATTAGTATCATTGCAAACATTACATTCATTTCTTATATCTAGGTGTTCTGTGTTATAAGACAACACTATCATCCTAATTTGATAAAACAAATCTAAGATTTTATTAACATTTTGTTATCAACATATTACATTTCATTTGCCGTAGCAGTTCAGATTTTTTACAGGTGAGTTGATTTCCCCTGCTTATAAGAGAAAAAAAACTCTTTGAATATACTTAACCTAAACATTTAACGCATTAATCGTGGCAATAGAAGATTGTAACGATTTTTGCCTGAAAGTATTGATTATTTTATTTGACATTTGTTCCAATGTTTCAACATTGGATATTCTATGTAACTCATTGGTACTATACCAGGGAGGAAGCTTCAGAATCATTTTCAAAATTTTATTTTGAATACTCTGCAGAGCTTTCTTCCTGGTATTACAATAGCTAGTCCATATTGGTACAGCATACAACATGGCTGGCCTGAAAATTTGTTTGAATATCAAAAGCTTGTTCTTAAAACAAAGTTTTGATTTTCTTTTAATAAGGAGATAGAACATTTTACATATTTATTACATTTGGCTTGAATACCTTAAATGTGATTTTTGAAAGTTAAATTCTTATCTAGTATGAGCCCCTCTCATCGTGACAACATGTCTACTTGAAGGTTTTAAATAAAAAGCTTTTGGTTTATGTGGGAATATTATAAGTTGAGTTTTGGAAGCATTAGGAGAAATCTTCCATTTTTGCAAGTATGAAGAAAATGTACCGTCAAACGGGGTAACTTGCAACACTTTTCAACTTCAAATCTATTTGGACGAAAATTTTAAGGACTTAGATAAACCAAATACAATCTGGTATCCTAATCACTACGTAAAGAATGCCATGTGGTATTTATTTTATTAAAATTTGTTTTCCTGGGATCAGAAGAGGCTGAAAATATGATTTTTTCATGCTACCCCTGATGTGGGGTAACATGCAACACACAATACAGACTGAAGTTTACTATGAAACATGTTATCAATACCGTTTTTTAAATCATTAAATAATTAACTGCAGTAAAAACATGACAATAAACAGAAACTAGGTACCATCATTTTTGAAAAATCATTATTTTTGATTGAACTATGAGTATTGACCATATACGATTAAAAAATCGATTGATTTTTTTATTTTATTTGTTCCACAAGTAGAAATTTTCAGCAAATCACAAGTCTTGACGGCTAGAAGAAAGCCATTTAAAAGTTTTAGTGATACTTTTTATTCAACTGCAGGGTTTTGAGGTTTTGCTTCACATAAGATATTTTTCATTCATGTTTTAACCAAAGCAACGTATCATATATTGATCGCATGTCTTGAAATGGCCTCTATTGGTCATTGAAAATAGCTATATTTATATTCCATGCAAAAAGTTTATAATGACAGATCTGCAAGTCACATTTGAAACATATTTTTAGAATTAATCATAGTTTTCACAAATGAAAAATAATAAATTCCAATAATAATGCGATTAATGTTACTTTTTTTCTACCAAACGTGTAATAAGTTGGTTGAGGTTTAACCATTTTAATGTAATTCTACAAATAAATGGTCAATCTTGCTTTTTCATGTGTTTTTGATGACAAGCGGCAGAAAACATATTGCCATTGAGATTAAAATTGCTGTTGCAAGTTACCCCACAAGGGTAATAAAAAACGTTTTCAATTATTTTCAGTGTATAAACGTGAAAATAACAAAACTTTTTTATAATGCTTTTGTACACTATTAAATACTGTAGCGAAAAGCAAATACCTAGAATAATATTTATAACCCGTTTGTATGGTACTAGGAACGATTTTTCGCCTTTTTAATACGATCAAACGTGTGATATGATTTTCTCCAGCAAACTAACCAAAGTAGAAATAATTCCAAAATCCTCACCAAAACCTCTCTTTTTATACCTAAGGTCATTAACCAAATTAGAACAATTTAACTTAATGCTTTAGAAAACGTCAATTCAGTTACATGTCGTTGTGTTGCAAGTTTCAGCCCTGTTGCAAGTTACCCCGATTGACGGTATCCAAACTTTTGCAATCGACTACCTTTGCAATCGAGGCCTGTGTCATCCGCAAACAAGGATTTTTGACATCCCTGAGGTAACTCAGGTAAGTCAGATGTGAAAATATTGTATAACTAGTGGTCCCGGCAAACTTCGTCTTGCCATCAAGTAGGCTGTTGTAAAACGCTAAGAATCGTCCCATACAGAATGACAGTTCCGTTCACGTTCGTTTTTCCGACTTTCCCGGTGAATATCCTGGGATTTTGAGACACACAAACACGTCGGAACACTTGACGAACAAAACGGAAATATAATCATTCAAATCCGTTGACCCGTTCTATTTTTATTTATATAGATATTGGTCCCAGATCTGGAGTTCTGATAATTAACCTGAAGTGTACGATTTGACAGATAACTTTAAATCATTCTAACAATGTATGTTGGAAAATTAAAGTTTTTTAATTTAACAATCAAACCTTCATGCCAAACACTGTCGAATGCTTTTTCTATGTCTAGAAGAGCAAGACCAGTAGAACAGCCTTCAGATTTGTTGGAACGGATCAAATTTGTTACATGTAAAAGTTGATGAGTGATCGAATGTCCATGGTGGAATCCGAACTGTTTATTGGCGAAAAAATGAATTTTCGTTGATGTTCAAAATAACCTTTTCAAAAAGTTTACTGATGGAGGAAAGCAAACTGATTGGACGATAGCTAGAAGCTTCTGCAGGACTTTCGTCTAGTTTTAAAATTGGAACAACCTTAGCATTTTTCCATTTGTCAGGAAAATATGCATATTGAAAACATTTGTTGAATACATCAACTAAAAATAATAAGCTACTTTCTGGAAGTTTCTTGATGAGGATGTAAAAAATTCCATCATCGCCAAAAGATTTCATATTTTTGAATTTTTTAATAACAGTTCTCACTTCTTCCAAATCAGTCTCACAGGCATTTTTGAAAACGTTCTCTTGATTGATTTTCAAAGTCCTGAGTAACTTGATTTTCAATTGGACTAGTAAGTCCTAAATAAAAATTGTGCGCACTTTCAAACTGCATAGCAAGTTTTTGAGCTTTTTCGCAATTAGTTAGTAATCATTTGTTTCCTCTTTCAATGCCGGTATTGGCTTCTGAGATTTTTTAAAATTTTAGATAATTTCCAAAAGGGCTTAGAGCCAGGGTCTAATTGTGTAAAACGTTTCTTGATCTCTTTCTGCAAATCCTGCCATATAGTTTTTCATAGCAGGATCGCGAGTGCGTTGAAATTACCTTCTCCTCACGTTTTTAAGGTGGATCAAGAGTTTAAGATCATCGCCTATAATCACGGATTCAATTTTTACTTCACATTTTGGAATTGCAATGCTCCTGGCTTCAACAATGGAATTTGTTAAGGTGAAGATAAATCGAAGCCAAACCTCAAATTTTTAAGAGCACGGATCTGGAGAACCAAACATCCGTTTCAGCTGAAAACTTAATCGATTGGTCACTCGCTGGTGGTGACCAATCGATTAAGTTTTCAGCTCAAACGAGTGTTCGGTTCTCCAGATCCGTGTTCTTGAAAATTTGAGGTTTGGCTTCGATTTATCTTCATCTTAAACATTCAAGAGCATTGTCAATATCAAGCTTTAGTTTGTGAAGAAATGTTGACATCAAGATTAGAGTCAATATACGTTTCATATGTATTCCAGTCGGCTCAAAAATAATTGAAAGTGGAGCTGATAGGATTGAGAATCGCTTCATGGGATATTTAAAATGTAACAGGGACATGATCAGAATCAAAATCAGCATAAGTTATTAATTGGCTTCAAAGATCACTAGAGTCGGTTAAGATTAAGTCAATCGTAGATGGATTTCTAGAAGATGAAAAACGTGTTGGGCTATCAGGGTATTGAATTGAGAAATATCCTGAAGAGCACTCATCAAATAAAATTCTGCCGTTGGAATTACTTTGAGAATTATTCCATTAGCGAAGTTTGGCATTAAAGTCACCAATGATAAAAAAATTGACTTAGGCTGATACAAATATTAATTTTCTTTTATGTCACCCCCCCCTTCAAAAATCCGAAAATTTTGAAGGGGAGAAAAAAAAAAAGATTCATCATTTTTTTGACATCAGTTAGGTTTTTTCAATTTTTGAAGTGAAAAACAAGTAAAATAATGATCCAGAGGAAGTTTAAAAAAAGTTAAACAATCATCGTAAAAAATAAAAATTCGAAAATATAACTTTTTTTTTTATTTATATTTTTTTGTTCCTTATTTATTTTTATCCCCCCCCTCGTACCTACCAAGTGGTCTCGGACATAAAAGAAATTTAATATTTGTATCAGCCTTATTGCGAGTTAATTTTCGCAAGTCAGTTTGGAGTAAATTGACTTGCTGTCCTGAGCATTGAAAAGGCAAATAGGCAGCTATGAAAGTATATTTACCAAGTTGTGTTTCCACAGAAACACCTAAAATTTCAAAAACTTAAGTTTCAAATGACGTAAACAGTTGATATTTTATACTTCAATGAATGATGATTGCAACTCCCCAACATGCCCCATTAAGTCGATCATTACGATAAACAAAAAATTTAGGATCTCTTTTGAGTTAAGATCCAGGTTTCAAATACGTTTCGGTAATAACTGCTATATGCACGTTATTAGCTGTAAGAAAATTAAACAGCTCGTCCTCTTTACCATTCAGAGAACTAGCATTCCAATATACAATACTTAAATTATTATTTGGATCCATTAAAAAAACGTAATCCAATAACAATTTGATTTGTAAATTTTACACCTACTTGGACTGCTTCAGTCATAGTGGTGGCTTTGAACATTGCATCAATCATTAGATTCAATTGTTCAGTTAGAAAATTTAAATCAGAGGCAGACATATCACTTGAAGTGGGTACATTGTCTGATGATTTCCTATTTGAATTTTCGGTAGACGATGAGGTGGAGTAGATGTTACCTGTGGCGGTAGGGTTTTTTTCCATTTGATTTGAAACAAGTAGAATGGGTAATCATAGTACGAATAGGGGAGGAGTTCAAATAACCTGCTACGATATCGATAAAGGACTTATTCGAAATTGAAAGATTCGAACGGATTAAAATTAGTTTGTGAATGAGCATGATTATGATCTTCCTGATGGGTATGATTCCTAATCAAGCGATCGTTAACTGAAAAATGAGCATTGTTCGATACTCTTCCAGGGTAGAAAGAAGGTAGAGGGTAGAGAAAGCCCTTTCCGAACAATGCCATATTGAGTTCTCTTTTTCATAATGATTACTTGGACTGCCTCGTTTCTAGCAATTATCGAACCGATGGTCTTAGCTTTTATAGAAGAAAAATAGTTGTATCATCTTTAAGCATTGGTGCAATTCGTCTGAAACCTTCCACGATTTTGTGAGATGCATATATATATATTTTCGTTTTTTTTTTGCACAAAGCGTATCAAATCGACCAGAGCTTTGTTGGTCTGATTTTTAGAAGTGACCCAAATCTTATCAGAAAGGTGTCGGTCGGTTAAGGCATAGCTTGACTTCAATCTCATTCACTGGAAGATCCGCAATATCCATAAAAAATATCAATTCTTGAAAACCATCCTGCAAAAAGCTGCAGTTTTTTGAGAACTAATAAGAATTCCTTATTATATATCGTAAAAGATGACCAAAACTGTTCATGTACATAAGTGATCACTACAACTCCCTCCGGAAGATCTTTTTTTTTTTCAATTAGGTCAAAAATCATAATTATAGAACATTAAGACCTGGGAGGGAGAAACCAGTACAAAATTTCTGTACGTCATAGTGAGCCGAGATTCCGCTGTCACGAACTGTCACTGTGAGCCCAGATCTCAAACATTGGACTAACATGAAAAAAGCGCGTAACTGATTAAAACATATTTTTGTATTTCTTCAAAAGTGATAAAAATCGAATGAAAATCAATTCATGCACATAACGCAAGTAATGTCTCGTGAGCACCATTTAATCTGATTGAACATAATGCATTAAAAAACGCATCGTTCTACATTTTCCAATGAAAATGAATATTTAGTGCATAGAAAACTGTGGCCCTTTTTTCATGTTTGTCAGGAAAGATCGAAGGTGCACAACAAAAGGAAACTACCGATTTTCTCGAAGCCTGCCTTGATTGTTGTTGACAAGCTGGAGTTATCTTGTAGTTCAAAATAACGTTGTCTTATATTTCGTGTGTAGTATCGGTGCCTCCCTCCCAGATTAAGACCACCTTGATCACCAAAACTCATTACAAAATAATTAAAATCCATTATCATACAACATAAAGGATGGTTTTGACATTTATAGACAAATGTCATGACAAGATATCTTGAAAAAAACGTATGTCTAGGTTGATTTTTACGAGATGACCATTCTTATGGCTATTCCAGATGCTATTTAGAGCTTTATAGTAGTCACCCGTATCTACGAACAATCCAAATCATCCGATAAGATTTGTAGTTATGATTTCTGATATGTTTAAAAAAAAAACGCAGTGGTCTAGGATGATTTTCACGAAATGACCACTGAATGGTACCTGTCTGATAAGATATGGATCACTAGCCAACGAGTCCATTCAAAATCCAGAGCTATTTGATCAGCTTTTGGTAAAACTTTAGAAAAAAAAAAATGCATACTCACATCTCAAGAAACGGGGTGAAACCAATGCTAGAAGCTAGTACAACTATTTTCTCCAACTAAAAGCCAAAATTTTCAAAAATCGATTAAAGCATGGCTGAGAACGAGCATTTTGAAAATTGTGACTTCGTCCTGGAAATTTACGGTTTAAATTAACATAACGCGCATACCATTGTTATCAAATATCCTCCTAGTTAACGCTTGATAAACTGTGATACAGTAATTTTATTTAAATGTTGTTAAATATCTCAATTTCTCATCAATAAATTATATCAAGTGTAAATAACTTTTCAGGTATATTTTTTATGGTATTTTCAATCAAATTTATGTTTTTTATACAATTCAACAAATTGTCTTTCATGTTCTGCATAGCAACATGATTCCACTGACAAATGCATTAAAGCTTACCCGATTACCTTGTTCTTCCAATTTCAAGTAATTTCTTCAATTTCTATAAAACGTGTTTAATTCTGCTTTAAATCAAAAATTCAAATTAATTAAAATATTGTTAAAACTACACTCGCGAAACTTACTAATAATTTCAACAGTGACAATTTACGTTTGATCACTTTCACGTATTCCACCAAAATGATAAAGGAACGTGATTCGAAGTGATTCGAGCCTTTAAATTAAGACGCAATTGAAATAATAGAAAGCAGACTCCGAAAGGCAAAACTTCGCTTTACGAATCAACTCCTTCGTTTCACAAACTAATTCAATTTACGAACGCTCGAATTAGTTCGTAAATTGAGGTTACTATGTACTACACCTCTGTTGTAAACCATCCTACCTGGACTACTGAACAATACCTAAAAAGGCATAATGCTAAAATATGGTTTTCATGGATAGATATGAGTTATTTGTTTATGCTCGGGTACATTAAGTTCTTTTGATGAATTCATTCATGGTAAGTTATGATAAGACGAAACATCAAACCAAAAACGATGACGAGATTACTTTTTCCACTGTATAAGGTATTAACTCCGTGTAGAAACGTTGAGAAAGTTATAATCCTGTTTAATGATGCTGCATAATCCTAGTGTTTCCTTCAAGGTATCCGGAAACGCCAAGATCGCTATCTTCACCACTACGTTGGAGAACCATCCGCACCGACTCCAGTTATCTCGGCAAAGTTTCGTCACACGCTCTTGCTAACGCTTCTGTTTTCGTGTCCGAGCGTCGCTTTCGCTCAGCATGTCTACACGAAACAATCCTTGTTGAAGTCCTTCGTTCCTCATTCCTCTTGCACCATGATGTAGCTACTACTTTCCTGACACGTTTATTGCCTAATGGTCGCTATTAAAAAGCGCCCGTACCAACTAAGTTCTCAACTCCTACAGGTAGATCGTACTAAGTATTAAAACATAGCCGAAGATACCTAAGTAACAAAATAACACTTTATTTCGCCCTCGATGCGGCTATTATTGAGCTGACATAAGCTCTATCTTAGCCGTATAACAGCCCTATAAGCCCAAAAAGGCGAATTAGCGGGCTAGTGGTTACTTGAGCAGTACTATGTCATCTCTAAAGACATACGAAATATTGTACAACACCCCCAAATTGATCCCTGGATCTCTTATAAAGATCCCCATCCATGTGTCTTATAGGAGACCTGACTTTATTTGACTTATTCGTACCATTTTATCAGTGTAACCAGCGTAAAAAAATGATTGTGTTTCGCTTTCCCGAAAGCAATGTTTAACATAAAATGCATACTTAAACTTTGCTCAAGATTCGGCTTAAAAACATACAGAAAATTTGATATACTTATCATTTTATCACATACATTTTATCGATTTTAGTTGAGCAGTTATGGTATCTGCATATAACGCCCCCATATAATTGACTCTTTTGATCACAATCGAACAATGTTGTCATTATCAGAATATGAAAACTTATATGGCCATTTTGTAAAGTTATTAATCATGCTTCAACTTTGTCAAATGTCAAGGATCAGTAATTCTATATCTACACGTAGCATTATTCAAAAACATAATTATAACCCTATTTCTTACGACCCCCTATTACGGTCGTGACAAGAGAATGAGGTGTATAACAAAAGGTTATAAAAAAGTGTCAATTTGCCCACAGATTGAGGTACACATTATTCTGTATATTTTTTGGGAGTGCTTAATATAAGTCACTGTATGACTCGCACGATATTTTTTTTAGAATAGTAAAATTTGACTTTTTCATTAAATTCTATTTCAAATCATCGAAAGTGGATACAAACAAGAAAACATTAAAGGGATTATCAACCCATTTTTAGAAAAAATAAATAAATAAATAAATAAATGGAATAAAGCACATTGCACAGTGGTCCAGGAATCAGTTTTACGCGAAAAGATGCATTTTGAGCTTTAGAATGAAACATTTAACGAAAACGGTCTTCTTCAAAGTTGTTCCAATTAGTAAGGCCCTTTGTTTGGTGTTATTGAAAATTAGGGTGGTCCACGTTTTCATATAAATTGCTCAACTAACTTTCTCATTTGTAGAAATTATATTGTACATGCTTCAGCAAAGTTGTAGACCATTCAATTACAAGCAACTTTGCCAGAAACAGTTTATTTTTGTATCTCTTGAATTGACCGATTTAGAGCTTTTTTCCTACAGTGACATAGGGTGATCCAAACAAAACTGATTTTCTGGTTGTAGAGTTTTCAATTTAAATTTCTCATCAAAGTAGTCTATGAAACACTTTTAGAGCATTGAAAAATGCGTAATTTGGTGAGTGAAGAAACTCGATTTCTCCTACCGTTTGGGAGATATTGTTGTTTTTCTCTCAAAAACATGCCTACTTTGATTGTGAATATCTCTGATTGGGGCAAACATAAAAAATATCTTTTGACGGCATTCAAAAGACAAAATAAAATTGTATATTATATCAAAAAGTTACAGATGTGTTATTTTTGCAACTCTAATAAAATATCTTGAAAAACAAATATTTTTTATCACAAAAACTGTAATAACTTTTGAACTAAAATAGATATCATCAATCTTTTTGCATGACAATTTGCGTTTTGTTAAGTTCTAAAAGTCGTTCATAGTCCGCTCTGACGAGAAATTCGAAATAAGAAAGATGGGGCTCTAAAACTATTTTGAAGTATTTTATAGTATGTATTTCTTTATTACTTTGCATTTTGAGCATGAAAATAAAATTTTAGACAAAAATGACCTTCTACAAAATTGTTTCTAAAAAGGTAATCTTTCATACTGTGTTATTTAAAACTAGGGTGGTCCACAATATCAGACAAATCATACAATCAACTTTTATATTTGCGAAAATACTAGTATACTCATAGGCAAAGCAGTAGAACTTGAAATTTTGATCAACTTTGCCAAAAAAGTTTTTCCGTAGCTCAAAATTTGACCAATCTAGAGCATTTTTTCCTAATCATCGCAGGGTGGTCCAACAAAAATAAGTTTTTCAAGTATAGTTTTTTTTAATATTAGTTTCTCGTCAAAGTCGTCTATGAACGACTTTTAGAACTTAACAAAACGCAAATTGTCATGGGAAAAGGTTGATGATGTCTATTTTAGTTCAAAAGTTATGACAGTTTTTGCGATAAAAAATATATGTTTTTCAAGACATTTTATTAGAGTTGCAAAAATAACACATGCCGTCAAAAGATATTTTTTATGTTTGCCCCAATCAGAGATATTCACAATCAAAGTAGGCATGTTTTTGTAGAAAAACGACAATATCTCCCAAACGGTAGGAGATATCGAGTTTCTTCACTCCCCAAATTACGCATTTTTCAAAGCGCTAAAAGTGTTTCATAGACTACTTTGATGAGAAATTTGAATTGAAAACTCTAGAGCCAGAAAACCAGTTTTGTTCGGATCACCCTATGTCACCGTAGAAAATAAGTTCCAAATCGGTCTATTTAAGGTGAAGCGGCGTGTAAGTCAAAGAATCATTAGAATCATCATTGATGTAATAGTAGTAGTGTCGCCTTTCCATGTATATTTTCAATACAAACAAACAAAAAATATAACATTTGTGTTAAGCATATTTTTATGTAAACACATGGGAAATTCAGTAGATTGACGAGTATTTGAAATCAAAATCAACTCTTCAATCGTACATATCAAAAGAAAACATTACAATTTAATGAAGGGCAACGAAATTTCTCAGTTTTTAATTGGATTTATCTCATATTTTTGTTATGCATCGGTACGGTTTATGTTTGCAAGGGATGACGGTGTTGCCAGGTGATTAATAACAAATTTTTCTAGCAATTTTAATATGCTTGTTTTCTGAACATTTGCTGCATATCATAAAAACTTATCATTTTGCAAACAGTTTTCCATCACAAGATCACTGATTTAATAAAATTTTAGTGATTTTTGTGATCAATTCACATTAAATGCTATGATTTTACAGATAGCAACTCTGACATCACTGCGCTCAACGATCGCGATGATTGTGCACATACGATAGATGCGTTCCGACGCATCCCGACGCATCGCACTGTGGAGCTTTTCAATTATTTTGGGTGGTCCAAATTGATAAACTATTGGTATGATTTTATGCTTCGTATAGATGGTTTTTGTAATTTGAGAGAATCGAAAAACAAACAACGTATGAATTTCAAGTTTCTATGCTTTGCCCAACCTATCCGCACTGAAAATTAATACAACAGAAAAAAAGTTGGATATTTTAGAATATAAACACAGGCATGTCTCAGTGTGCGGTGGCGGCGTCGATTCGCAGCAAGTGAAAACCACCGCCATAATAGTTTTGAGTGTTGCGGTTGATAAAACTTTATAAATATTTGATTCCCGTTTGAAATGTGTTCCTTTAAGGGAAGTTAATGGAAGATTTGTTTAGTGGAAGTGTAGTGAACGCAATATGAAATCCAAAACACAAATGTTTGCTGCAGAATTACAATGGAAAAGGTAAGCACCTTCTATTTACAAGTGTAGTTGTGTGAGGCAATGAAATGCGGCATAAAATCGGAGATTTTTTTGAGAATATAAATCTCATGTATATTGTCGCTAAATTGATAATGCTGTACCTGAAAGTGTTGATTAAATGTTGAAATACCACCTGAAGCATTTTTCTTCGCATAAATTATCCATTAAATCAGGTGATAAGCAGTTATATTTCATCGATGTAGCAAATACCAATACTATCATAGCAATATGTTAATGATTTTGGAAGAAGCCATTTTGTGATGACGCACCAAAAGGCCTTAAGAGATACAAAGCAACTTTTTTAGGCAAAGTTGGTTGAAATTGAATGGTCTACAACTGAAGCATGTATAATATCCTGGTCATGAAGCATGTATAATATAATTTCAACAAATAAGAAAGTTAGTTGAACAATTTCTATGAAAATGTGGTCCACCCTAATATTCAATAACACCAAATTAATTGGAACAACTTTGTAGAAGACCGTTTTTGTGTAATGTTTCATTCTAAAGCTCAAAATGCATCTTTCTGCGTTAAACTGATTCCTGGACCATAGTGCATTGAAAGGCACGGGGAGTTCCCAATTAAATTATCGAATAAGATATATCACAACTCTCGAAACAGCCTTCAAGAGCTTGTATTTATCTTTCTTACTTAACCCACTATAATTTCTGATCCGATATTGCCTCTTGTTTGCTCGCAACTTTTGAGTTTGATGATCAAATTTTCCTAATTGGACTAATTATAGGGAATTGGCAGTGCAGTAATGTGGCTCATTGTTGGCATAAGGGTTATTTACGTTGTTTCGCTCAGAGGCGCTAATGAGCTTATTCCACTCCGCGAATGTAATGATGGTGTGCCGCGATTTGATAGGGATCTGCTGTAAGTTTCATCGTACCCCTTTCCACCACACATGTCGAGTAGTTTCTATTTTGGTAGCATCTTATCGTCCTATTCTTCAATTGCTATGATACATTATGCTCATTGAAGGGATAACAGCAAATTTAACCGTTATCTCAATCAAAATTCTATATTATAAATACAGTTAACTCTCTTTTACTAGACATTGAAGGGACTATCGAGTTGGCGAGGTATCGAGTTAAAGAATACAAAACCAGTTCAAGTGGTAGTTACAAAAGTGGTATTCGAATATATTTGTGTCACTTCACATCACTACACCTTTCGAACATACTGTGCGTCTATAACTATTGATTCTTAGGCCAATTGCTTTAATCTCAAGATCCCCAAAAAAATACAAATTTCAAGTTTTAAATCCAAGTTTTAACTATTTAAACCCAGCCGTTGACGATGACGAGAACCAACATCAGTTGACCATTTTCTGTTACACGTTTATAGTTAAAGCTCAAATTCGAACGAGATACATTTAAGAAATGTTTTCCATTCATACCAGCAATGTAGTAAACTATGTTTATTTTGTTCTTGGTTGATCCTACAAGTAGTAAAATTAACCCACTTTTTATTCATATCACTCAAAGCTATAAATTTCCGGTAAGCGCCAAATCAAAAATGAAAATTCCTAATTTATTTTGGCAGTCGTATATTCTTTGCAAATCCTTTCGAATCCACTGTTTTGTTCCCCGCATGAGTGATTGTTTACCAGGTTGTTGAGAAAAATCGTGCTGGGTTTAGTCGCACGTCAATCTCGTCGAATTAGTCTCCGTGGGAACTGCTTAACTAATCTGAATATGCATATTCGAAACAGGCACCCAAGCTGCGTGGTATGAATTTCGAATGGCACAGTGTGTGACACAAAAGCAAGAGACGTGACATGAATAAGTAATTGGCCACATCCAACCCCATTAGATTCTTTTCCCATATTTGTTTCGATTTCGCAAAACCCCCAAGTCTGCCTCCCGCTGAGCCAGGTATCGTTCCAAATAGGTTATGGCCCTGCTGCGAAGTCTGGATGGGGGTGACGTAAAGTTGTGCACAGCCAGGATTAAATTTTATTACAGCGTGATTGATATGACGGATGATTCTCATGGCGGTTTCTATGACATCCTGTGGAAATACGATTGAAACGTCAGTCGTTTCAAAAACTGGGATTTTATTTCATTGTATTACACTACATGACAGAATTAGATAGGTTTTGTGCGATATTTTGTTTGTTTTAAAATTTTACCAACACTTTATCGTTTAAAGTGACTTTTGAAGGAGGCAGCCGATAACGAATTAGCATGCAACGCTGTGTGATACAGTCAAAACTTGTGCTATTTGAAAATGTATCCAGAAAGAAATGGAAATATGAGCCCAATACGTTTGAATGGATCACACACTAACTGCATGGTTACGCAGTCAATGTATCTACTCAAAATAAACCTGGAAAACTATGGATCAGAACCTATCGTGATGCTAACATTGACTCCGATGGATGAACTTGAGGTGATCGAAAAGTGGAAGCAGCATCTCGAGAACACTTGAATGGTGGTGAGAGCGCCGACAATGAGGATCCCCACTTCCAGGATAGTTAAGGTGAAACAACTTGGAATCAAACTTCTAATATTGCATCAAAATTCCAAACGGATTGGATTAGTGAAGGAAGGATCCAACAATAGTAGCTTTGTGCACTGACAGAATGCTTAAAATAAGAAAATCATAGACGTTGGGCTACTATTTCTTCAGTTAAGGTGAAAGTTCATTGAGCACGTAAACATAATGTTGCCACCCACTCGAGCCACCCAACAAGGCGGAGCACAATGTTATGTGCGTCGGCCAAAAATAAATCATCATGTTCCATGTATACCTCCACCCACAGAATTATGTAGACAGTATTACTTGCACACGTTTCATACAAAGGTATTATTGTCGATATGAATTCATCAACAACTTCATAAAAGCTCAAAATCACAATTTATTTCATTTGGTAGTGAAAACATGTTTTTTGACCAAAATTATAAGCATTTTTCACACCATGCGTGTGTTGTTTATTATTTTTGGCAGTTTTCTCCTCTTTTCTCTCGCTTCTCACGGACGGACAATGTTGCCACCAGTATACGTTTGAATTCTACAGTCAATTGTACTGTATAATATCTGATATTCATTTTTGCTGTTAAATTGCGTCGTACTTTCTTTTTCTCACGCATAAAAATGTTTTGCAACACTTGTGACATTGTACACCTTTTGAGTGTTACGAAATTGTAAAATACGTGGTTGTAGCAAGTGTATGAATATCCAAACAATTTTAATTCCAAACATAAAAACTGACATCACTTCCAATCAGTGTGAGCGGCGCATCCGATTCATAAACAATGTTGGCTCAATGAATTCACGTTCTGGTGCTGTTTTCGAGTAGAGTAGAAATACCATTAAAAGTGAGTTTAAGAACGGGCACCGAAATGCCAGCAAACAATATCTCGGTGGGTGAAGAAGAAGTGATTCGGTAGTGTGGTATTTTACGACACAAATCACAGCAATAACGACGTGTTTGCATTCAAAAACTGATAATTTGTGAAAAACACATTATGGAATGCTTTCAGTTAAGAAACCACCGCTCTACAATAAGGTAACTGCAAATAATCATTTTTTGTGATTGCTGTCCAAAACACTGTAAGAAGCGTGGGAGGGGGGAGCGGATAGCGAAGGAAAAAGTAAGGTGCTATATTAGAGGCCATTTTGGTACTCAGGGGGATATGTCCTTAAGTGTCTTTGGAATCGTGAGTAGGGGCATAAGTTGGCCATTGTAACAACATAGTAATAACAACGTAGAATCGAACCACGTATTGAAAATCATTGCATTGAAGAGAAAAATTCCGCCTGAATGGAAAGCTTGCAAAACTGATGAGAGCAAGGATCAATGGTGTGCAAAAAAGCGCTAAGATTTCTGTAAACATTCGACATTCTTCGTGATGTTCGTTTCGAATGGTCAGCAATCAATTGATTTTCTATGCTCGTACGCTACCGTAACCTTTCAGTAACCTTTAGTCTGATACGATGACATTTTTACAAATCATAAATCTTGCAAGAGTTCAAGAAATGTCTGAAAAACAACAAGAATAATTTAATATTGCTCGTCATGTAGAATATAACACATAAACAGCAAAAGCAGTTCTTATTACAAAAGATACAAAACAGAATTGTTTTCTGGTAACGCCATCATGGGCAGCTGCATTTAATTGCAATTTTTCTTTAGTCCGTTCATTTGATCGCTCGTGTTGTGAATGCCGATAGCAAAGGCTATCGAATATCAACGAAAACTTGTCGACTTGCGTGATGGCTTACAAAACTGCTCATGTCTATATTATATGCCGAACTTATGGAAATGATGCCAGTCTTGTTAGTTCTCCTGAAATATGGAGAAGCTAAAATCGTATTGTGGCTGAATATGTAAAAGATAAAGTACATGCTAGTAGCTGAAGCCGAGCGTGATAGGATTGACCTAGGAAACAGTTTAGCGATAATGGGAAAATGTTCCAGTCGGTCGTTACTACAACAAATGTACCATGTCCTACCAAACGTTCATATGATCGGTAATCTTCTACGGCCATGTCACGTGAACCATGCCGAGGGCGACCTGCTAGCTTGAGCGCCGGGTGCTTGCAGCAACGATCTTCGACGACATGCAGGAGAGCGGTATGTGACAATCCCCAGCTGTAAGTACTGAAAATCTCAGTTATTCAACATTTGTGAGCATGTGCCGGTTTCAAAATTTAAAGAAAACTTTACCATTTTCATCAAAGTAATCGTGGGACAAATTTTTCAGAAAAATGTCATTTCTGGCGAGAGAAGAAGCAGTGAAGCACTTTGAGAAGGAAACTGAAATGGAGGCCTGAGATGATGTTCGATAATGAAGATATGTATGTTCAAGGACACGGTGTACTATATTAAGAAGGTGATATATTCCGAAAATTGACAGCTACTTGACGACGTCATTCCTATCCACCTCGAACAAATTTCCGAAAAAAAATGATCTAGTGGTCCGGAAGGTTATGGTACGATAGGAGTGACGTCACATGTTTATAATGAAACTTCATATTTACATCAGTAAAGAGCCTGCCTTGCTAATTTTTATGCCGTGTTCAAGGAGGTAAGGTGACATTCTCATGGCTATACTTAATTGTTGAATTGATGAGAAGGCAATTACACAAGACAAAACATGCCTGTTAAAAAATTAGACTGATTGAAGATGAAAAATATAAGCTTTCTTTCGCCGCACCTCATGACTCGCCCTTCTTTCAACAAATCAGTAACATTAATTTCATCAAATTGACTGGAGTTTCGACATTTATTGTGTATTTCTTGCACTACTGGACTGCGAAGTGCGGCCTTATAAGTGCGAAAGTGTGAATAAAAGTGCGGGATTGCATTGAATCCTGTTGGTGTCTTCAGAGCACTTATTCTTTGATTTACGAGTAATAAGTTCCCCAAAGACACCTACCCGATTTGGTGCAATTGCGCACTTTTATTAGCGTTTCCGCAATTGTAAAAAAATCTGCGACAGTCCAGTGGTGAAAGAAATGCGCAATAGTGATCTCATTATTCTTCAGAAAATTACTCATTCTTTTGTCGAATAAATACAATCAAATCGATTTATTGATTTGTTTTTTGGAAATAGATATATTTGATCAGGATATCCAGCACATTTTTATATGCACTTTTAAAATGACTTCTATGCAATGATTTTTTTTTTGTATAGAGAATCTCAAAATGAGCACTTTGATCAGAGACACCAAAAATTGTTTTATTTATATGTTGTTTTTTGAAACAGCTGAAGCCTGTGATTTCGGAAAATTTCGAAGAATCTCTGGATCCAGATCATCAATAATCAAAATCGAGTACAAAAGTCTTTTGAGAAATTGTGAAAAAATGATACATAAATAATCGTTTTTAAGATATTATCAAAATAAACGATTTAATTTGTTTGTTGTAGTAAAAAAATGGTCCAGCTAGTAGAGCGGTTAATCGAAAAAGTCAACGTTTTGTCAGTCATTCGGGTACCGTAAAACGGGGTAACTTTGATAGTTTTTTCGAAGAAAACTTGAACATTTATGCATGCTGTTTCAAAGAATTATAGTTTATAGTTGACCGGTTGAATGAATTCCTTGCTTTTTCCATAGTAATTCCCATTTAAACTTTGTAGGGCTTGTGCAGTCTCAGTTTTCATCCGAATGAGCTCAAATTTTGGGAGGACACTAAAAATTTGATCTAGAATCAAATTAGCGGTGTGGAGCAAAAACGACTTTTTGTACCACATTATAATGGACAATTACTGCACCAGAATAACACTAAAATGGATAGGCCGAGAAGTTCCTCACAGACTGCACATAGATAGTGCAATTACACGTTTATTAAATGTCTTGAGATTATTTAGTCTCAAAGTAAGTCCACAATTTGAAATCTTGCTCCACATGATACATGAATATACTAAACCAAACTTGCAATCGGAAAAAAAATATGTTGGGGGAAAGAAAGTCCATGAATGATGTAGCATTGTTTGGCAAATTTTTGATAGCCCCGCCTTTATCGTAGCCCCTTTTTTCCTATACCTAATACATGTTTCGTCACAATATGGTAGACCTCCCCCTTACCCCTAAAATGCCACTTTATTTATGGACCGGCTTTTCAAAGCAGAATATCAAATATATATAAGGACAACATTTAAAATAACGTTGCCTGTTGCTGATTGATACATATTTAAATATTCTTATTCAACACTAGTTGGCCCGGCAAAGCTTGTCTTGGCAACCCATTAGACCATTGTATGATGCTATGAAGACTCCCATACAAAATGACAGTTTTCTTTTCACTTGGATTTTCATAATTTCTTAAACTATTTGTGCGCACAAACACTTCGAAACCCTTCACAAACAAATATTGGAATGAATCATTTTAATCCGTTGACCCATTCTCAAACCATTTCGTGACATACAAACACCATTCTATTTTTATTAAATAGAATTGATAAAGAAATGAGGCTGAAATTAAGCATGGATTTTCCAAACGATACATCAATGAAGTATTACTGCCGTGCGGGGTGATAATGAGCCTGGAGGGTGACTTTAACCGCCCTTTTCGATGCATCTCATGGTTAGCATGATCGTCAAAAAACATATCTTTGACAATTTAGTGGCTATTTGCGAAGTATTCTTGAAGTTTCCCACATTGTTTTAATGATTCTGATATTATTTTTGCTGTAAAATAGTGGTCTAAAGTCACCCTTACAGCTTATTGTCACACCAAAGGACGGTAAGTTATTTGTTGAAAAGCTTTTTTAGAGTGTCTGAATTAAGTATGCATTAAGTTTAGCGGGAACTTTTAAGATAAAAATTGCTTGACCATTTTACATGTTCAGATCTTTTTACTCCGAATGCCATCTCCCAGAATTTCATGAAATAGAACCACCATTACTCCGAATTCCTTATCCCTGAGTGCAATTTCTCCGAATGTACCATTACTCCCAATTTCATATCCCCGAATGTGTACAATTACCTTACCCCGTGATATTAGAATTCGGGGTAATGTCATTCAAAGATATACTCAGGCAAATGAACTAAGGTACCGTGGGGTAAGTGGATACAGAAAAATCAATAGTTAACTTCATCTTTATGTACAGCTAACGTGAATAATGTAATTGTAACTTATTCCTGTGGAAGATAAATGAAGGACTAATATACTTCAAATAGTAATTTGTTTCGATTTTTCTGATTGCTATGTATTGAGTATGAGAGACTTGAAAATTAGTACCAAATGATCCACTTGTTGCACCATGGAGGGGTAAGTGGATCATTTATGAAAAAAATCTATTTTCAAAACAAATATGATGTAATAATGCACGCTATGTCTGAACCAGATAATTATAAAAATCGAATATACATCGGATTTTTTCTCGGTAGAGTTTAGTTTTTGGGTTATACAGTCATCTCTCCCTAACTCGATATTGAAAGGACCATCGAGTTAGGGAGGTATCGAGATACAGAACATAAATTTTTAAATTTTTGAAATTTTGATTATTTCGACAAAGTACATTCAAAATAGTAAATTAAATGTGAAAAATAGTAAATTTTTAGCACATTGCTAAATTGATACTTTTCGCAGAGTCTTCAAAAAATCAATTTTTTATCATCCTGAAATGACTTGTCAACCTTCATTTAACTATCACGTTAATCATAATTTTCAATTTTATGAAATATATTAACATTTTGAGAATATTTGAAAATTTTCATGGAAATATCGAGATAGAGAGGTAAACTTGTGTAGGAAACTGAAACAAATCGCATCGAGTTAGGGAACATCGAGTTAGAGAGGTATCGACTTACAGAGGGATCAAAGTATGCTAGATTGAAGGGACCGCGCATTCCATCGAGCTAGGGGAAATATCGAGATACAGAATATCGAGTAAGGGAGAGTTCACTGTATTTTCATAATTGGAAAGTTTCAAAATATTCCATCGGTGAAATTTTGATGTTTTCAACTTTTTATCCATTTTTTCATACTAAATCCCATGAAAATCAAGTTTTCGACGCATGTAAGAAAAAAAAATTCACCGATAGAATATTTTAAAACCTTCCGATTATGAAAATATAGACCAAATACTGATCTCAAGTGAGAAAAAAAAAACAAACATTCGATTTTTATAATCGTCTGGTTCAGACATAGCGTGTAATGTAAAATAAGAAAAATATCACTATTATTCTTGTTATTAGTTCCATATTACGTACTTTAAAGCTTAAAAAAATCATTATTTTATCAAAACATTATGAAAAATAATAATACATTAATTCAAACAAAAAAATGCATTGTAACTAGAATATTTTGGAGACAATACATCCATTTTATACACATCAGTTATACACAAGTATTGTAGGATTATTTCTAATGATGTTTTCGAATGACACTAGATGTAGAGACTCTTCGTTACTAATCAGTTGTTTCACAACTTGGATACCGATGGCGAGCCGTAGCGCCGAGCAGCGCATGAGACGAGTCTCCCCGAAAGCACATCACCTAGCGCGCGCTTTTAGAATTTTCGTGAGCCTCCGTCTAGCGCAGCACACTAGGATTCCGATGAGCTAAGAGACGGTTTGGTTGGAGGTAGAGTTACTTATTTCTCAGGAGCACATTAATGTACTGACGAGCCTCCAACCAAACCGTCTCTTAGCTCATCGGAATCCAAGTGTGCTGCGCTAGACGGAGGCTCACGAAAATTCTAAAAGCGCGCGCTAGGTGATGTGCTCTCGGGGAGACTCGTCTCATGCGCTGCTCGGCGCTACGGCTCGCCATCGGTATCCAAGTTGTGAAACAACTGATTAGTAACGAAGAGTCTCTACATCTATTTTCGCCTCATCATGCATCATTTAGACACCTAATGGCCTACATGATATGATCGAAGACTCGCGATCCAAGAGCTACAATTTCGATTCTCGTTGAAAACTTTTGTAATCACTTCAATTATTGCGCTGAACAGCACATGTGACGGAGCGCATGAGACCGCAGTGAGACACATCGCAAGAAAAATGAGGCGCACCAAAAAAGGTCTCACAATGTGCAGCGCGCCCGTGTGCTTGCAAGCAATGAGGCTCCTGCACCTAAGGCTGCAGCACGTGCACAGTAACTCTAACTACGAGAAACCACAAAACTAAATATCTCGTAAATGTGAACCCATCAGAATCTACACTAAAATATTTTGGACACTATTATTTGTTCGGAATTCTGAGTAAGATCCCCATTTAGATTTTGACAGATAAATACTATGTTTTTGAAATTCTTGATATCATGAAGAGATTTGAATGAGAACTTTGAAAAGATTAAAATAAAAATTTGATGGACAAATATATTCTTGAACAAGCATGGTCATCCAATAGTTTTCTGAAAAAAATATATCTGGAAATCGACTTGAAGGACTGAAATCAAAATAGAAGTTTCTATTGAGATCCCTGGAAGCTTTTTGATCTAAATTCTGTATGGGTTTTGATGCAAATCCTATTCGATTTGATAAGAACCCTGGAATCTGATGTTTAAGCCCAGAGGTATCTGCTTAAAATACTGAAAAAAATATGATAAGAGTCCAAAAAGATATTCTGATGGGAATCCTGGCTGAACTTTGATAAGTGTTCATGAAAAATTGTTTCATCCACGCCTTTTAAGGGTTTACTGAAATAAGCAGTTCAATTTTGCTGTACAATTAAGGCTTTCTATGTGTATTGTTGAGTAGCCTACTATTATTATACATTTAAAACTCAAAATGAGGATACCATTTGTTGTCAATCAAGTTATTTTCTAGACAATCGACACTTAAGAGGCTACCACCAATCTAGTCACAAACGGTCGCAGCTGCATTTATGTGCATAATTTATTATAATTATATAGTCAAGTTTCATAGATAATGCATGGAAATTCTTTTCGGCTGAGCGGCTGTTTCTAAAAATGTGAGTTTTTTCAATTAAGGCTGTATATCAGTGATGTAGTTTCCGAACAAAATCAACGAATATTGATTTAAGTTTTCGTACACATCAATTAAAACCTTATTGAAAACCAGCTTCTTGTATATACCAAGTTTCGTTAACATTTCTAACATCGTAATTAAGGTGTTAAAAGATTTTTATGATTTATATCTAAATGTTTAAAAAAGAATTTAGCAAATACAATTATGGAAAATTGCTCTTTAAGTATTCGACATGGTATTATTGAACAAATATCACGATTTCGTTGAAGTTAAATTTTTGGATTTATGACCTATGGGGTAACCACTGTTCATCTATAACAGTAATCTATCATCAAAATTCATAAAAACAAAATCTCATTGGAAAAGTACTTTGTTTTTGACATCGTTTTATGATTAAACATATCAAACACAAGAATCTTATAAAAGAATCTGATTTTGCCATTCATGACCCATGTGTTGGAACACATATGTCTGACGTGTAGATTTTCTTTTTCCAGTGTGTGGACGTGAGATGAACGATGGGACAGTTCCTTCACTCTATTAAATTTTCAACCAAGTTTCCCTCCATTTCCGGTACAGTTTTCTCCAAACCAAATCAACGTGCAAGCGGCACGTTAAACGGATTCCCTAGACGTGGTCTCTCGCGATGGAAAGCTTTATCATTTATTCATCGTTCGATGCTAGCCAAAAGCAGTCACCCACATTTCCGGCAGAACACATGAGCGAACAGCTTTCTGCCACAGAGCCACCACAAACGAACCATAGGTTAGAAAGGTACCTTCATGGGTGGTTGGAGTTTCCTTTCAAAGCTCACTAATAACAGCTCACGAAGCTTCTCCAACGTCACCCAAGAAGCGAGAACGGTTCTGGGCTTGACTGCCTTTGTCCCGCATCATCCTGCCAGTACCCAATGCTCGCACGCTGAAATTATGATTTTACATTTCGTTGGATATGATAATATCCTGGGCGCTGGGTGGGATCCTCGAAATCAGTATGTATGTTCAATAAGGTGGTCCATTTTTATTAGAAAAATGCTACAATCTTACGTTACATTCCCTAAACTATTAAAATTTCATTGACTCCGGTGCACCCTATGGTAAAAAATATAGTTAAAACAATTTTTTTTAAATAATTTCGTCGTTTTTCTCCATTTAAACTTCGAGTTCGTTTTGCTCTCTCTTAGAGTTGATGGATTCCTCTCAAACTTGCACAGTTTCTTCTGGGAGTCTAAATGAACAACTTTCGGGGGTGTAACTTTAGATTTTTGTACTTTGATCATTATGGGCCACCCTAATGTTCAAGCTTTGCGCTTATTCAGAGGTGCTTGCTTTCCTCCATCCCCCCTATCTGCCGGATAATCCAATGGAGCAGATTCGGCGGCTTTGGTTTTCTTTTTCGCAGTCGTAATTTTACGAGTTGTCGTTTGATTTTCCTGCACGAATGGAAGCATATTTCGGAGCATGTTCCTTTTCCACTGATAGGGATCTTAATTTCCTATTCACAAATGAAGACAACTTGGCCTTTTTGCTCTTGCCGTTCGTAATATTCAGCGTTTCTATGCTTACCATATATAAGCAGAGAACCAATGGACCAGACTGTTAGAAAAAAGAGGGGGTGGGGGATGGCTGAGGTGTGCTTCTCTCTGTGGCAGCTGTAAGACGTAACGGCAGAACTGTCAGATCCACTTTTTCACTAACAGGCACTGCTTTTAATGCACGATTGGGGGTAGATCGATAACAAGTGGTACCTATTCCTGCGTATGTTGAAAGAACTTGAACCCGGAGCGAATTTTTCCAATCGGAATAAATTGACGTTGAGTTCGGTATCTTGCATTTCCCTGGAAGTGGCATTCAATGAAGAACAGAAATTTCAATCCATCGATATATTTTTACTGTTAGCACAAGAGACTATGAATGTTATTTCAAACTTCTTGCTACTAAATAGTTCAATTGTTTTTAAATAGAGTTTCTTGCAAAGATTTTGCCAGAAAGTATGGTTTTATAACTCACACTCAATGAATGAAACGGAATGTTAACTTTCGCTAGTGGCATCAGACCGATAAGTTTTAGTTTCAATCTCAAACAAAAACCTAATTGCTCGAATTCGGCAATCAATCAAGCATCTGTTAAAAAAGTAACATTCACGTCTAAGGATAAACTATATTAAAAGTTTTCTGTATGCATTCCAGGGACTTTGCCAATTCACTCCATCAGGTTACTTTTTCTGCCGAAAACTTATCAAATTACGCAGTGATGACTGTCAGTTTCGTTCACGTCAGGAGAAATTCATTTTACATGTTTTACACCATGCTGTCATCGTCGTCTTCTCGTTTGAATGGAGCAATGTTGGCGGTTCGTGTCGAAACATATCGACGCCTGGTATGCTCAGTTTGCCAAAACTCTCATATGTGTCTGTCTGTTGGCGTGCAAAATTGTGGCGGAAGTGAGGTTAGGTTGGTTGGTTCCTAAAACAGACATCAACAAGCAGGAGATACTTGGTGGCTGTCCGTGTTGTGTGTTGTCATGGATATCCCGCCATCATTGCCATGACGTCACATCAAAAAGTTATGCCATTATTGGCGAAGCCGTGTTTTGTGATGAGTCCTTATTCAGTAATACGCCCTGACACTCATTATACTTCTACCTGGGAGGGAGAAACCAATACAAAATTTCTGTACGTCATAGTGAGCCGGGATTCCGCTGTCACGAACTGTCACTGTGAGCCCTGATCTCAAACATTGGACTAATATGGAAAAAGCTCGTAACTGATTAAAACAAATTTTCGCATTTAATCAAAAGTGACAAAAATAGAATGAAAATCAATTCATGCACACAATGCAAGTAATGTTACGTGAGCACCTTTCAATCGGATTGAATATAATGCATTGAAAAACGCATCGTTTTACTTTTTCCAATAAAAATGAATATTTAGTGCATAGAAAACTGTGGCCCTTTTTCCATGTTTGTAAGGAAAATTCGAAAGTACACAACAAAAGAAAACTAGCGATTTTTCCCAAGCCTGCCTTGATTGTTGTTGGCAAACTGGAATTATCTTGCAGTTCAAACAAACATTGTTCTATATTTCTTGTGTAGTATCGGTGCCTCCCTCCCAGACTTCTACTAGTGCTACATGTTGCGAACATATCATCAGGGTGCCTGAGGCAGAGCCGTAGCATATGGTTGATCAGGTGAGCCGCCGCCAAGTGCGCAAGCATTCAAGGGGCGTTAAAATGAGTGAAGTACTTTTCGAAAGAGAAGAACGTTTTGCCAAAGTCTCAAATATTTTTCTCAGTCATAATTGTATGAAATTAATGTAATTTCTGAACCGATTTTTACAATTTAAACATCTCAAAAAAATGCTTAGAAACGTTCTTAAAATTATTAATATAAATTCATTTAACATTTTCTAACGTAGGGGAACTCACTAATTTTTGACCTACAAGAAATCTGAGCCAATTTTCAGATTTTCATACAAAGTAGGCAAAAGTCGTATGAATGGATCGAAAAATTGTGCTGGATTGAAAATTGGAAAATTGGCGCTTTTCCCCAAGTTGTCCATAGCAGCAGACTGAGGTAGATCACATTTTCAAATCTATCTAATATGGACATTTGAAAAATATTGTCATGTTAAATTGACTAACAAGATTAAAATGGACCTGGTGTAGCGACTGAAACATACGTTTCTCATGCCGAAGATCTTTGTTTGAATCCTTAAGCCGTTTGTACCGAGATATATAAGCCAAGGACCAAATACATGAAAAACAAACTGCTTCAAACGACCCCTGAGGATTACACCAACAACACTAATTTTTGATGTAAACTCGTGAATCCGAATATGCAGTCGAAAACATTTTAAGTAGAACCGTTTTTGGAATACATTCAAATTTTGAATCTTGTGATCTTATGTTAATTAATGCTAAAAATTTTAAAAATTGTTCCGTTAATAATTGAAATCGATTAAAAGCTTTTTTTTTGTGAATGAACTGAAATTAGAGATTTACTGGTGCTGGAAAATTCAAAATTATACACATGACAAAAAAATATCACTCTTAGTTCTAGTAATCGTTCTTTCAAAGGCTTTTCCACATAGGGTCCTAAACAAATTACGTAAGACGTTTATCAAGGTTTTTCCAACACACCCCGTATCACGAACGTTACGAAATATCCGAGTGAAAAAAAACGAAGTTCGATAGTATTAGTGGTATGCGATATAAGTATTTATCATAGAAATACGTATTTATCATAGAAATGTGACGATATGTGGAATTTTCAACACTGTTCGAAACGATTAATTAAAATATTCAATAAAAATCGATACGAAATTCAAATCCTCACGAACTATTATGAAACGAAACGATTTTTTCTGAATCCTCGCGGAATTATTTTGTGTAGTGATAATTATGGTATACATACACGTGCGGTGACTTTTTATATTTTGACAGCTTCATTCAATTAGTCATGTAGGGCAGGGAGAGGCACTCTGGGCGATTAGGTGGCCAATAATCGAAAAAAATGGCTTGTTCTGATAGGTTCATCTTGTGCATCAATACATAGTAAACACTTATTTTAAGGTATTCCTGGATTATTAGAGCATGTCCCTTTGTAGTTTCATTGATACAGCATGCCAAAATAAGAGTGTTTAAGAAAAACAAAGAATTCAGTACAAATACAAGGTATACGTTGCATAATCGTAATATTTCATACATATCTTTATAAACTGTTCGAAAGCTTACTTAAAAAGCTTTCTAAGAAAAATAAAACGAAATAAAAATTCGAATTTTTGTTCAGGTAAATGTGAAGCCAACAATGAAACAACATATTCAATTTTATACTTTGGTTATGACCTTAAACATCTCATACTTTTTTGTCCCAAGTTGTCTCTCAGGCTAAAATACATTTCCAAGGTTATTTTAAGATGTAAACTAAAGTATCGTGAAGAATTTAGCTTGCATATTTAGCTGCACATATTTGCACTTTTTTTCATTTAGGGCTCATTGTTTTTTTGCAATGTTTTTGACAATTTTTATTGAATATCAGCTAAAGATTATTTCAGAGGATAATTGAATATCGCTAAATGATTCATATCATCATTATTACGTAAATTTTAATATTAATAATAGTTTTCACAACGTTAATTGCATAAGTGAAATATATGCATCATAAGTAAAAAACGCATTTTTTCACTATAAGCCGTTTTCAAAAGTTGGTCTCGAAAACTTGTTCATTGAACACAAAATACCAAATTTGTATCACAAATCACATAGATACGATATGAAACGCCAAAAATATGTTTGGCCTCCAGTCTATTTGGAAACCGCCCATAGTGAGAGGGTGACAAGTTTGAACTCTGGTCCGAGTTAAGATCTTTTCATGTTGTAAACTTTTCTGACTTCGAAGGACAAACCTCATTTAATTCATTTAGTTAACATCTAAACAGATAACACTGAATCAACAATTTCACACTCATGGAAATATCGAGGATTAGAACTGAAATGCTCGGTAAAGCTGGTTGAGGGGACCATCGGAGTAATTATGAAATGTTGTGTACGGTATGATATAAGCTTTGGCTTTCATTAGGGGCGTAAAAATGGAGGTTTATCAAGGGCGCCATCAGGCAACACACCGGCTCTGGCCTGAGGTAGGTGATTAACGTTCCATGTGTGCTTCTCAGTGAGGCCAGATTTAAAATTATATGAGAAAAGGCTTTCAGTAAAATATTTCATTTGAAATTTTCTCTAACAATCTTTTTAAGAATGGGTGGTTATCAGAAACTTCGACTTAGTAAATGTCTCCTGCCCTTGGTAAAGCATTTGTGCTGCCCCACTGTAGTCGCTCGCTGGTCGTCAGTCGCAAAGAAATTTCCCAGGTTAATATAAAATTCATGATTTCCTTGCGGGCAAACGTTTATGGTTCCCTTCTTGCACCCGTTACTTCTGCGGGTGTGGAGCAAGAGCGTAAATTGAGTTTTGCATACCTTATATCGACCGAGAGAGCTTTCCATGTAGCTTGATCTGAAAAGACATGCTGCACAGCTTTGGAAAGATGGAGGCTACAAAATTTCTTGAATGAGGATTACTTCATAATATGGGTCACAAGTAGCAACTTGCATAGAAAAATATCAATTAGTTCCTTAAAGTGCCCAGGGACCATCAAGATTGGAACAGGTTTTACTCCAGTTTGGATGTAATGTCAAGAAAAAATAAACTTTGAATAAGAAGATGTACATTCGTCCGAAATTGAAACGCGCGTAACGAGAGAACACGCCAACCCCTCGTAATCGCAGAGCAACAGCGAAGAGGCGAAAAACGTGCTCGAGTGTGGGCATTCAAGTGCGATGATTTCTCTGGTGCGGTTACCTTCCTACTAGGAGTCGAGCAAATGCAAGCCATGTTTAATATTCGGTGTCGACAAATTTGTGAACCAAAATTATGCTGCGATGAAATTTCTCGGTATGAGTTTGTTGGCGTCTCGGAAAGGGTTTTTGAATTTTGCTCATTTGAAATTGATATCTGTAGCGCACGAGCTGTTTGAGATGATTTACTCTTGAGAATAGAACAAACAAAGTTTGCATTTAGAGTGGAATTATTGATGGTGTTTTTGGGGCAATATTTTGACAGCTAGAATGAGAAAAATATTGATTGCAATCCGTTCGACAGCAAGTCGTTTGGCAAAAGGCCATAAAGGTCTTATTGATATTATTTGCTGTTAGTTTGAGCATGAGTATTAGCATATTAGCCATTAGAAATTACTCCGATGTGGACCAGAGCAAGCGAAGTTGTTCAGGAATTCAATGAATGCACAAGGAGTTCTGTAAAATTTTCAACCATTATTGTGGCACGGTGTGCTGGAACACACATATTATCGAACTTGCATGAACCTCCGATCTTTTTTCACTAAAAGTTAGCCTTGATAGTCAAAAGAAGCTTGCAGAATATTAAAAAATCTTTCATCGGCAAAAATTGGAAAAAGACGATTTTTGTATTTTTACCCTTCTCCCATATATGAGTTCATAGGAGAATATTAGAGATACACTAATATGATGACTTTTAACGGCTTAATGATCAATTTGACATATCTTTAACATGAATGAATTCTTAGATGTTTTAAATTAAGCATCATTTCCTACATACACTCACACAATATGACCAGCCCATGGTGGTATGCCGTATTTTATATAATGGAAATTTCACTTTTCACTTCAGAAAAGCTCATACGAACGCTTTGTATTCTTCTTTCTGAATCAAATAAGTAATATTTTACGTATACGGTAAAGTTTTCTAATCAGAATAGGAATTCCCAGAAATGGATACACATGGCAGAATAGGCTGTATTCATGTGCTTATACGCGCAAAAGTCTTGAGAGAGGGTTCACTATAACATGATTAACAGTAAACGGCTTGTATAGCCTTAATGTGGTCTCAAGCTCATCGTGATACAAGTTTTGTGCTGTCACTAATCTACTCAAATGCAATGCGCACATTATATTTGGGGTTTGAAGTGCCTGATTTTGAGTAAAAGGGCTCGATTACTTCGGATCGACATTATGTCATCACTCCAATTATTTGTCATAGGATGAATAATAAATGTGGCGACGATGACAAATCGATCCAACGTAGTTCAGCACTTTTATTCAAGACTTTGCACTTATGGAGGGGGCAAATTTTGCGAAATAGACACAACAATTTCAATATCCAACATGGACACATACATTTTAGTATCGTAAAACGAGGTATCTTTAAAAATGCGGCTAACTTTGATAGTGCGGGATCCGCAACGTACTAAACAAAATAACAAAAATTATGTTATTCAGTTAAGCAAAACGAATACGAAACTAAGGGGTATCAGTGTGACACTTCACCTCTGAGCTGTTTTCGTGCCAATCGAGAGTATTTGAGGTTTTATAATCGAATATTTAAAAATGATGCGATTTTGGTACTTTCAAAACGCTCACAAACAATCTGTTTTACTATCACTATTTCATGAAACTATAATGAGTTCGGTACGTATGCTTGATGGCCTAGCTATAGTAGAACATGAATCCGGTATCAAACCTCATAGGGAAAAACAGTTTTACAATTTGGAATCATTTTCGTAATCAAAGTCACAAATTCCCATATAACATTAAAAGCCTAGAGGTATGCAACGCCTCATGTACTTTACGGGATTCATTCGATTTATACTCATTCATGTTCCAAAAACGATTGATTTATGGTGAATTCAATGTCAAAACATGATTATCGATAGATATCTATTCAGATATATACTTTTATACCCATTATTATCAATTTATGATGGTGTTTATCATGTTTGTTTTGACTGAAACCCGTTTTAATGATGTTTCTTGTTCAATAAATTCTGTACTTCAATTGATAAAATCTAATCCAGTTTCTCTTTTAACACTTCAGTCGTCGCGCTGTTGTATTCTGTACAACACTGGTGGAAAAACCTCGCTCTTCGTTCTGACGGTGGCAAACCGCGCGACGACTGGAAGGTTAACATTCTCCAATCCAATTCAAACTGTGATGATGTCAAACAATAGTTTGTTTTGGATTTTCATGTGCTTATCTACTCATTATCAATGTTACCCCATTACCAAAAACTGACTTTCGATTATATGAAAAACTATAGATTCATTAAAATCGAACCGTTATGCAATCTTTCATGTGCAATCGATAACTAACAAACCAGTGCTTGTTTTACAAATAAAAAATAAAATATTTAGATTTTCTCTAAAAAAACACTATCAAAGTTACCCCGTTTGATTGTATGTATTTAGTTTTAAGTATATGAATGTAACTAGGGATACGTTAATGATGTGAGGTTTTAGCAAACGCACCCAACCAGCGGCTGCAAGATTTCCATTTAAATCTGCATGACAACTTTACAAGTATTATATAATATTGTTACTCATACAAGAAATATAAGACTATCATAGTTTTTTTTTTATTTTCACATCTTACATTTTGTGTATAAACCCTGTATATGTAACGATATTTTACAATATTTGTATGCGTTCTTGTTTTGGATGTAGACATACCGTATACAGGTTTACATAGAATCTTCCTCCATCTTTCAATCAAAACAAATGTGAATAACAAGACCTGCTAGATGTGAACACACCATACACAATTTAAACAGTACATTGCCCTATATAATTGTATGGCGGTTTATTTTAATGGTTGCATGTAATTATACAATTGTCTGTTATCTTAAAAAAGCTTCATGTTCAATAACGAACTCCAATGATTTCAATTATTCTGTAGAATAGGAAACAATGATTGAAACTTGATGAGTTGTAGTATGTTTACCTTAATAAATTTATGTAAAAATGCGATGTCGTTAATAAACGGCATACCACCATGGGCTGGTCACCTTGTGTGAATGTAGGTAGAAATTATGCTAAATTTGAAACGTCTTGTAATCGATTCGTGATCAAGGTATATCAAATAAGTCTTTGAGCTATTGCAATGCATCAAAATTAGTGTAACTCTAATATTCTCCTATGAACTCATATATGGGAGAAGGGTAAAAATACAAAAATCGACTTTTTTCAATTTTTTGCCGATGAAAGATTTTTTAATATTCCGCAAGCTTTTCTCGACTATAAAGGCTAACTTTTAGTGAAAAAAGATCGGAGGTTCATGCAAGTTCGATAATATGTGTGTTCCAGCACACCGTGTGTGGTGATTTGAAGTCGGCCCAAAGATAACGAAGGTTTATATGGAAAATGAAGAATTTTAAAAGAATATTCGTAGCACGATAGTGTTTTTACAATCTTTTAATCTTTAAATGTAAACTTGTTCTTTAAGTCTAATTTTTTTGTTATTGGTGACATAAATTCCAAACATCGCTCATGGAATAATACAAAGTGCAAAGTAATTTCAACGATAGAATTTTATTTGACGAGTGCTCTTCAGGATATTTCCCAATTTAATACCCTTATAGCCCTACTTGTTTTTCCTTATCAAGAAATCCAGTTACGATTGATTTGGTCTTAACCGACTCTAGTCATCTTTGTAGCCAATTAGTTACTCATGCTGATTTTGATTCTGTGCATGTTTCTGTTACACTCCAAATAACCCATGAAGCGATTCCCAATCTTATCAGCTCCACTTTCAATTATTTGCGTGCCGACTGGAATATATATGAAACGGTTGTGCTACTTTTCCCCGAATGTCGGTTCCCCGAATGTCGTTTCCCCGAACGCCAGTTCCCCGAACGCCAGTTCCCCGAATGCCATTTCCCCGAACACCCCGTTTCCTCGAATAACCTACTTCCCCGAAAAGTTTTTGGAACTCATAATTGTCATATATTTATACATTTCAGGGTGGTGAACGTACTGGTCATCTAATATGCAGCCTTCTTTATTTGGTTGGCGGTTCTTACGAGTTTTACCGTCCTCAACATTTTTGGCAACATGTGTATAACCCCGAAAATGATCAAATACCTCCTACTTTTGATTGCTTATCGTTCTTTCTATTCACCACCTAGCCACTGAAAACTATTCCAGCACCTATTTGAACTGCTCCACTTTTCGGGGAAACGGGTCATTCGGGGAACTGGCATTCGGGGAACCGACAATCGGGGAAAAGTAACACAATCATATGAAACATACATTACACCGCGGAACACGTTTTTGTCTCAAGCATCAAAATGCTGCTATTTACTTGATTGAAGATTGCTGCATCCATTGCCGTTTACAAAAATGTCATGGCACGTCTAGTTTTTGAGATAATGGCTGTTCAAAATGCAAAATTTTCAGCCAACTTACATGCAAGTTTGCCAGCTTGTGTGGCGATTTGTTTGCCTAATTTGCCACAGAATTCAAACTTCTTGTGTATAACAATACTTACCAACAATGTTTAGAATATTTTCGATGCTAGAAAGTTAATTTTTGATGATTCAGAAAAGTATTGTAAAATGCCATATAAGACAAACGAAAAACTTTGTGTGCAGACTGCAAACATGTTGAAGTAATCGATTTAATCTAAATGTATTTATACAATTTGAACCAATTTGTATCTGAAATGAATGGTCAATTCTTATTTTGCATTTATAACGTAAGAGTTATAGTGACGACTTCCTTCGGAAGGGAAGTAAAGCCGTTGAACTGCCCAGGGTTAAAAATCTCGTTAATAAAGATAGAAAAAAAACTAAAGACACAAAATTTGATCCTTAAGACACGCAAAAATATCATTTTTGTTACGCTGTGTTATTGGACAAAACATTTGCAACTTTTTCGATTTTCTATACAAAATGATCAACTATGGTAAGCTAAAACTCAGTTATTTATGGAGCGATTTAAATCAAATCTTCACAGAAGATCAGGCATAACTTGAATTTTAACATATATTTTTCCCAATCACTAGTTTAAAAGTTATAACAATTTTAGTAAAGTGTCATTTTTGACAAAAAATGAAATACTATATATCTGAAAATTTAAAAGCCCTACACAAAAACTGTTTTCAGAAAACTTGTTTATTTCGTTAAAATCTACAACTTTGCTGAAGACACCATTAAGCTGATCGTCCAATTTGTTTAGCTATGTCAATTATAAAAATCAAAAAGCTTTTAAACTCGTGGTTGGAATAATTTACTCAAACATATGTGTTTAAATTCATTTTATTTCTAAAGCACTGTGCAAATTTCATTCCAATCGGTCCATAAATAACTCAGATTTAACCCTCAAAATTTGACCATTTTGAATGGGAAATCGAAAAAGTTGCAAATGTTTTGTCCAATATCGATAGTAATCTTGACGTTAACATTTCTTTACAAACAAAACTTGACAAAAAAATTCCATTCTTGAATTGAAAGAGGAAAAAAAATTTACTAACTAATTGCAAAAAAGCTCAAAAACTTGCTATGCAGTTTGAAAGCGCGTAAAATTTTAATTTAGGACTAACCCAGACAACCAGAAATTGCATGAAAGTTAACGCAATAGCTCGTTGATTCATACCAATAATATCAAACCCACATAACACGGTGGATAAAATCGTCAGATATCGCATAAAACGCATTTTTCTGAGTCCATTTGTACATTTTGTTTCGTCCCGTACACTCTTACAAAGGAAGTCGAATCAATCCGTAGCAGCTGTCAAGTCAACATTTGTTATCATAAATTGAGTCGCATAAGATCACAAATTAGTTCAGTACAAAATTTAAACACTCGCATTGTATGCTATTATCCATCACATAATATAATATATCCACTTTTGTACGAAGAAGGCCTTTTCGCGACATCTTATAAGTGAAATGTTGCACATGCAAAGCCTCCGGATGATTTCGTTATACACTGCCCGTCATAAATACGGACTCACTAAAATAAATATTGCAACACTCAGCTGAATATTGAATCACCCTGAAAAGTTTAGTCACCTCAAAACAGGTAAATTCACATTGCTATATCTCGAGATCCTTACGACTTGCAAAAAAGCGGTCTTCAGCAAAGTTGTTCAGGGGATCAAGGACATCCGGAAGGCAAATAGTTTAGTTCGCGATTTTGCCACTAGGTGGCGGTAGAGAGCATGTAAAATTTAGCATTTTAAACTAGTTAACCATATGATTCACAAGAGATAGAAAGCTCGGGTCCTCGGCAAAGTTGTTCAGAAGGTCATGGAAATCCGGAAGACAAGAAGTTTGGTTCGTGATTTTGCCGCTAGGTGGCGGTAGTAAGCATGTAAAATTGAGCATTTTAAACTAGTTCTAGCTCGTGATTCACAAGAGATAGAAAGTTCGGGTCTTCGGCAAAGTTGTTCAGTAGGTCATGGACATCCGGAAGACAAGAAGTTTGGTTCGCGATTTTCCCGCTAGGTGGCGGTAGTGAGCATGTAAAATTGAGCATTTTAAACTAGTTCTAGCTTGTGATTCACAAGAGAGAAATTTCGGGTCTTCAGCAAAGTTGTTCAGAAGATCAAGGACATCCGGAAGACAAGCAGTTTGGTTCACAATTTTGCCGCTAGGTGGCGGTAGTGAGTCTGTAAAATTGAGCATTTTAAACTAGTTCTAGCTTGTGATTAACAAGAGATAGAAAGTTCGGGTCTTCAGCAAAGTTGTTCAGAAGATCAAGGACATCCGGAAGACAAATGGTTTAGTTCGCGATTTTGCCGCTAGGTGGCGGTAGTGAGCATGTAAAATTGAGTATTTCAAATAAGTTCTAGCTTGTGATCCACAAGAGATAGAAAGTTCGAGTTTTCGGCAAAGTTGTTCAGAAGGCCAAGGACATCCGGAAGACAAACAAATTGGTTCGAGATTTTGCCGCTAGGTGGCGCTAGTGAGCATGCAAAATTAAGTATTTTAAACTAGTTCTAGCTTGTGACCCATGCTGTTCAGAAAGCCTTAGGTATTTGGAAGTTGAAGTGATTAGGGACGGAATCATATTAAATTAAAGTGATTCAGGTCTGATCAATTCTATATTCAAGTGTATCAGATCTGATTTATATTCTACGATAGCCAGAAGCTTCGTCCAGTCAGTTTGCATTCTTCCATCAGTAAACTTTTTGAAAAGGTCATTTTGAACAGAATGATGGCCCACATCAACGAAAATTCAATTTTTGCCAATGAACAGTTCGGATACCGCCATGGACATTCGACCACTCCTCAACTTTTACGTGTAACAAATTTGATCCGTTCCAACAAATCTGAAGGCTATTCTACTGGTCTTGCTCATCTAGACATAGAAAAAGCATTCGGCAGTGTTTGGCATGAAGGTATGATCGTAAAATTGAAAAACTTTAATTTTCCAACATACATTGTTAGAATAATTCAAAGTTATCTGTCAAATAGTACACTTCAGGTTAATTATCAGAACTCGAGGTCTGAAAGACTTTCTGTAAGAGCTAGTGTTCCTCAAGGCAGCATTTTTTATACAATATTTTCACAGCTGACATACCTGAGTTACCTCAGAGATGTCAAAAATTTTTGTTTGCGGATGACACAGGCCTCTCCGCCAAAGGACGAAGCCTACGTGTCGTCTGAAGTCGATTGCAAAAAAGTTTGGATATTTTTTCTTCATACTTGCAAAAATGGAAGATTTCTCTTAATGCTTCCAAAGCTCAACTAATAATATTCCCACATAAACCAAAAGCTCTTTATTTGAAACCTTCAAGTAGGCATGTTGTCGCGTTGAGAGGGGTTCCAATAAATTGGTCAGGTGAAGTTAAGTATCTAGGGTTCATGCTGGATAAGAATTTAACATTCAAAAATCACATTGAAGGCATTCAAGCCAAATGTAATAAATATGTACAATGTCTCTATCACCTTATTAATAGAAAATCAAAACTTTGTCTTAAGAACAAGCTTTTGATATTCAAACAAATTTTCAGGCCAGCCATGTTGTATGCTGTACCAATATGGACTAGCTGTTGTAATACCAGGAAGAAAGCTCTGCAAAGGATTCAAAATAAAATTTTGAAAATGATTCTGAAGCTTCCTCCCTTGTATAGTACCAATGACTTACATATAAAATACAATGTTGAAACATTGGAAGAAATGTCAAATACAATAATTAATGCGTTATATATATTTAGGTTAAGTTAGGTTAAGTAAATTGAAAACGTGTTTTTTTTTCTCTTATAAGCAGATGAAATCTACTCACCTGTAAAAAATCTGATCTGCTATGGCAAATGAAATGTAATATGTTGTTAACAAAATGTTTATAGAATCTTAAATTTGGTTTACCAAATTAGGATGATAGTGTTGTCTAACACAGAACATCTAAATATAAGAAATGAATTCTTTATTAAATACAGGTAGAAGCGAGCTGATATTATGAGCACCACACAATATTTTATTTTCGAGGTTTCCTGTGCGCTAACGCTGTTATGAGCTGAAGAGACATATTTTTCTCTATTGAGGTCATCACATCAGCAGTGGTTCTTCTGTGCCGTTTAAGCCGATTATTTCCAACTAAAATATTCGTCCCGTGCACAGCGTTAATCTTCGTCCAGGAGTGACTTGACCCATACGGTAAAGTGTGAATTTCCACCCGTCAATCATCGCTAAGCCGC
The DNA here is from genome assembly GCF_002204515.2 of Aedes aegypti. Taxonomy (NCBI): domain Eukaryota; kingdom Metazoa; phylum Arthropoda; class Insecta; order Diptera; family Culicidae; genus Aedes; species Aedes aegypti. Next base: position 207,406,351 of record NC_035109.1, on the reverse strand, counting down.
ACACCACAGACTGATGGACGCACCAAATGTTGGACCAGCTGATGATTGATTGAATAAGGGACTAAGAGTACGTGTCATCCAATCCAAACGCGGTCACCGAATTCAACGCAACATAAAAGAACTGCTTTGTACAATATACCGAATGCGTGACAATTAATAGAATATAAATAATTTATTGGTCAAATTTGATTATCATACGCTAGCGCATATCGCTCACAGAAAATCAAAGCCCACATCAAACAACCACTCGTTCTGCAAGCACTATACTGGATGGAAATTTAATTTACCTAATCAAAATCTTCCTCAAATAAATGGGCCATCGCCATAAAGAGGAAAGATGTCATCGAACGCTACTGAACGTGCATAATCCATGATTTAGAACTAAATTACCTCTGTCATTTTAATTTCAAATGGCGGAGCCTCGCCTCGTCCCTTGGAATTTGATCATCAATTATTGTGATGTGGGTATGCGAGTGAAGTGTATGAAGAGTGCATGGGAGGACAACTCATAAACAAATGCATTCACAGAGGTTTTTCTATTGAAATCCTCATAGCAGTCATGCGCACAAAGTGAATGTTCGAATTATGTCAATTTACATCATAGATGATGCCGGGGTAAAAAAGCGGACATAGTAAAATGGCACTAAAACATACATAAAGAAGGTCGCAGGATAACAAATGCATATGCTCATCTGAAATTTTCTACAGGAAAAATATACGGAAATAATGCTCCGCTGATTAAGATAGAGGCACTTGTCTTGAATAAGCAAATGCTAACTTATTCTATGGGTGTCCCATACCCTTACATTACAATCTGACAAAAAACCTAGCCACATTAGATGCAAAATAAATTAACTTGTTGCTTTTACCGTAATGTAGGCACTTCCATTAGTGACAACTAAAGTGATTAGTTGAATGGACTTTTTCAAATTCGTGTACTTACGAGAAACATTCACGCGAAATATCATGAACCTTTTTCTTTTTTCTGGCATTACGTACCAACTGGGACAAAGCCTGCTTCTCAGCTTAGTGTTCTTATGAGCACTTCCACAGTTTTTACGTGAGAGCTCTCTTTACCAATTTACCATTTTTACATGCGTGTATCGTGTGGCAGGCAAGAAGATATTTTATTTCCTGGAAAGTCGAGAAAATTTCCTTTATGAAAAGATCTTCGACTAGTGGGGCCACGATTTTTGGCTTGGTTTTGCTAAAGAGCTGCGCGTTTACCGCTAAAGCTATCTGTGCCCCTATAATAATCTTATGAACCTCCAGTTATTGAAGGGAAATAGGGCGAAACAGACTGCGTAACTCATTTCAAGAGCTATTCCCCAGATTTGGGACCATCGCCAATAATAAAAAAAAATAGTCCATGGTACAGTATTGCCAATTTCGTTCGCTTTTTAAATACCCCCTAAACCGTTGATTTCAGCTTAATTTTAGCTGGAATTTCATCATAACATGTTATGGCTCTATGGTCCAGAAAGCAGTTTTACGCGGAAAGATGCATTTTGAGCTTTAGAATGAAACATTAGACAAAGACGGTCTTCTACAATGTTGTTAGGCCCTTTATTTGATGTTATTAAAAATCAGGTTGGTCCACTATTTCACAGAAATGGTGTTACTAACTTTCTTATTTGTAAAAATTATAGTAAACATGTTTCAGCAAAGTTGTAAACCATTCAATTTCAAGCAACTTTGCAAAAAAAATGTGTGTCTCTTAGATTGATCGATTTAGAGCTTTTTTCCTACGGTGATATAGGGTGGTCCAAACGAAACCAATTTTCTGGCTCTAGATTTTTCAATTTATAAATCTCTTCAAAGTAGGCTTAAAAATACTTTAAGAGCTTTGAAAAATGCTAAATTTGATGAGTGAAGGAACTTGCTATTTTCATCCATTCAGGAGTTATTGTAGTTTTCACACAAAAACATGCCTACTATGATTGTGAACGACTCTTAGAACTTAAGAAAATACAAACTTAATGCAAACAGAATCAATTCATTTTGTCTGCCTCTTTTTGTTTTTCAAGGAATTTTATTTGAGTTTCAAGAATAACACAACTATATTTTTTTGGTAAAATATACAATTTTATTTTGTCTTTTGAATGCCGTCAGAAGATTATGCTTGCCTCAATCTGAGATATTCTTAATCAAAATAGGCATGTTTTTGTGGGATAAACAACAATAACTCAGGGGACGGACCTGGTGTAGTGGTTAGAACACTCGCCTCTCACGCCGAGGACCTGGGATCGAATCCCATCCCCGACATAGTCACTTATGACGTAAAAAGGTGTAGTGACGACTTCCTTCGGAAGGGAAGTAAAGCCGTTGGTCCCGAGATGAACTAGCCCAGGGCTAAAAATCTCGTTAATAAAGTCAAACCAACCAACCAACAATAACTCACAAACCGGAAGAGATAACGAGTTTCTTCACTCACCATATTAAGCATAGTGCAGTGGCCGGACAGAAATAATGCGATACCGTCGTTGGGGGTGAGAATGGGTCAAAGGGGGATATGTACGAATTATTAATTGAATAACTATCAATTGCAACACTATTCACAATTGAAAAATATTGACGAAATACGATGGAAACAAGACGAAAAAACATCTAAGATGTATCACAAGTATGATAAACCCAGTTAAAAGTACGATTATATAAAAATAAATAAGAGCTATGATAAAACATATGTAAACCCAGCATGTATCGTTAAGTTTACATAAATTTTCTTATTATTTTTTACTTCAAATTCTCTTCAAAGCCTCATCTTTATTGCCATGAAGCCTATTCAGTTGCTCCAAAGGTGTACTGAAATAGTGATTATTTTAAACCTTCTCAAAAAGTTCAATTTTGGTGCGACATTCCACAATCAATACATTTATTTATTTATTTATTTCATATTTCATACAGTTGTCATTATCTCGGTATTTCAGCGATCCAATTCAATTGTACTTCCGTGAGATGTTTCCATAATATGTAAACACTAATAAACAATTTAATTTGAAAACAAAAAAATCCATTTTATAAAATTTTACGATGTTGCTGCGCACGAAAAACAGTTGCTGGTTTGAGAACTTGTTAAAATGCGTTGCATTATTATTCAATGCACGGAATCTTCAAGTAGACTTGTTCAATGTTTCAGTGATTTTGTATTTAGAAATAATTAACACATCTTAGTAATAAAAGAATATAGGTAACTTTGAGAATGGTATATGCATCACCGAAGCTAGGCAAGAGGCTGCGCCCGTTTTAAGTCAATACGATTCACAGACTGATATGACTTGCCGATTGCCCGATCATGACGACCCTCTCCCTGGATCCGGAAAAGTTTCACGAAATCCCTTTGGCGAAAGCTGCCATTCTGCCGGATGTTCAGTAGCAGTTGATAACCCTGCTTTGTCAGTGCTTGTTGGTGATACTGGTCTTCAGGATGAAGGCAACTGTACAGGAATAATAGAAGCAGTCGACACTCCTGTTCCGTCAGGTAATTTGATGGACAGTATATGTCTTGCCGAAGCTAGACTTGATGCTGCATAAGTCATGCTGATGCTCCGGAAGAATCTCTCCGCTTATTATCAGAAGTCAGGAGTCTACGTAGCAAAGCCAACGATATTCTTACCGCAATGGGTGAGGCAGAGCATGATGTTATACTGCTGACTGAAACTTGGCTTAACGATCAATTTCATTCTGCACAGTTTTTTGGAAACCATTACAGCGTGACAGCACGGGTAAATCCAGAAGTGAAGGAGTTCTGATTGCTGTGTCGAACCGGCTGATCTCCGATGTTTCCCCTATAGTTACAGTTGACCTGGATCATTTGTGGTTTACTTTACAGTGCTCTAATTGGAGATTGTGGATCGGTGTAGCATACCTTGCTCCGGATATGTCTAGCGATGTTTCAACAATCGACCGTTACTTATCTGCCGTTAATGCAGTCACTTCAGCCATGCGGTACGGCGATGTTTATGTACTGTTAGAAGACTACAATCAGCCTCATCTTTGTTGTAAAAGGGCTCCCACTGGCGTTGTTATCTTGGATGCCGAAAAAAGTTCTTTCAATACTGCCAGCTCGAAATTCGTCGATGGAATGTTCTTCAATAATATGCGACAGTTGAACACTGTTACAAACGTTCGTGATCGTACACTGGATTTACTATTTATTCATGAAGATGCTAGTACACACTGTTCAGTATTTGAAGAACTAGTTTCGTATGTAGGTATGTCGATCTTTATCATCCAGCACTTGAAGCTGCATTGAAAATTTCGTTGCCGTGTAAGTTTGTGGATGCAGCTGAGGTTAATCGGTAAAACTTCAACAAAGCGGATATTGCTTCTCTTAATGTCGCTTACGAGAATATCGACTGGACCCAACTAGAAAGCATGAAAAATATTGACTTGGCTGTTAGCTTCTTCAATCAAACATTGACCTCTATGTTTGAGCAAAACATCCCTGTTATCCAACCACGTTGCAAACCACCTTGGCTTAGTGCCTACTTATGTCGCTTGAAACGTGCATGCGCATATTATTTTATTATTTTATTCTTTATTTGCAGGATATAAAACTCTGAAAGCATATTCCAGAGAACGCAATGAATATACGAAGCACTGTTTTGTGTCTGCTAGCAACCGCTAACGCCGCCATAATCGTTTTCTGTACTCTAAATATGTGGAAAGGAAGCAGTCGGAGCTAAAACAGAATCCTAAATCATTCTGGAAATTCATAAACGAGAAGCGTAGTGAGCATGGTCTGCCAACTAATATGTTTCTTGGAGAAACTACTGCCAACTCAACCGAAGCAAAATGTAACCTCTTCGTCGACCATTTCTCTAGTGTATTCAATGCAGATGCTGCAACGGATCAACAAATTGAAACTGCTTTACGCGATATTCCTGAACAAATTATTTCATAGTGCTGTACAATTCACCGATAATGATGTCTTCGAAGCTCTTTGTGGAATGAAGTCTTCATCTGTATCTGGTCCAGACGGTATTCCATCGGTAATCTTGGAAAAATGCGCTGGAGCTCTGTGCCAGCCATTACGTATAATGATAAATCTTTTTTTGCGGTGTGGTAGATTCTCTGAATGCTGGAAACGCTCGTATATGTTTCCAGTTTTTAGAAAGGGTGACAAGAAACATATTGTCAACTACAGATGTATAACTTCACTGTGCGCGGCTTCTAAGCTGTTCGAGATTTTGATGGAGATGGGTTGTTTCGAAAGATGCAACCGTACATTGCTACAGAGCAGCGTTGCTTTTTCCCTGGGCGAACTTGCTTGAGTTTACTTCGCTTTGCATGACCGGAATGGACGGAGGGGCGCAAATCGACGCAGTGTACATCGACCATAAAGCAGCGTTTGACAGAATAGATCATCGAATTCTTCTAGCAAAACTTAGTCGTCTAGGCGTTCCATACGATATTGTTCTTTGGCTTCGATCCTACTCGTACAACCGTAAGCTGTCTGTAAAAATTGGAGACACAGAATGTTTATGTTTTGTAACACTTCGGGAGTTCCACAAGGCAGTAATTTAGGATCATTATTATTTACTGTATTTTTCAACGACGATATTGCTTCCGCAAGGCTGTAAGCTAGTCTACGTTGATGATTTGAAATTGTACCTCCATATTTGTTCTACTGATGATTGTCTCGAGCTTCAACGATTGATTGACTTGTTTACTGCATGGTGTAATCGAAATCTTCTATTGTTAGTGTTTCTAAATGTTATGTGATAAGTTTTAGTCGTAAAAAAAATGACATTGAATGTCCCTATTGTATTAACAATCAGCTACTGACAAGAGTATCTGAAATTAAGGATTTAGATGTAATTCTGGATAAAAAGTTAACGTTCCATAGTCATTACCTCCAAACAATTGCGTTTATGAATTCCACGATCTGTGGTGTTTGAGAGCTACTATTACTCGCTTGTCCGCTCTGTGTAGGACAGCAATTCAATAGTATGGAGCCCGCATAGCAATAATTAGATAATCAGAATTGAATTGAAATTTGTGAGGTTTGCTTTAAGATTTCTTCCTTGGGTCAAAAGATATGAGCTGCGTCCATACGAAGATCGTTTTCAAATTTTAAGAATGGAACCATTGTATATAAGACGAAACCATAAAAATCATTAATGAAGCTAAATTATTAAAAGATAGATTCGTCTAAGATTTTAGGAACAATTGGAATTTATGCCATCGTAAGACCGTTGAGAACTAGAGGATATTTGTACCTCCCATCTCGTTGTAAATTTTACAGGCTTAGCTGGGTTAGAATAACTTTAGATTAGATAGATCATGTAGACCATGTAGTTCGATGATTGTTTCACAATAAATACAGTCAACTCTCCATAACTCGATATTGAAGGAACCATCGAGTTAGGTAAGTATCGACTTACAGAACAAGGGACCATCGAGTTAGCCATGAAAACCAACTTTTACTATGGACCGATGCACGAGTTCACTAATTTGACTTGAGCGGTGCCGAATTCAATGGTTTCCATGGTGACATGAACCCATGCATAGGTACATGATTCTCTAACTCGATATAGAGATACCGTGATGAATCAAAATCCGGACGGTACCAATATCCGGACACTCTGATTGTAATTATTAAATTTAATATGAAATCAAATGGTATATATAGGTTTAAAATTTTTATTCGTAGCTTTAAATATGTCTGTTCATGATAATTCATTATATCATCTAGTAATCCTTTGTAACGAAATATTAAAAATAAAAACAAATAGACGACACAAGTTGAGCGTCATTCCTCCAGATAACCAAATCTCAAAGTGAAAGTTTTGGCCAGAACGTCTGCCACTTTCGAGTTAAAACGAAGTTACAAAATTATACAATTTTAGTGCTTTGCGTATCTGTGAAGTGTGTGGAATAATAGTTTTCAAGTGTGTGCAGCAAAGAGTGAGTACAATTTGTGCAAATAATCATTTGTAATGAGAAAACAGGATGCCTCAAACGCTGTCCGGATTTGTAGGCTAGTGATCGTTAACCCGGACATATCGTAAAAACCTAATATTTAGTGCGTTTGGAAAATGTTTTGATGTGAATTGATGTGAAACTGTATAATTATAAAACTAAGAATACTATTTGTCGGCGGAGAACGGGTTTACGCAAGAAAAATGTTAATATTGAGGATCTTTTCTGTGAACATCAAATGCAGGTTGTTGGCAGGGAGTGCAGATTAAACAATTGTAATTTTATTCAAATTTTTGGCCTTTCATATATTGATTAGTATATTTATGCTTGTTATTTTATTATATTGGAGATTTACCGTTAGAGTAAAGTGCCTTTTATTGTTTTTCATCTATATTTTCAACGCAAAACGCATCTGTCCGGATTTCGATTCAAAAGCGTCCGGCATTTTGATGCATGTGTCCGGATTTAAGAACATGACATGCTTCATTAAATTACCGTTTTACATGTTATAAATGTATATTTTACTACAATTGTTGTTCATGGTACAAAGTTTGGGAGTATACCTGTGTAGAAAACAATAAAACTTATACTAGATGTGATGGAAACATATTTAAAACAGCGTTTGAACTTTCGGCGTTACTTAAGTGTCCGGGTAATGATGCATCACGGTACGGAATATCAAGTAAGGGAGAGATGTCTGTAAATAAATAAATATACACGGAACCGTAAATCGACTAAAATGTAGACTTGTGATTTCATTCCAAATCGTTCTTGCATGACCCAATCTCACCCCCATTTTTAATGTTTTAGACACCGTACCGAAAAGAAAAGATTTTTTTGTGGAAAAATCAAACAGATTCCGGAATATACGAGTGAAGTGTATTGAATAGCAGGGCTGTTAAGGTGAAGATGAATCGAAGCCAAACTTCATATTTTCAAAAGCACAAATCTGGAGAACGGAACACCCGTTTGAGCTGATAACTTAATCGATTGGTCATCACCAGCTAGTGAGCAATCGATTACATTTTCAGCTTAAACGGATGTTTGGTTCTCCAGATTTGTGCTCTTGAAAATTCGAGGTTTGGCTTCGATTCATCTTCACCTTAAATGTCATGAATATTGCGTGACTTGGCAATTGAATATTGCTTATATCATTGTTCCTGGTGAAAAAAGTCATAGAAAAATGTTTTTCCCGGTGACCTTATTCAAATTACTATCGGTTGGCAATATTTGCTGTTGCGATATTTCGCATGGGAGGCTGCTATAAACATTTTTATTTTTCCAAAATCTTGACATATAACAGCATTGTTGAAAGATTTGCGAAAAAGTTACACGTCTTCTCAGTGAGAATCGAACTCACGACTCCCCGATCTCTAGTTGGGGCGCGTTACTACTACGCCATGAGAGGACTCATGAACGCAGAAGTTAACCTGAATTCGAATTCAGCTCAATAATCACGTGGTCCTTTATCGCAAAGTGCACCTCTTTCGGAAGAATTAGATGCCCATCCAAACACAACGCTTTCTATATATATCCAATGCCTAGCCCGAGAGCGCATTGTTTTTTAGGTATAGGAATAGCACACTACACTAGCCAGCAACTGATTCATAATTAAAAACAAGTATTTATCGAGCAACGGACTCATGTTCCGTAACCGGTCGTTTGAGAACGTCGCGACCCATTGGAAGCCCACACAATAGAAACCTCAGTCAGCGCAGTTGCTGGCTAGTGTAGTGTGCTATTCCTATACCTAAAAAACAATGCGCTCTCGGGCTAGGCATTGGATATATATAGAAAGCGTTGTGTTTGGATGGGGATCTAATTCTTCCGAAAGAGGTGCACTTTGCGATAAAGGACCACGTGATTATTGAGCTGAAATCGAATTCAGGTTAACTTCTGTGTTCATGAGTCCTCTCATGGCGTAGTGGTAACGCGCCCCAACTAGAGATCGGGGAGTCGTGAGTTCGATTCTCACTGAGAAGACGTGTAACTTTTTCGCGTCATCATAAATTTATAAGTTTTTTTTTCCATATATGATAAGAATTTAAAACGATAAAATATGTTAACAAAAATGTAAATTTTATGAACATAATCTCTGGTTTTTTTTTAAGGTTGGTACATGATCGCATAATTGCATAATAGACAGTTTCACAAAAATCAAAATTTCTGGGATTCAACCAGTCACCCCCTAGTCCTAGTTGCAATACTAAAACAAATTACCAGACAAATTTTCATACAATTTGGGGAAAATTAGCAGGTGCCTCATGTCGAAATTGTGTTTTTGGCTATTTTTTACATTCAAAAAATTCTAACGAGAATTTGGAAAAACGAAAATCAAATTAAATACCACTAGTTGAACATATTATTAGTACTTTACAACTTTTGAGAACACTGTATGCCGATTAGAGATGGTTTTGACCTCATAAAATTGATTTCTGTGCATTAAAGTACCTGTAAAACATACATTTCTCTACAGTTTTTGTTCTACAAGATTCTTAACCTCATGCTCAATCATAAAAGTTCAACCGTAGTATCATTCTTTTGTCATTTCTGAACATTATTGTAGTACATCATTTTTGAATCCGAATTACAGATTAATTGTAAAAAATCGTCGGAAATATAACATTCCTCATTCCCCTGCATTTAGAGCGGCTGCTAAATGGCGCAATTGCTGACATGTTACAAAATTGAACATAGTAGCTTTGCTTTTTCAATGATGGATGATGATTGAAGAAAACAGCTATCAAATGTCATCAACGCAGTCGTGTTTCAAACAACATTCGCATTTGATGCCAAGCAATTACTTATGTGATTTAGCCCCGAGATCAAGCTTCTCGACTACTGATCTAGATGATCGGAGTTCAATTATGTTTCTTTTTTTTTCGAGTGAAACCAATGTTTATTATATGCAGCATAGAAAAAGGACTAGAGGCGCAAATCACTACTTGAGCATTTCTCTTCATTCACTTAGGAGTGGAAGATTTTTGTGAGTCCTATTGATTAAGACTCAGACACAAGATGCACTTTTGAACAATGAATCGTGATGAAAATTGTTGGTCCATGGCAAAAAACAACGCTCTAAATGACCTCCCGTAATCAAACTCTGATCCTCAAGATTAGTAGTCGAGAAGCTTGACCTCGGGGCTATATCACATAAGTAATTGCTTGGCATCAAATGCGAATGTTGTTTGAAACACGACTGCGTTGAAGACATTTGATAGCTGTTTTCTTCAATCATCATCCATCATTGAAAAAGCAATGTCGTATTTCCGACGATTTTTTACAATCTATCTGTAATTCGGATACAAAAATGATGTACTACATTAATGTTCAGAAATTACAAAGGAATGATACTACGGTTGAACTTTTATGATTAGGCATGAGGTTAAGAATCTTGTAGAACAAAAACTGTAGAGAAATGTATGTTTTACAGGTACTTCAATGAACAGAAATCAATTTTATGAGGTCAAAACCATCTCTAATCGGCATACAGTGTTCTCAAAAGTTGTAAAGTACTAATAATACGTTCAACTAGTGGTATTTATTTTCATTTTCGTTTTTCTAAATTCTCGCTAGAATTTTTTGAATGTTTAATATAGCCAAAAAACACAAATTCGACTTGAGGCACCTCCTATTCTTCTCTAAATTGGATGAAAATTTGCATGGTAGTTTGTTTTAGTATTGCAACTAGGACTAGGGGGTGACTGGTTGAATCCCAGACATTTTGTTTTTTTGTGAAACTGTCTATTGCATAATCAATGTCTACATAGTACTATGGGCAGTTTCCATACAGAGTAGCGGCCAAAAATATTTTTTCCATCTCATGTCGTATTTACGAGTATTATGATACAAATTTGATGTTTTATTTTCAAAAACAAGTTTTTGAGACTAACTTTTGAATAGGGCCTATGGCGAAATAATAAGTTTTGTTATTAATTATGTATATAAGCCATTTATGCGATTAACGTTGTGCAAACCATTATAAATGTTAGAACTTACATAGAGATGATGATATACATGATTTAGCGATATTCAGTTATTCTCTGAATTATTTTTTAGCTTTTTTAATAGGAAATGGTTAAAAATACTGTAAAAATTTAAAACGCCCTATATTAAAAAAGTGCAAGCTAAATTCTTCACGATCCTTTAGTTAACATCTCAAAGTACCCTTGGAATCAAATTTCAGCCTGGGACAACTTGGGACAAAAAAGTATGGGATGTGTAAAGTTTCGATATAAAATCAAAAATATGTTTTTTCTGTGCACTCCCCGCATTTTTCCGACCTAAAGTACGAATTTTTATTTCATTTTATTTTTCTTAGATAGCTGTTTGCATAAGCTTTCGGACAGTGCATAAAGATCTGTATAAAATACTACGATTATGCAGTATATTTTATTCAATAAATACCTAGTGTATGCACTGAATTCTTCATTTTTCTTAAAAACTCTCACTTTGACATACTGTATTAATTAAAATATAAAAGATCTTGTCCTGATATTCCACGAATACCTTAATAGAAGTGTTTACTACAGAATGATGTACAAGAAAAACTTATCAGAACAAGTCATTTTTTCGATTATTGGCCACCTGATCGCCCATAGTGCATAGTGTGTGTAATCATATAGGCCTCCGCAATCAAGAATAGGTTACTTGAAAAGTGTTTTTATTCCCCACTTGAAGTTTCAACCACAATTATGGACCTTATGGACTAAATTGATTGGATTGATTGAATAACAAGTTTAATGTCTTGTCAAAAAATGCAGCGCATAATCAAACTCTCTACGCTACATTTTACCAATTCAACTCTACAATCCACAAACACCGGGGCAGTATAACGGTTAAATACTTGTAACTTTCTAATTTGAAAAACTTCAAGGAGTTAGGAAAACGAAATTTTCTTGTTTTTCTTGGTTTGCACCGGTTTTGGACGAGAAGATTGTCAAACATACATGCAAATATGTGTGAAAATCGAGACCGTTTAAACAGCTGATTGATTCAAAATCCGATGTTTCAAAATACTTTTAGTCGGCTCAGCATTTAGCAGAACTTTATGACTTCCGGATAATGGTGATGGTAGTTCCGATCAAAAGCTGAAAAATCACTGTAAACAATCTGAAAATGCTAATGTATATGCGTGCATACAAATGAAGCTAGGCTAAATTTTCGAAAAACAAAAACTGCAAAAATCCAAATTTGAATTCACAATAAACCGAACTTAAGGTCATACAAATTCGTATTACCAGAAGCTGGTATACAGATCTCAAAACTTGAGCATTTTGTATGGAAATATAGCATTTGGTTACAACCACCCACGAACATATTTCGGGAAACTTCAAAAAACAAATTCCTTTTCAGTAGTGGTGTAAGTTTATTCAAAAATCTATACCTGAGGTGGACGAGAAAAGCTTAGATTTGCATATAGTGTTACGTTTACGATAATCTAGGAATCTTTTTAAATTTTTCTGCTCAAGCCCCGTTTTACTTTCCCGAAAACAAATGACCTTTACGTTCACCCCTCCCTAGAGCCAAATCCTGATTGCGCTACTCTGCCCATAAAGGCATAACTGTCCCATATGGAAAAAGTAGGCATTGAAAAAATGGCGCTCAAAGTTTGAAATTTGTTTTCTCATATAAAATTTCATAATGTTTTAGTACATTTCTGCACGTCATATTTAATTTGTTTTACCGCACAAATAACTCAGTTTGCTTCTATTGATCAGCAGAAAATATAAACTTGAACACAAGTCACGTTTTGCAGTTGCTATTTGGGTTGAAAGCTCATATAGAGACTGCTATGCCTTTATTTTTCAATATGGGACTGCACCAAGCTCATATTTTTCCACAATTTTTTCAAACAAAGTATGTACATTTTGATATGCATTGTAAAATATACATTAAACCATACATGTTGCGATGAAAAAAGGTGTTGGTTCGAAAATCCATATGGGACAGTTATGCTTTTATGGGTAGTAATGTTCTCATGTAATTTGGGGTCACTGAATCTGAATCAATTCCTTAAAATCTTACAGGTTAATTCAGAATTGAAATTTTGTGTATTACAATAAACCACATTAAACGCCTAAAGCTCCAGCTGATTGTTTCCAGGCATTTTTATTTTTTTCCTCGAGGTACCTGGCATTAATAAAAAGTTACTACGAACTCCCTTGTAGGAATTTCCCCAAAAAATACAGAGTGATTCAGCTAAACAATTGCTTAGACTGCAAACCTTACAAATAAAGTAAAATAGAAAATTCTAAGAATATTTCCTAGAGTTTGAAAAAGTTGCTTGGGGGAAACTTGCAGGAACGGCCCATATATTTAATTTTTCATATCTTTGGATTGGGTACTAATTTGATCATATGTCAATACTCGGGCTTCATTTAAGTGTGGTAAATGGTTCCGGCTCATTTGGCCGAACGTCATTTGGCCGAACGCCATTTGGTCGAACGCCATTTTGCCGAACGCCGTTTGGCTGAACGCCATTTGGCCGAATGCCATTTGGCCGAAATTGAAAACCAAAGTGAACTACAGTCAGCATGCATTTGTAATGAATTTCAAAGAACTGATTCAGCTTATTTTCAAATAAATAAATCATCGTTGGTATTCAAGTAATTTAATTAGCTTTTTAGTGAAACGCTTACTGCTGCAATAAGAACATCCTACATGTTGGCAACTTCTCTGCTAGCAGTAACATCTGCCAGCAGAGGTTTTCGCATCGGTTTATGACTTATTCGTACTTTTGCTGGATCGGGTTGCTTCGTTCCTTCGAATTATACTAAATAAAATGTTTCATGATTCTAACAACCACAAGTTTTGGCTTCTTCTTTTCACAAAGAAGAAAGAGTGAGCTTCTTTTACGTAAGTGTTCATCGATTCGCTATACGCAAACAATAGTACAGAGTTCAGTTCACATGTTGCTATCTTAATCTTGAAGGAGAATGACATCTCACCTAATTTCACACGAGTGCTAAACAATATTTTTTAATAACTATGAAAAACACTTCATTCCTAAAAGAATAGCCTATGAGCAAAAGAAGGAAAAATCTCTTATGAATATTTAAGCTAGTATAATGCAAATAATCGTTATATCACTATAACTACGTAGAACTGCCAAAGTTAAAAAAAGGCAAAATAACCAATAGAAATATAAGCTAAATTATTGCCGATAGTGATGAAACCAGTATAACTCGAAAGAATAGCCTATATTTAAAAGAAGTAAATTTCAACGTTCTTTTAGAGCTCTTATATAGTGACAAGAATGACGTTTCGTCTTATCATATAAATCAACAAATTAATTATTTATTGAGCCACATTCAGCGTTGAGGCAATTTGATTTTCTTGTTCGTTTTGTTCGGTTCGGCGAAATGGCTGGACACTGTTAAGCAAAATGAATGCAAAACTAAAGAGCATTAGTATGATACTGAATGCCATATTATTTTCGTTGAAATTGATAACATTTGAAGCGTCATATTCCAATTTTAAAAATTGTTGAAGTTTTAGGAAGCAATATTTTCTACGATTACTATTTGATGAATTTTCAAAGAATTCGTCGTTATCCTTGACAGCTTAGTTGTAATAAAACTTGAATGAAGCCTCAAATCTATTAACTAAAAGCGTTTCTACAAATTGCAACCATGATTGTAAAAAAAGTCCTAAATGTTAGATAAAAAGGTATAATACGCTCCCACATTAAAGAAGAACTGCTCTATCGCTGTAGCAAATGCAAATTTAGAAGGTTTTTATATCATTTTTTTGTTTTTAAGTTGGTCTGTTCTGCATGCAACAGGTAGCTTTTTAAAACGGTACGAGATATTTTTTTTTGTAAACGGTCTAAATTTTGACGCTTCAAACCAACCCGGGCAAAATGCCCCTTCCGTAGAAAAAACTTCCACTGCATAGCAGAAATATTTCCAAAGAGAATTCCACCACTTGCTTAGCTTAAAAAGATCGCTCAGCAGTGATATTTCGTTTTCGTAATAAGCACAATAGAAAAACATGGACTTCATTTACGCTGAGGCTTGCTTATCGGACCCAAAATTTCAATTTAAAAACCAGATTTTCGATAAATTGACGCTTATATTGAGCTGTTCGGTAATCCAATCCGCATAGTACTTAAATTAATTAACTCATTACGCGTGGTAAAGAAGGACAAATTATGGGTGAAATTATGAAAAAAATCCATGACTCGGCTGGGATTCGAACCCAGGACTCTTGTATGCTAGACGAGCGCTTTACCAACTAAGCTATCGAGCCACTTGGTGACCTAATACTGAGTTGGTTACAAGTTTAGAATTCAAATCCCTACAGACCACGTGGACCCCCTTCATAACCCATATCCATCCATCTCATGTTAACTACACACACGGGAAGAGAGAGTGCGATTTATTTAGTGTTGAAACTGTTTGCCTATCGTACCTACATCGCTTCCACAACAACTGTATTGTGGAAGAGTAAAGATGTGGGAAGGCTATCAACGTGGCGTTTTCACTCACACAGATTTTCGATGTTTTTGTAATTTCTATTGATTGTTTTTTCATCTGAAATTGAAAAAAAAAAGCGCGGCTTCATTTTTTTCCGGATGTTTATGGTATGTAGTCATATTTACGTGGAAAAGAAGCCTCAGTTTCGTGAAAATGAAATGAGGCGTATAAAACCGAGTTATAGTTAATAGACATCATCCATTTATTACTCACAATTTTCGACTCCCTCCCTCCGTTCGTAAAGCTTTTGCTTGAAAAACTTCAAATTTTTGTGTGAGTCCTAACGTTTGAGCCTACTTTTCCCCTTCCCCTATAGCGTTACTTTTGTGGACGGTTATTTATTCAAGTCTGTTCTGAATTAAAATCCAAAAGCATTTGATTTATTTGAGTTAATTCAAATATGTTTTTTGGCCGTTTCGACGCGGGAATTATGTCTTCCTCAGTGGGTAAGATATGAAGACACAATTCAACCATACAGTCGATTCTCTACCAGTTTAATTTAATGTCGAAAGGAGAATCAATCGATATCAATAAAGATATATAATATTATATAAGTTATTATAGAGTTATAACGTAGTTAATTTTATTTGTTACCACTCGTTTGTAGGTGTTTTTTCAATACATTTTGTGCTTCATTTCATCAAAACTAATCCATGCTCTTTGTAATCATTCTCTAATTCAATAATCCAATTAAACCTAAAATAGACTTTCGATAATATGAATTATTGTAGGTGCGTCTAAAATTTATCGTTACAATAATCAGATTTTCTTCCCCAAAACTATCAAAGCTACGTCGTTTTACGATACCAATATTAATGCAACTTGTAAAAATTCAAGCGTAGTTTAACTTAAGTATTGTCGATTGATGGAGTTTTTAGGTGTTAAAATATGTTGAAATATGTGGAAAATTACTGATTCCCCAAAACCAAGATCCATAGTGAAAGACATTCAAAAACTTTAAGTTTCACACTTGGGCTCATAGAAGGAAACCTGAAAATTTAAGCAATATCTCCATAGAATATTTCTCCATAAAAAATAACGAATGTGAACATAAATTGCATATTTAGTTAAATTACTGTAATATATTTTAAAAATAATTGTCATCATTTAAACATCTGGTGCAATTCTCTTAACATCATACAAAATTTTCCATAATATCGATCTGGAAATTTTCGACACAGGAATCATTTTTGATAGTAAAATTTTGTACCAGAGCCAGTGAAGTTCAAATCGTATTTTTTTTACTTTTGTTTGATGATGTTACAAAAAGTCTGTTCCACAATGAAAACAGTGGAAAATTTTCAAATTCTCTCGGAATTTTGGTATTATATCTCGATTTTTCTCGGTATATTTTTTTACATTTACAGGAATGAAACAAGTAATCCTATTAAGGGTATGATAGGAATACCCCGACTAAAGGTACATAACAAAATTATATCAGCATATGTTATTATGTTATAAGTTTTTTTTCAAACATAGGTTGTTACAAACTTGATGCCGGATGTTGTTAAAATAACTAAAATTTTAACAAAAAGTGTATGAATAGTAACATAAACATAAAAAAATGTGTTTTAATTCTATCAAAAACATATCAAACCAAGTTATAATGTTTGATACAAAGTATCAAAATTATAATACTGTTCGATATACGATAATAGTGTATATTATTGAAATGCATAACTATCTATTTATTTTGTTATGAAGTTGTTGAACAAAAAAATATCTTAAAGGGAAATAAAACACATTATGTTATAGTTCTGTTATATAATGCTCTATGGACAACGGAGTCTAACAAAATTATATCACAATATGATATGCATATCATATTCTGATAAAATTTTATCATATTTTTGTTGTAAGCCTCTAGTTGGGACGTTAATTCATTTTTTTTTTTTCAGTAATTTGCCAAGAACTCCTTCGTTAGTAACTACAGTGATTCAATCGCAATTTCCTCTAAAACCGGAGGTGGTTTTAGATGGTTTAAGTTATTTTGTGAGTTATTCATATATTACTTTATTTTCTTCTCGGAATCCATTGTTTTGATGTAAAACTATGAGGAATTAATGGAATAACTCCTAGACGAGTCTTTAAAGGAATATCTGAAAGAAAAAAAAACACCTTAGAAATTTCCTGGAGATTGGCTTACAGGAATTCCTAGGTAAATGCTGAGGAAATTCTTGTAAAACTCCCTAGAAATATCCTTCCAGAAACATTTTGAGGAATTCTTGAAACTAGAGAAATTGTGGGGCCATCCCTTAAAAAAAGGCTGAAGTTTTTAATGCCTTGTATGTTGCACAACATTCGAGTATGGTAATTGGTTGATCTCGCACCACTAACTAGCTAATTCAACCATTACTAAAAGGTTAAGAGCTGGGAATTGTCAAAATCGTTAACTGAACCGGTTATTCAATCGATAAATCAAACTGAGCCACGTGAGTGAAGGATAAACGATAAGCGATGTGTTTCATGCAAAACTACAGAATAAACATCCCAAGAGTGTGATAACTATATTTTTACGGCGTGAAATCAGTAGATGAATTTATAAGATCTGTTGACCACACCTCCCTTCCTATGGAAAACCTGGCAACGCCCTTACATAAATCATCAATTTGACTTCGTTATCCATAGAAATGGTTAGATAGATAATTGTTTCGTGTCTTGAATGTTAGATTGTTACATTTTTTATGGTAGATAGTATTGTTATTATTATTTGCTTTATTATGGTGGCTTTTCGCCCTTGTCGAGATCGCCACACTTCTAGGTTTGATACCAGTCAGGTAAAAATTTTACAATATAAAACAATATAAAATAATTTTCTCATGGTATCGATATTATCGCAAATATGCAAGGTATGCCTCCAAGATTTTGCACATTGACGTTGGTCTCAAGAATGATTTAGAAGAAACAAAATACCGTCGGAAATCGAAAGATTAATAATTTATCCCGCCTTTAAATACACCCAACTTTTCACGCTTACTGACACACAATTCTACAACTTCAGCAAAGAGTCAATGCATGGCATTGACATATAATTGTGTAAATATCTAAACGTATGAATAAATAAATAATCGTTATAATTACCTAGAATCTAATAAACTTTTGCTTGATGAACAGCAGCACAAACATCCAACATTGAAGAGTAGATTATCGTCGTAGAATCGGCTATGCGTTTGAATGTAGAGATAATATTCCACTTATTATAGGGCTATGATTAATTTGAATTTCATAGGACGACACTGGGTGTCTTTTTTGCTCAGCTTGAAATCTTCTCTTGCTATGTACATATATATTGCTCACTAACGATGAATCCTTCCGTCGCTTCACTTCCTTCACTCACTCACTGCTGCACTGATGACTATGGTAGATGCAACGGATTATGCAACAAAGTGAACGTGTAATCCGTAGCCTGGTGTCGATCCAATTAAAATATTCATTCCAACTTTGTCTTCTTCACCGATAATCCTTTACTCGCCTTGCACTTGTACGATCCACAAGTTCACCTATTTACTCGATCAACCACATCAAATTTTTGTTTTCAAAACTGATAATATCAGCTTATTGATGATGCTTAGTCTGCATTCCAATTTGCCGCAACGTCCTTGAATTAATTATTTCTCATGGTTTATTTCACCTGACGCATTTTTATTTTTTGTATAACTTCCTATGTCAAGGACTTCACTTTCGTTTCATATGCGCTGTTGTTCTTCACAAACTCCCAAGCACTTTATTCATGAATCATTATCATCACCTCTGCATGAAACAACGAACGGGGAAATCATCATCTTTTCAGCATCCAACAATCCCCTCATACAAAACATCCAACGAAGTACTTCGACTCAATGATTTATCCTTTTTCGTTTGCTGCAGTGTGTGGCCCTTCTGCTTTGATGCACCAAACATCCATCTTCCTCCGTCCCCCACTTATAACAAATCAATTCTGGAAATCACACTGCAATCTGCAGAACACTAAACGCTGTCAACAAACACTTGCGCCTCAAATTCACGTTTCCCCCCGTTTTCACGGTCGCCGCTTGTGGATTAGGAATACTGCCAAACTGCCAAAGGCGGTGTGAAAAATTACACCAAGCCAAAAGCACAATCAATCATTGATGCACTTCAGCATTACCAACTGGGACCACTTGGGTTCACAAAAGCTCATGAAGCATCAGATCAACGAAATACACTTGTGGTTCCACTCCTGACGACAATACGTCACATGTAGGCTCTAGCAATGGTAGGAAATGTTTTCTTTTCTCACCACACACACAATACTCCTCTGTGTTGTTTGGAAATTGTTCCACTCGCTTTGAAGAACGTCGCTACGGAAAACACGACCCGGTTGACGCACTACCGCCGAATGCAAACTCTAATCTGACAGAACCTAGAAATTCCTGGTGTCCTTACACGGCACGGTGGCACTGAAAAGCTCTCGATTTTCCCACGGCCAAAGGCATGCGCCCAGTGGAGAGTTCCCCTCACATAAGTTCTCTGTTGCTCCCGCTCCCGGAGCTTTTGTGCGACTGCGCTTGGCCAAGAGAGACCTGTGAATCCTATCTCGCCTAGTAGATTTTCTCCACCGTGTTGTGGTTACTCACTATTTTTGTTTTTCCTTCTCTTCTTCTTTGATGATGATAAACAAATGATACATCATTAGAGATGATTTATCTCCGGCTAGTTTTTGCTAGCTTTCGGTATCGCTTCTCTCATTCTAGAATGTGTATACCTGGCAGCAGTCCACTTTGGACCATTCGTTTTTTTTGGACTGTTGCCTAAATTACGTATCCAATATGTTTTGGATCGATTATAGCTTTCAGCACTCTTATTCCAATGGAAGATAAATGTCCTCCATCGATAGGGAAAGCTTTCCGGGAGAGAAAGCACACACCAAAATACGGAGTCTCTCTTACATAATGCAACACACTTGATGCTACCTCCATTCACCTCACTTCGTCATCCCATTCTCCTCATCTACAGCCAATGTAAGTAGTCTTACGAGTTCCATCTCATCAGCATCCTGGACCCTCCACACCCGTATGACAGTTGATGCTTACACGAATGGGTGCTACTCTCGCACGGAAAAAAGTCTCCAAAATTCTCACTCTCACCACCTCTACATTTTCTCCAAAACTTCTTCGCACTCCCGGTGCTGCACCTTCCCGACCAAAGCATCTTCTCAACAAAAATAAAATTCCACGCGCTCCGAGATACAAAAACTGCAAGCCGAAAGTGAGCAGGTCTAACCTTACAAACAACTTAATCATTGCAGCATCTTCCCACGCCCCATTCCTATCGAATATCCTACCGGGAGTCTACCGGAACAGTGGCAGCCATCATCCCAAAGACAGCAGAGCACAGAAGATGAACTGCTGGTGGTTTCGCTACGAGCTACACCCTTCCAATCACACGACGCGTCAACCAGGAGCGATCTACGGCTGTTAAGGGGCAAATCGGTTTGGTGCGTTTTTGGGAAAATCAGTACACACCTTAATTTTATTAGCGCATATTAAACATTACACTATTCAAGCATAATGAATCATGATGTCGTTGGTACAGTAATCCTGGATCGAATTGGTCGGCATTAAGTCACAGTGAACCAAGTGCGAGTTTTTCTGTCAAAAGATGCAAACTTACCTTGGCTCCATTTCTCTTTGATCATATTTGATGAATGTTGAAAACTGCGATGCATGTTGTAAACTGTGTATGAATGTTCAAATAACAAAAAGTCCTAAAAGATATCTTTTGGCGTCATCGAATGATTTCAACCTCCACTATAAAAGACAAAAATAAAAAAAGACTGGAACAAATATTTTTTCAGCATAAAATTGCTTAAGCCGCTGTTCCAATAATTGATCTTGTGCTCTAGATTTTCAAACAAATTAGTTGATTTTTACACAAGTCCAATTTCTTTCCCTCGAAGCAGCAACTACAATCCTTCGAATGAAGCATAAATATTATCTCTGGCCCTTTTCTCGTTTTCATCCATAAATTTAACGAACTGTTTCCACTACTTTACATACAATGGTATCGACCGTGATAATTATATTTTGAATTTGTTTATCGGCATATCGGTCTATTTTGAGCGAAGTAAGAGGGAGCAAGGAGAAGAAAGCAATGAATACTAGATGGATAGGTACCGTAAGGGAACGGCGAGAGAAATTGAATTAGATGTTGAAGAGGGCATACCATATGAAACAGTATTACTTGAAACGTCCTTCCTTGTGGCTAACGTCCCCTATGGGAACGGCTTGGTGTGTTTTGAGAATGACACTACCAAGACAGCAAGGGCAAGCTGCTTCCTCTTACTTCGAGCAAAATAGACCGATATGCCGATAAACAAATTCAAAATATGTTTCCACTACTGAAACACAAAGGTATTTTCTGATGTCAATATGCAATATTTTTTGGGAAAAGTTTTTATTTTGATAAAATTTAAAGCTGAAATTTGGCAAATCGACTAAACTAGAGGTGATCTATCTACCAAAAAATAGCATATATAGCTTTTTTTTATCGAAAAATATATGTTTTATTTCATAGTCCAATCTTCTGGTATCGATTAAAAAAAAATGATTGCAATACCTCTCTGTAATTAAAGTAAAGAGCGTAAATGTTTTCTCTCCAAGAGAACTGGTCGCTGAACTTCCTAAAAATGGGTGACCAGTTTCTTTTCGCTCGGGTGCTGTTATTGACGTTAATTACGTCTTACGGCAATATACTGGGTGTCAATTGAAAATCTAAAATGTTGCGACCGTCACGAAATTATGTAAGATTTTGAATGGTAATAACTCAGCCATTTATCGGTAGATTTTCAATATTTTCCCACCAATCGGTCGGAAATTTATACAACATTTTACTCAAATGGAGATTTTTGATTTTTACGATAGACTGTCGAAAATTGGGAAAATGTCGACCCCTTTCTTACGCAATCAAACTCGTTCATATTGTCTTCCACGATTCCTTTGGGTTGGCTAGTGCACTATAAAAGCAGACCGTTTATTTATTTGCTTCATCTTCAACTTGGAAGTTGCACAGACTGTTAAAATTCACTTAATCCTATTCTTATAAATTAATTTACTAAAATTAAAGTCGAACACATTACACACTAGATTAAACAGTCGACAACATATATCAAAAGGATTATTCAGTCCGTAAAGAGTGCTATGGCCAGGAATCCACAACAGTTGGCGGTTTCGAAGCTGACGAATGGGCACGTGTTGTCTGACATTCTCCAGAAGGCTGCTACAGTCAATGTTATTTCTGATAACGTCGAAGGTAAACAGGCGTTGAAGCATCACTCGACGACTCGCTAACGGATGCAGACCGATTAGTGCACACCGATTTTCGTAGGGTGGTAAATTGACCGGATCATTCCAAGGGAGCCCACGCAACGCAAATGTTAGGAAGCGTTTTTGAACTCTTTCGATGCGTTCAATATGCACGGCGTGGTACGGTGCCCATATCTGGACTCCGTATTCGAGTATGCTTCGAACTAAAGCACAGTACAGTGATTTGAGAGCATACACGTTATCAAACTGCGATGTGTTCCGGCGCAGGAAACCGAGCATCGCGTTGGCTTTAGCTGTTGTCACCGAGATGTGTTCGTTAAATCGTAGCTTGCTATCGAGGGTTACTCCAAGGTCCTTGATCGTTCGAACATTTTCAAGCGACGTTTTATCTAGAGAGTAATCGAACGATATAATAGACTGACGGCGGGTGAATGTAATCACGTTACACTTCGAAACATTCATCTGCATTCCATTTACTTCACACCAACGAGATACGGTTCTAATATCGGCTTGCAAAGCGCAGCAATCCAAAAGCGATTTGATGACACGGAACAGCTTCAAGTCATCGGCGTACAGTAGTTTGCTTGAGTTGAGGGTCTCACACAGATCGTTGATATACAGGATGAAAATGAGTGGCCCAAGATGGCTGCCCTGTGGAACTCCAGAGGGGATATCAAAAACATTTGATCTTGCGTCGTACACTTTGACGAAAGCTTTTCTCGATGAGAGGTAGGACTTCAGCCATTGAATCACCCAAAATGGCAAACCAAGCCGGCTCAGCATTGAAAAGCTAGTTCATGCGGCACTTTGTCGAATGCTTTAGCAAAGTCAATGTAAATGGCATCGACCTGATTGCGTTTCTCCAGATGGTTGATTATAGAATGAGTATATGACATAAGAATTGTCGTCGTTGATCGTTTTCTGACAAAGCCGTGTTGATATTCGGATATCGCGTGCTCTACTACGGGGTACAATATGCCGTGTATTAAGCTTTCAAAAACTTTCGCAAGGCAATTTCATATTTCCCCCTTTATGTATTGGGGTAATTGAGGCGAGCTTCCAAGCATCAGGAAAAACTCCTTCAATCAACGAGCGATTGAAAATCGACGTAACAGGCAAAGAGAGCGAATGGGCGCATTGCTTAACCCGTATAGGCCTGAGTGGAAGCAAAAATACTGAAACCCTCACCGCTCAGAGAATTCTTAACGGATTCAAATGATTTTTTGTCAGTTCACTGGCCCACATATCTAGTTTCTAGAAGTGGCCAGAAGAACTCGGAAATATTCCTGTGGCCGGAGTTATTCCGGTGGGTCACTGGGTCAAGTCGGGTAAAAAAGAGCTATTTTTTGGGACATGCAAAGTTACCTTTATTTATTTGCAATGACAATCATTTTCATTTGCATAAATCATTAAGAATTGACATTGCACATTATAAATGAAGAGTTTTGCACCGTTTAAAATATACCGGATGTGGTCATTCGGACGTAATGCCTGGGAGAACCGGCTATAGATTTGTTGAATACTAATTCGTTTCAATTCTCGAAAAGAAGAAATCAAACATAATTATGCACTAAATTGCATTCCCATAAGCTTGTCACAAATGTTCAGATACAAATTGGCCACTTTATCGTAAGTTTGAGGCATCTCAGGACCCGTAAATGGTCATTTGTAGGATAAATCAAATGCAATACTCATAGTTATCCAATTCAATCGTTTCTCAAAAGGTTTACAATGATGCAATTTTTTTTTAAATTCCGTCGTGTAGTGGCCACATTATAACCAATTCCGGAAAAAATCTGTGACTTGAAATATGCCTACCTCAAGGGGCACATGCGCACAGTACCCTTCTCACCCGACCTGACCCAGTGATCCCCCGGAATAACTTTGATCGCAGGAATATTTCCGCGATCTTCTGTCCACTTCTAGAAACTAGATATATGTGTCAGTATACTGACAAAAAATCATTTGAATCCGTTAAGAATTAGCTGAGCGGTGAGGGTTTAAGAATTTTTGCTTTCACTCAGGCCTATACGGGTTAATAAAGACGGGTGGAAGCATATCCGGACCCGGACCCTTCGATGCGTCTAGTGTACTGAGCGCTTCAAGAATTTCAACATTACTAAATGCTACTTGCGGAACGCGAAAGTTGTATGCCGGAAGACTGTCTAAGTATTGCTGCGATAACTGGCATCATTATGCACGGAACGAAAGAAATCAGCAAATAGATTTGCAGTTGCGACTGGAGAACAGGAAACACGAGAACGATAGTTAACATCAACAGGAACTCTACTCGAACTTTTACGTTTGTTGATGTAGGACCAAAATGACGAAGGGTTTTGCCTGAAATTCTCCTATAGGCTGTCGGTATACTCACGGAAACGATTACGTTGCTGCAGATTGTACTCCTCTTCAGCATGCTTCAACTTCCTCATGTTCGAAGCATTCCGGTGGCGAAGGAAACGTTTTCTTATTTTACGTAAGCGGTTTCGCAGGTTGCGAAGCTGCGGTGTTCACCATGGTTGGCTGAACTGCTTAGAATTTAGACGAGGCCTCACGGGAACTGTCGATTGAATGACATGATGGATAGTACTGTAGAATGCGGAAACAGCATCATCGATGGAAACATGGTTCAAAACAATTTGCCAATCAATGGAGGCGATTCGTGCATTGAGCTCTTCATAGTCACAGTTATTGAAGTCGTAGTCGAAATTTGACGTGAAAGTTGCTGATGAATCTTCGTTGCGAGAACAGGCGTCCACGGTTAAAATAAACGGCTTATGGTGAGCATCAACTTTTAGCAAAGCATATGGTGACTCGAAGAGATCAATGATGCTTTGATCATTTACAAATACCAAGCCAAGTAGCTTACCGTTCACGTTAAGAAGATCGTTCACTTGATAGAAGCCGGCGGACATCATTGCTTCAGCCAGAGCAAGTTCTTGTTCAGTTGACGCATTTATCGGCAGGTATGCCAATATCTCCTCGTCTAAATGCCAGACTAAATTTGGCAAATTATAGTCTCCTAAGCAAACTATAACGTCGCGGGGGCCAGCTTGAGTCGAAATCTGGTTGACTGAGTCGACGTGCCTCTTGTACTTCTCTGGGCAACTATTGGGACGAATGTAAATGTAGCAAACAAACAAGGAGAACAGTGGTAAGGTGATCCGAACGGCAGTTTGCTCTAGATCATCACTGTCAACTAGATGCACGGCTCTGCAGTTTAGCTCCGATTTAATTGCAATTAGCACGCCACCTCCTCTTTGTAGACAGCTGGTGGAAGCTTTGCGATCGAAACGGTAAATGACATAGTTGCAGGATAATTCTGAAGAAGCTATATCAGCGTGAAGCCATGTTTCTGTGAAAACAACGATATCGAAATCACAGGCCGACAAGGAGAGAAGCAGATTATTCGTTTTAGTTCTTAAGCCACTAACGTTCTGATAATATATCGTCAATGGCTTAGATTTTGAGCGAGAAGAAGCACGAGAGGGCTCAGGAATCTGATGAGGCATGGATATGCTCGTTGACGGAAATGAAAGTTGTTCATCTAGTGAGGCTATTGCAAATTCAGATTCGGTTAACTACGTCTTACGGCAATATACTGGGTGTCAATTAAAAATCTAAAATGTTGGGACCGTCACGATATTATGTTAGAGTTTGAAATAAAGGAAGGCTGCAACTATGAAAATCGACTAAAATTCAAATGCAAAAAATCACTTGGCGTAGTTAACGTCAAGCGGTCGTGTCTTGTACACAACCCCCTCTGATTTTTTTTAATCGAAGATGGCGTCGTAACAGCAAGCGTGTTGTACGGTTTTACGAAACGCCGTACGTACCGAAAGAAAGAAACCCGTCAAACTTACCCCAGCGCTGTCCCATTGAGGATTTTTTCGGCTCTCTCAGTGCCCTAGTGTACATTTGCACAATTTTTTCACAAGTTCTCGAAAAACACTTCTAGTTTAAAATCGACATATTCATTGGTGATCTGGTTTTGAAAATATTTCGAAGTTCCTTGGAGGATCGATATTCTCCATATGAAATGTCTCTGGCGAGCATTTTGAATTACGTCAATTTATCAATAAAATGAAATGTGAACTATACAGTGCCATATAGTGAGGAGCTACACTAAAAAAATCATACAAATCGGTTAATAATTCTTGGAAATATCTGAAAATTGCGATATGTTTTGTTTTTATTTTCAAGATCTTTATCTAGACAGCGTGGTACCAGAAACATGAATACTCATTACTCAAAGACGGCTGCTTGCTTATTTTTTTCACACAACATACTCTCATTAATGTATTGTTCTGAAGAGTTAATATTCGAAAACGATGCAAATTTTGTAACCTAAGCTATTTACGTTGATTTCGGAATATCTGCGGATCCAGATGACCCATGAGCAATATCGACACAGATTCTAAAACAAGTAGAGTTTTTTGAGAACTGGTGAAAAAATTGTGCAACAATTTCGACAAACAAAAACGTTATGGCGATTTGATTTTTTTTTTATCAATAAATTGATAATTAATGCATTATTATGAATGAAATATATTGGCTACAAGTGCCAGAAAAGGAAACTAAGCTATGACCCCCCGAACATTTAGGGGGAGTGGTCCTACGAAAATCTAGGCGGTTGGTGTCAGGTCCTGTAAGCCAGCCGTTAAAAATCAAGCAACGAATAATCAACGGGAGAGTATGAACCGAGACAGTTAGCGATGACGAAGGCAACTACCACAGTTGACCCTATACGTGAAGCTCCGATTTCTTTGCATGGAAAAGCATAGGAAGTCAATTTTCAAATGCTTTCTAAAATTCAAAACATAATTTAATTAAATTCTGTTAAGTGTACGGGGTAAGATTTATGATAAGCTATAGAAACCGCAGAATATTGAGGAAAATATACAAAAATCAAAATAATGTGTCTATAATGCAGCCCATCAAAAGTTTATAAACATGTACTTAAAAGATTTTAAATAGCTATTGTAGTTAATTTTATATAAGCATTTAAAATTTCACTTCCTATACCTTGCCGGGTAAAATTTTTGACGCTGCACGCACAGAGTAAACTTTTTCCAAATGGCAGCACAGTACCTTAGTTAGAGCGAATCAGCGAAGGCTACAGCGACGTAAAGGGACTAGCGATTGTAAGCTCGGTAAGTGGAACTGTAAATTTCTCAACTTCATCGGAGCACACGCTTACTCGCCGACGTGCTGAAGGACCGCGGATTTGACATCGTAACGTTAAAGGAAGTGTTTTGAAAGGGATCAATGGTGCGAACGTTTAAAGAACCATACCATCTACCAGACCTGCGGCAACACACATGAGCTGGGAACAGCTTTTATAGTGATGGGTGATATGCAGAGGCGTGTAATCGAGTGGTGGCCGATCAATGAGAGAATGTGCAAGTTGAGGCTCAAAGGCCGGTTCTTCAACTAACTTCAGCACAATAAACGTGCACAACCCTCTCTCCGGAAGCACTGATGATGATAAAGGCGCTTTTTACGCGCAGCTCGACGCGAGTACGACAGCTGCCCAAGCCACGACGTCAAGATCATCATAGGACAGTGATACTCAGGCTTATTTTTCTATCGTCTGTATTTCTGATCGAAGATAGTTATCCGAATAGATCTGTGTGCTATTCATGATAACTTTAGGGGTTGTACAGCCTCCTGATGAAAAATTGTACCAAGTTTGTCACATTCAGGAGATCCAGACGACACGTGCGGCCCGCGGGCCGCACTTTGGCCACCACGGTCATAGGAGAACCAGTGTTTGAATTTTGATCCGAATAAGCCGATGGAACCATATTCGGAGAGCGTAACAGTTCGTGAACCATAACAGTTCGTGGCACATCGCATTTGGAGAGCCCTATTAATGTAAATATTCACTCTCTCGTTTTGTACGTGGCACGAGAGCGTTCAAGAGCAGCAACTCTCACAGATTACAACAGTATCGAGCGATTCGGGTAATTTATGTTTTGCATAAAATTGGTAATAACATCCATATTTTCTGGTTATGCAGCTATTAACAACCTGAATATAATCTATGGGACCATTCAACACCCTTTTGGTTGCAAACATAGCACAGTAAATAAAAAATATTCGCCACTGTTTCTTGATCGGAATGAGAGTGGGTCTGCGAATGTTACAAACGATAAATGTCATGCGAGTTGTATAAATGCAGGCGAATAAATAGGATATAATTATTGCTCGTGGGTCAATGATCGTTAAATTTTCTAAAGCCTGAGGAGAATCAAACGCTCAGGTTGGACAGGAGGAGAAGGTCAGAACGACTATTGGAAAGTTCAGCGCCAACCGGCTGACGAACGAAAACGGCTTACGAATAATTGATTTCGCCGCCTCCAAAAATATGGCCACGTAGCACAGCCTTCCATACCGATACATCTGGAGATAACCATCGCAGACAGAATCTAAAATCGACCACGTTCTGATTGATGGACGGCAGTTCTCCGACATTATCGACGTTAAGACCTATCGTTGCCCTAACATCGACTCTGACCACTATCTGGTGATGGTTAAACTGCGCCCAAAACTCTCCGTCGTAAACAACGTACAGTACCGACAACCGCCCTGGTATGACCTAGAGCGGCTTAAGCAACCGGTTGTCGCAACTGCGTACGCTCGAGGCTGCATTATCGGAAAAGGGGGAGCTGGAGAACAGTGAAAGCAGCCATCTATAATGCAGCTGAGAGCTACGTCGGGTACGTGCGACGGAGTCAACGGAACGATTGGATCGACGAGGAATGTAGCCAGATTCTTGGTGAGAATAATGCAGCGCGGGCGGTCATGCAGGGACCCTGCAGAACGTGGAACGTTTTAGACGGAAACGGCAACAGCAGACCCGCCTTTTACGGAAGAAAAAACACCGCATGAAGGATACGAAGTGCGAGGAGAAGGAGCAGCTGTGCCGGTCTCAAGAAACACGTAAGTTCTATCGTAAGCTCAATGCATACCGCAACGGCTTCGTGTTACGAGCCGAGATTTGCAGGGATAAGGATGGGAGCATTTTGACGGACGAGCGTGAGGTGATCGAAAGGTGGAAGCAGGGAATTTTTAAATAAGACAATTTACACCGTTTTCTGCTAAAGGGTGCACAGACTGAAGGACGGGTCAACGGAGGAAATGCCTTCGTCAGTACTGCGGGCGATGGAAACCAACCAGCCTCCATTTTTTGGGAGGTTAAGGATGCCATTCTTCAATTCAAGAACAATAAAGCTGCTGGTAAGGATGGTATCGGAGCTGAACTCATTAAGATGGGCCCGAAGAGGCTGGCCATTTGTCTGCACCGGCTGACAGGCACAATCTGGGAAACGGAACAGCTACCGGAGGAGTGGAAGGAAGGGGTAATATGCCCCATCTATAAGAAAGGTAACAAGTTAGATTGTGAGAACTTTCAAGCGATCACAATTTTAAACGCGGCCTAAAAAGTATAATCCGAGAACATCTTCCGTCGTCTGTCACATGTAGTAAACGAGTTCGTGGGAAGTTATCAAGCCGGCTTCGTTGACGGCCGATCGCCAACGGACCAGATCTTTACTGTACGGCAAATCCTCTAAAATATCATGAATACCATGTCCCATCGCATCACCTATTCATTGATTTCATGGTAGTATAGTAGCGACCGCGTAGAGCTATGGAAAATCATGGACGAGAGCAGTCCAAAAAATCTACTAGTCTTGCTCTTCTAGACACAATGTTTGGCATAAAAGTTTGATTGTAAAGTATTAAAAAAAACTTAAATTGTCCAACATACATTTTTAGAATAATCCGAAGTTATCTTTCAAATCATACACTTCAGGTTAATTAGCAAAACTCCAGGTCAGAAATACTTCCTGTAACAGCTGGTGTTTCTCAAGGCAGCATTTTGGGACCAATACAATGTTTTCACATCTGACTTACCCGAGTTACCTCAGGGAAGTCAAAAACTATGTGCAAATGACACAGGCCTCTTCGCCATAGGACGAAGTGTCATCTGTAGTCGATTTCAAAAGAGTTTGGATAGTTTTTCTGCATACTTGCAAAAATGGAAGATTTCTCCTACTATTTCTAAAACTCAACTAATATTGTTCCCACATAAACAAAAATCTATTTATTTGAACCCAATAAATTGGTCAGATGATATTGAGTACCTAGGGATCATGCTAGGGCGACATCCACAAATTACGTAACGCTCAAGGGGGAGGGGGGGAGTAGGCTCAAGCGTTACGGCTCATACAAAAATTTAAAATTTTTCATACAAAAAGCGTTACGGAGGGGGGGAGGGGGTCAAAAATTTCCAATTTTAGCGTTACGTAATAAATGGACGCCGCCTAGATAAAAATTTAACTTTCAAAAATCACATTGAGGGCATTCAAGCCAAAAGTAATAAATATGTAAAATGTATCTATCTTCTTATTAATAGAAAATCGAAACTTTGTCTTAAGAACAAGCTTTTGATATTCAAACAAATTTTCAGGCCAGCCATGTTGTATGCTGTACCAATGTGGACTAGCTGTTGAAAGCTCTGCAGAGGGTTCAAAATAAAATTTTGAAAATGATTCTGGAGCTTCCTCCATGGTATAGTATTAATGAGTTTCAGTGAATATCCAATGTTATACATTAGAAAAAATGTCAAATAAAATAATTAATAATTTTCAGACAAAATCTCGTAACTATCTTCTATAGGCACGATTAATGTGTTGAACATTTAGGTTAAGTTACGTTAAGTAAATTAAAAGCGTTTTTTTCTCTTATTAGCAGGTGGTATCAACTCACATGTAAAAATTCCTAACTGCTACGACAAATGAAATGTAATATGTTGTCCCAGTGAGGACGTAATGGCAAGAAGAAGAAGAAGAAAATCTTGTTAACAAAATGTTAATAAAAGCTTAATTTTGTTATACCATATTAGGATTACAGTGTTGTCTAACACAGAACACCTAGATGTAAGAAATGTATGCAATGTTTGGTGTATCAGTATAAAAATTAAAAAAATGGACGAGTACAGCTTTCCCAAGAAGCTCAGGAGACTGATAAGAAAGGCGATGGAAGGTGTGCAAAATTTTGTAAAGGTTTCAGGCTAACATTCCAGTTCGTTTGGATCCCGCCGGGGACTTCGACAAGGTGGTGGACATTCGTGCCTGTTGTTCAATGTTGCGCTAGAAGAAGTTATGTAGAGAGCTTGACTTGCCAGCCAGGGTACGATTTTCACGAGATCCAGTCAATTTGTTTGCTTCGCGGATGATACGGACGTTGTTGGCCGAACATTTGAAATGGTGGCAGAATTGTACACCCGCCTGAAACGCGAGGCAGTAAAAGTTGGACTGGTGGTGAATGTGACCAAGACAAAGTACATGCTAGTTAATGGAGCCAAGCACGACAGGGCTCACCTAGGTGCAGATAGACGGGTATACGTTCAAGGTGATTTAAGAGTTCGTCTACCTTGGATCCTTGCTGACGTCTGACAACAACGTTAGCCGTATAATACGGAGGCGCATCATCAGTGGAAGTCGGGCCGGTAGTCCTCTACGGGCATGAAACGTGAACGATGCTCGAGGAGTAGCAAGCACATATCGATTTGGCGAGCTTGAGGCAGAACCGAGGATGGTGAGATGCGGCCAGGAGCCGAGTATTGTGGCGTGAAATTTTTGATTCAGCGTTATCTGTTTAGGTGTTACCTAAATTTAAAAAAAAATCGACTACAGCGCCATCTATGGTCTAAAATCTAATTTGATCCATTTTCGGCATACAAATCCGTCTAGCTTTCCCTAAGAGTTGACTGCCAAATTTTTACAGTATAGTTTCTGTGAATTCAAGTGAGAATGGGTCAAAAAAGAAAATATACGAATTATTTATTGAATAACTATCGCAGTTTAACTCCGAAAAACTTGAAATTTGGTTCGTATGTTCTCTGATGGTATATTAACATCTGTCTTAAAAATTAATGTGAAATATTTATTCATCACGGCACTACAAGTGAATGGAAAATAACTCCACCCTCTTAGACGGGGTGACATTAGGTCATTGGAATCGGAATAGCTTGTTTTTTTTGTAGATTTATTTTCAAAACCATTAACAACTAAAACATATTGATGAATTCCGATGCATACATGACGAAAAGACATCTAAAATAGTTCACAAGTGTATGAACCCACCTAAAAGTATAATTGTAAGTCGAAGCTCGTTATAATGACAATTTTTATAGTGACGAAAGCTCTCTATAGCGACATTTTTCGGACCTTTGAAAAATATTTTGATGACATAATTGTTCTCTATAGCGGCATTTCTCTAATACGACGATCCTTTGCGATGTCGTTATAACAAGCTTCGACTGTACCAGAAAATTGAACAGCTATTTGCAAAAAGTATGTAAAACCAGCATTTATCGTTAAGTTTACATAATTTTTCCTGTTTTTTTTCTTAAAATTATCTTTAAATTATTATCTCCATTGTCATATAGTCTACTCAGATTACCGAAAGGTGTAGGGGGAGATCCCCCAGTACCGGACACTTAAGCCACTAAATTCATAATTCGAAAATCATTGATTTTATGGGCTCGTGTTATTCATTTATGATAAATATTATCATTTTTATAGTGTACAAAAATAAATTTGAAAATACAAATATGAATTTTGACATTGCATTTTGATGATGTATTTTAGTACCAAATTGATCGATCTTGAAAGGTGGCACCCAATACCGGACACGATTTGGAATTGCCTCGAATTCTGTAAATTTCAACATCATTGAATGTGTACACTATAGGAATAGTTTATAATTACCAATTCAATGCATTTGCAACGTTTACAAGAAAAATTTGAGTTTTTCTTAGTTTGCAAGATGCTTATCAAAAACCTCTTTCTCATATATGATGAAAAATAGCACATTTTACGATGTTGTTCTGAATGTTCATTCTTCTAAATTTTATTGCATGTTTGATACCATGATCGACGGAACCCATGAAAAATGAAAGTATTTTGAGACACTGATGCAATAATTACAAAGATATCATGTAACAAATAAAGCTGTCCGAAACTGAGGGACAAGAGGGGCTTAACCAAAATTGTAATTTGTCCATATTTAGTTCAATTATGGTACAAAATATTTTCATACCATCAAATTAAGATTATGTTCGATCATGCTTGCGGGATCCAAAGTATTTTTAAATATTCAAAATAATTACTAAATAGGCTCAAAATTAATGGGATACGTCAACTTTTTAACGATTTTCAAACTTTTCTACTTTTTTAAAAAGGCATGCATATTTCAAGGATGTGTTATTCTACGCAAATATTAGTCTACATAAAAGCTTTCTTTTCTACTAATACACCATATTGATTGGACCATGATTTCTCAATGTTTCGACTTTGTCCGGTATTGGGATCTAACAACTCTTTTGTACTGAAAATTAAGTACAAATTTCTCTTGTAAGATGAAAATTCTAATAATTAATTGAATTTAAAAACAAACCCATCAGACAATGTTACAATGTTGTAGCACACAAAAAATTTACTGCTTTGAAAAGCTGTCGAAATATTTTGCAGTATTGTATTCAATGCACGGAATCCACTAGTAGACCTGTTGTATGTTTTAGCAATGCAGTATTTAAAGAGGATAAACACATCTTAATGAGGAAAAAATACACACAGCACCGTAAAAAGTCAAAAATGTCACCCCATTGATATTTTTGAGGAAAAAAATCAAACGGGTTCCGGAAAATACGGGTGAAGTGTATCGGAAAGATTTTCAATCATCTACTAATATAACAGTACATGCTTGTTTCCTTGCAGAGGAGAATTTAAATGTTGTTATTTTCCCTAGTTGCATCATATAAGTTTATTGATATATTAAACGAAAACTACTAATTCTAAGAGTGTGTATTTTGATTATTTAGTCATTGGGGGACCCCCAATGGGGGTGGCAATGGGCCTAGGTCAAAACGAAAAGTTATATTTTATGAAATATTCCAGCAAATAACGCTGATATTACTAGCTGGAATATTTTATAAAATATAACTTTCCATTTTGACGCAATCTCATCCCCTAGGCCCATTGTCACCCTTAATGACACTAGTTGTTTTTTTTTTTCATATAAAAATGGACCACTTTAATGTACAGGGTAATTTAAAAAAGGTTTAAAAAACTGATGTTCAATTACCTGGAATTAATCTTAACAAATGATTACTACTTTGGGTACTTTTTTAGGCAAGCAAAACCCCTGTTTCAGCCAGATAATGTTTTAAAATTCATAATTAACATAACCATTACAGGCAACATTTGAAACGTCCTGCATGAGAAAAATTCGAACTAAAAAGTGTCTTCTCTCCACACTGCTTCATTTTTATAAATCATTTTTTGTTGTATGAAAATATAATTTATTTCGTGAAACTCATGATTCTTCAACGCAACGATTTCGATAGTAAATTCAACGTTGTTTGTTTCTTTGATTTTGTTTCAACTTTGATCGAGATGATATCTAACCATATGTGTTGGATTAAGTTGCGAATGGCAGTCGTCTTGCTTTGTTCACAGTTTGTGATACTGTTGTTCGCCTCGAATGCCTTGAATAACATTATGGGACACCACAAAGCTCCAAAACCACTAGAAGAAATAGGAAGAAAATACCAAATCGCTTGCAGACGAAATCGAGAGCTTCCCTCTAAAGGTGGGTTGGTAAGAATGGAATCGCACGCTAGCAGGAAGACATTAAGATTATCAGGTAATATCGAGGAAAAATAATGCTAAGCTTCTTTTGTCCAATAACATGAGTCAAAGCGATGAGAGCCAGTCGTCGTCGGCCTGGTGCCTCATACATCCAATCTTTTGTACGG
Source organism: Aedes aegypti (assembly GCF_002204515.2). Taxonomy (NCBI): domain Eukaryota; kingdom Metazoa; phylum Arthropoda; class Insecta; order Diptera; family Culicidae; genus Aedes; species Aedes aegypti. The sequence continues at coordinate 207,370,832 of NC_035109.1, read as the reverse complement.
TGTGGAAGCTTTAGAAAATAGATTCGACTCCGCCGGACTGAAATCCAGAAATGAGCGGCAAAGCATTAGCAAATGTAAATACTGTTCAAGGATGGCGATTTCAACTAGCTTTATTTGAATGCTTTCAAAGAATTTTACTTGTCGGTGCTATCTTTATGCGATCTAAATCCTCTCAACAACTGTGGAAGATCCGATGCCGGGCAAGTGGGACTGATCCATTTAGGAGCTGAGTTTTGGAGAAAACAAGAGTGCAAAATGAGAATTTGTTCATCAGGCACTAACTTTGATGGCAAATGGGACAGTTTGGTGTCAGCGATAGCGTTTTCTTATGATGCTTTATCAAAATGAGTTTGTTAATCTGGTGGCAAAATTGAATTGGTATCAGCTATACAGATAGATATTTATGCCATAAGTTGCACAATTATGTTTTAATTTATTCAACGATGTTTTGTGTCAAAGTCTGGTGATTGAAACAAGAGAAGTGAAATATTTTTTCGGCTCCATGTCTTCTGGGGTTCTACGGCTTAGTGTTCTGTGAACACTTTCACAGTTATACAGGAGAACTAGATGTAGATCGGAGTAAAATGTGCCACCGCAATATCTCCTAGGTAAAGAACATTTTTTTTCAAATTCTATCATTCAATCTCAAACTATTTTGGAAACATTGGGAGTTAAAGCCATGGGGAAAAATGCACAATGCTTAATTATTACTGAGAAATCATCGTTATATTCAAATTAATGAAACTGGGAGCTAAACACGCAAACCGAACGATAAGTTACGTACAGTGTATCTTTATGTATTATTTTTCAATTTAATTTTGTTGAATTGGGTTAATTGCTTGTGTGTCTCACAAGTAGTGAAAACAAGGATGTTTTTATTACAATGTCAATCACGACGAGTAAAACAAGAAGTATTCTCATAAGCCACTCACAAGACATGCAAATAATATTGATATTATCGAATGAAAGTTACACTTGCAGCATTACAGCTGGCGAGAGAAGCATTCCACAACCCACTTTTAAACAATCCCTTCCCACATTTACACAGCAGCGTTTGTTTCGGTTTCCCTATGATATCCGGTCAAGCTGCAATCTGCGCGATGAATAAAATACATTGGTCATCTAGTTTGAAGCTACAACAAGGGATACGGAAGCAGGTTGATTTGTTTGGTCTGTCTATCTAAGCATTGCACGATGGATTCGATGGAGTTTTCATTCGTGCAAACACTCACTTTCCCTGTTTACTTATTAATAATTGAATTAGTGATACGGATATGTTTGAGATAATCGCATATTTCGCTCCATGTAAATGTATGTTACATGGGTCGGTATTTTCTTTGGACTCGATGTTTATCTAGGCAGGCTACCGCATACAGATAGAAATGGGAAATGTGTATAATGACATGGAAAGATGTGAATGAGTTCTATTTGGGAAGGACAAAAGGTTGGGGATTTGGAAGACGAGGTCTACGGTATGTTTACCGACCTTCTTATTGTCAATGCTAACAGAGCATTGCGCATTTATTTAGTTTTAAAACTGCCAGTTGTTTGGCAAAGAAAGGTAATATTCAAGGTTTGAAGTATCCAACTAAATATTGTAAATCATTGGATACGTTTAAGATAGAGTATGTTGACATTCGTCAGGTAATAAACCAGCGCAATGACATGGCAGACGTAAATTATGCAGATAATGCCGATAACGGACACTTAATGAATGGACCCAGATGTTCGGGCTCAAGCAATGTATTGCCGAAGCTTAAACGAAAGTAACACAGTAACATTTAAAACGCTCTTACGCAGCCCAGCAATTGTTTTGGCAAACAGTCTCAGAAACAAAGACTGACATGGGGTTACTATTGGAGCCTCACAGTACCGTAATTCGGGGGCTAATTGATCACTGGGGTGAATTTGATCAGGTCGATACCAAACAGCAATTCCCTTCAAGGATGCTTAATACTTCTTAGGCATCACAGACATTTCATGTTTTCAAGTTTATGAATGTCTAATGATGATTTTAAACTATTTCATTTTTATTAGGTTCAGTTTTGTTTAGAAATATACAAGATTAAAAATGTTGTGTAAGCTTCAGTGTGAACTGCTGAACTCATTTTTGAAATCGTACAGCATTACACGAATAAGTAGATGAAAAAACCGAATTTAGTACTATACCATTTAATTCCACTAGAGTTTGTATCCTTTGACAGATACGCGTATTTCGACCTCAACTGTAAGGCCGTCTTCAGTGTCGTGTACTAGACTCGACTTTTTTTATTACACGAATAGTTTTTTGCTCATAAAACCGTTTATAGTTGAATAACGTGCTTATTTCATGGGAAATTGCATACATTTAGGGGTATAATGCAGATTTACTAAGTTTAGTATTGCAATCAAAAGATGATATACATGAGTTGTAAGAATTTTGACATCATTTTCAGATTCAGGAGACCCAAATTTAGTAAATAGGGAAATTTTAATTTCTTAAATACAGTCGACTCTCCACATCTCGATGTTCTACATCTCGATATCTCTCCTTATGTCGATGATTTCATAAGTCCCTTCAGTCTGCATACATTTTTACTCTCCATATCTCGATATCCTCCTTATCTCGATATCTCCATATCTCGATGTGTTTCTGTTGATTTTTCGTTCTCAATTTTCTCTCCGTATGTCGATATGACCAATATCGAAGGTTACTAGACCAAATTTTTGGGATTCAAAACAAATTAGGAGCGGAAAATGACGTCTGTTTGTGTATTCCTTTCTTGGCAACGGATTGTTTTTCAATATAGTATTCATCAAAAATTTGTTTTTTGTCTCGATCTCTCCCTATCTCGATGGTCCCTTCGATATCGAGATGTGGAGAGGCGACTGTATAATGTATTGTATAGTGATCAATTTCACCCCAATGGGTCATTTTCAATTTTTTATAATAAAACTAATTTTATGAAATGTTAAATTTAATGTCATAAAAAATTGATAACATAAACTGATAGAGATCAATGAAGTACTGATTTTACCGAAATTATTTTGGCAATATTTGAATTCTAAAGGATAACATGACAAAAAAATGTGAAATAGTAATCAATTTGCCCCCGTATTACGGTACGTCTGTTTTGTTGCAGCACGTCACCATACGTGTTTTCACCACGTATTCATCCTTGAAACTTCCCCTCTTTCACATCGCGTATCGAATAATATCATCAGATATATTCGGGTTGCCTGTGAAGGAAAACACTTCGTTCTGACAAGACTTAGGGCCGATTTCTTCACCTTCGCTTAAGGGTTAAGCCGTAAACCACGTTTACCCATACGATTAAACCAGGTTTAAGGCCTGAGTGGTGGTGAAGAAACCACTTGATGGGTCCAGACGAGTCTCATTCACATTCCGCTAGTTGTTTGTTTTATGGATCATCTCTTATGGGTCCCCCTAAAATCCGCTATCCATCTCCCCTGGAATTGTGCATCTTTGTGATCCAATGGTTATCTATTCAAGCAGGGAGGCCGTGCTATGGTTGACATAGTCCTTCATGGGATACTATTCAGAGCCATCGCCGGATCAGTCCAAGTCAGGTAATGGCATCCGGCTCAGTTTGAACAACAAGGAACGTTCTCTAAGGCCTGCCCCGGTTTTACGGAACGGGGGCAGCCTGTGTCATTAGCCCACTTTCCGTTTCAGGCCAGTGTCAACCGACCCTACTTAGGGAGTAGAAAGTCACCGCTGTCAGCCTCAACGCATATTGTCCAGTACATATACCGTTACTTATCCTTAGTTGTGCACTGACCTTGAGCGACTGAAGCAGCCGGATGTCGCTACGCTTTTAAAGCGGCATACGACAGTATCGACCGCATGGAGCTATGGAGAATTACGGACGAGAACAGCATTCCCGGGAAGCTCACAAGACTGATTAGAGTTACGATGGACGGTATGCAGAACTGCGTGAAGATTTCGGGCAAAAACTACAGTTCGTTCGAATCCCGCCGGGGGCTAAGACAAGGTGCTGGACTTTCGTGCCTGTTGTTCAACATTGCGCTACATGGTGTCATGTGGAGAGCCGGATTTAACAGCCGAGGTACGATTTTCACAAGGCCCAGTCAATTCGTTTGCTTTGCTGATGACAAGGATATAATCGGAAGAATATTTGAAACAGTTGCAGAAATGTACACCAGCTTGAAACGCGAAACAATAAGTAAATTGAATACAAAGTGTGCATTTAATGACAGCTTTATGGGAGGAAACTAAAATTTCTAAAAATTACCAAGAACTCAAAAGTGCTTATTTGAGGCTGATATTTTGTACAACTCATATCGCATACTACCTAAGTAACAATTTTAGTTTTACGAATTACTTCAAGGGTGCTATAAATAAACGCTTATTAAACCACGGTCAAGGCACTGTTGCCTTCATCGCATCCCCCTAAACCTCTTGTAACACGAGCAAAGCAAAATAGTATGGTAGCTATTTTGAGGCCACCTGTTCTAGATGAATGTTGCATCATCTTGAAAATGATTTTTTGCAATTTCTCATCGTAATAGGCTGTTTTTCATCACGTCAATCTATCATGGAACGGCCTACTTTCCTGCACTGAAGTATGCAGTGCAGGAATAGTCATTACCTAACTGAAACCAGTGCTGTAATGATTCATTACGCAACGCTTTCCCATTACGCAACTGTTTTGAGTTGCGTAATGAATTATAACACAACGATTTCTCAGAAATGGTAAAATAATGGTGAATGCATTCCGATATGATTTCTGGTACCCTCAAGTGGTCTTCTACGAATTTGCAAAAAATGTTGTACGTAACTCGTTGCAGAACTCGATTTTTACAGCACTCGTCGTAATTATCCTACTCGGCAAGCCTCGTAGGATAAATTTACGACTCGTGCTGTAAAAATCATCTTTCTGCAACTTGTTCCGTAAACTACTATTATCATAACGATGATTTTGCCGGATTTATTACAACGTAAACAAAACAAAATAAGACTGAAAACACGTCTGTGATAATCAATTTCGCAGTGCTTTTTATTTAAAGTGATTTATTTGGATATAGTGCTCAAATATTTAGTGCCGAGTGAGATTTAGCGGAATTTGGGGCAAGTGTGCCACCTTAAGCAAAATGTTCTCTGTCTTTGCCTAAAGCTTATAAAATCCACCAATTTAGCCTCATGATGTTAGTTTCACATCTTTTCATAACCATTGTGCCATTTAACAAGAAAATTATTTAAAAAAGTGATGGTTTAGGAGCTCCTTAAATATCATCCAAAATAACCTATTTATCGACACTATGGGGCAAGACGGCCACCGAATGAACATCGCAAGTAATTCTACTTGTAATGAAATAATCTTTATTTCCTAATAATATTACATACAAAACAGAATCTAATCGATAGTTTAAAAAATATGTTTAAGTCTACCATAATAAGGAGATGCTTTATGACAAGGTTCAAAACATGCGTAACTCCCTATTACTCAATTCGAATAACTAAAATGGTTATTTTTGTCTCCATTCAATACAATATATGTATTGTCCTTATACTACGGCGAATATGTATAATATTAAACTAGATCAGCACTAAATAACGGTAAAATATTGATGTAGATATAAAAAACGGTACTTAATAAGCCGAAAAACATGTAATTATTGAATATTTTGAGAAAAAACACCTTGGGGGCAAAAAAGTCAGTTATTCCCCTACAATACTTCAATAACCACTACTGGTGCCTCATTTTGGTTTATTATTATGATTTCAATGATGATGATTACATTTTTATAAATTTCACTCCAACAATTTTTGTTCACCAAATAGGTGGTACACTTGCCCCAATAAGTATACATTTCAACCAAACTGGATTTCGTATGTAAAACTAAATACTTTTTTCGTTCAAATGCCACAATTACTTACACATTTGAATAGTTTCACGATATACAGTACGTTAGAAAAATCTGATATTGTCTTATCTTTCACCATGCTATTTAGAAACAACGAAATCTTATAAAAAATCACTCAAATTTGGTTGTCTTTGCACAAGTCGATGTAAATACGTGAAAAATAGAGCAATTTTCATCATATTTTGATCATCGTATTGTGAACTATAAGGGAACATATTGTTAAGCTCAAAGAAAAAATATATATTGTAGTTTTTATAAAAAGCAGGGGTGGCACACTTGCCCCTATGGCACACTTGCCCCAAAGTCCGCTACTGTGAAATGTGTCAAAAAAGAAATGAAATTGCGGGTGCCCAGTAGAAGCATTAACCTAAGAATGCTAATGTCGCTGCTGTTCGTGTTACCAACATCTAGTTTGCCACGAACTGACTGCCTGAGTACCGGGCATCGAAGTGTCAAATTAATTATAAAACATAAACAACGACAAGGCATTGAACAAACAATGAAAACCCATAATTAAAGGTAAGAATAATTAAAATCAGTTTTATGACAACAGCGCTACTAGCGTTCTACTACTTATATTTCTATTGGGTGCCCCCTCTGAAAGTGGTATATTAAGAGTTATTTAGCATTTGCTAAAATAAACCGCCAGGTGAAGAATAAAACATGTTCAACATTTCTTGGTTTGATTGGGCAGTAATTGCGTTTCAAACTATATTCAGTCAGTTTAATCATCACACCACAGCATGATATGCGCGAATTCATGGAGATAATATGATTTGAAAAAGTGAAATTGTGGCATCCGGAGTGAAATTAATATGGCGGAACCATAATTGATTGATTGTCATCGACAAATGCTGTTTTGTCATCATAAATAAGGGCACAATGTTATGATTCGCCATTTGTGGATGTAAAATTGGCATAAAAAATGCTGATTGAAGATGATGCAGCTATTTTTCACTGTTCATGGTATTCAAGCAGCATTCAAAAAAGTTTGCAGTTGGTATGCTATTATGAAGAATATACGCAGAAACAATGAAAATGCACATAAGTTTGTCGTTTTTTCGTCAGAAATAAGTGTTCGCAATGCATCGCAATGATTTCGCAATGCATCTGAAGAGCCCAAATACGGATCCAATAGGTATGAAAAAGGTAAGATTCAATTGCAAGTCAATCAGTTTAAAATCAGCTTTTATGACAACAAGGTGTATTATATCAATCAATAACATTGACATTTATAACAAAGGATGTAAAGCAATCTTAGAAATTTTAAAAAACTGACATGTATCAAACGAAACTTCCCTGTCTGACCACAGGTGAATAATGTTTGAATATCAGGCAAATTATATTAAATTATCGCAACTTTCGTAAAACAAATCGGGATTTATATTACTCAAAACTTTTGACTGAGTGTAAACTTCGTGACAAGAACATAAACACAGTTCAAGAACTTGCAAAAGTTTCGGTACTCATGTTACAATCAGTCCAAGAAGCATTCCATGCGAGTTGCCCAATCACTGTACTTACGTCCCATAAACAGAGATGTTTCGAGGTGGAATAAACGCCTAGAAATTCTTAGAAAAAATAATAGAAAACTATTTAATAAAGCAGAGAGGACCAGGGAATGGGACCAATATAAAATTGCTCTGACAGAATATAATAAAGAAATAGGAAGATCTAAAAGACTGAACTGGAGACATACATGTGAAAGCATTGAAAACACTCCTGTAGTTGCAAGACTACAAAAAGTCCTATCGAAAGACTATACAAATGGTTTAGGTACTGTTAAGAAAGAAAACAACTGCCTAACATCGAACGCAAAAGAAACGTTGGAAGTTATGATGCAGACACATTTTCATGATTCTGTACTGATTAGTAATAATGATGAAAACATGTTAGAAAACATTATCGGTAATGAAAAAACCGAGATGAACAGTCATGGTGAACACAGTAATAACTTCTCGACCCACAAAAATTTTAGCTGAACAAATTGTTACTGTATCTAAGGTTGATTGGGCAATCAATTTATTTGATGCGTTCAAATCTCCTGGTGTAGATGGAATATTTCCAGCATTTTTTCAAAAAAAGTAATGGTATCCTTACCCCATATCTATGTAACATGTTTAAAGCTAGTATTATATTTGGATACATACCCAAATCATGGCGACAGATTCGAGTGATTTTTATTCCGAAGGCTAACAAAAAAGATAAGGCTTCTCCCAAATCATTCAGACCAATAAATTCGTCATCAATTATGCTCAAAATTATGGAAAAACTTATTGATCAATATGTTAAATCAACTTATATGAGAAAAAATCCTCTAAATAATAATCAATTCGCTTATCAAACTGGTAAATCAACTACAACTGCGTTACACGCACTTGTAACTAAAATAGAAAAAACGTAGGAAGCAAAATAAATTTTACTAGCAACTTTTCTAGATATTAAAGAAGCGAATGTATTTTACTCCCAGTAGTCGGGGACAATGAAACAATGCAGTTTATTTTCGATAAAACCGCAAATTTAGGACTAAATCAAATTAATCATATTAAAAACAGACAAAACTGTTATTTGGATTTCTTATTGACAAACATTTACGAAGATTTCTGCGTAACTGAGTCATTGAATCCATTATGGAAAAATGAAGCGTTTCACACAGCAATCGAATATTCCCTATTCATCCATAAGAATGCAAGACCCAACGACTATGAATACGAGGAAGCCTTTGAATACAAATCAGCAGACTATGAAAAAATTAAATGTAGACTAAATAGTGTTAATTGGCAAGAAATAATCAGAAATGAAGGAAATGTTGAAACTGCTGCATACATATTCAATGAAATTGTACTAGAAATCATAAAACAAGAAATTCCTTCCAAAAAAATACGGCGAAACCTCAGTACAAAAAATCCAATATGGTATAACAACCACATAAAAAATCTGAAAAATCGGAAGCAAAAGGCACACAAAATTTATAAGAAACACCAGAAAGATGAAAACCTAGCAAAATATTTGGACTTTTGCAATCAACTGAATATTGCCATCAGTGATGCTTTTGAAGAATACAATTCAAAAACTGAACTTGAAATAAAGTCCTGTCCAAAGAACTTCTTCAATTACGTAAAAACAAAACTAAAATCTGACAATTTTCCATCCGTTATGCACCTTGATGAAAATGTGGGTGACAACTCAGATAAAATTTGCAATCTATATGCAATTTTTTCCAAGAAATCTATACTACATTTTCGGAAGAAGACCGCAATCGCAATTATTTTGCGTTTTATCCGGAATTTTCTAGAGATATTGGTGTAAATCAAATCCATGTGCGGGAAATTTCAGGACACTCTAATGAATTTGGACGCTTCAAAAGGTCCCGGCCCTGACACGATTCCACCAATATTTATGAAAAATTTAGCAAAAGAACTTACAGCGCCATTGTTTTGGCTTTTTAATAAATCCCTTGAATCCGGAATCTTCCCAAAAATATGGAAAAGCTCCTTTTTAGTGCCTATCTTTAAATCTGGCCGAAAATCTGACATACGTTATTTTTCGTGGTATTGCCATTATCTCTTGTATTCCAAAACTTTTCGAGTCAATTGTCAACGAAAAACTATTTCTTCATATCAAAAATAGAATTATTGACACACAACATGGCTTCTTTAAAGGTCGCTCGACCTCAACAAATTTACTTCAATTTGTTGACTATTCATTGAATGCAATGGACAATGGAAACCACGTAGAAGCTCTTTATACGGACTTTAGCAAGGCATTTGATCGCATAGACATACCAATGCTACTTTTCAAACTAAAAAAAATTGGAATTGAGCCAAGACTGCTGAAATGGCTTGAATCGTATTTAACTGACCGCCAACAAATAATAAAATTCAAAGGAAACAAATCAAAACCAATTCAAGTCACTTCGGGTGTCCCTCAAGGCTCTCATTTGGGACCTCTTCTTCTTATTATGTATGTAAACGACATTTCCTTCATTTTCAATAAACTCAAAGTGTTAATTTATGCCGATGACATGAAGCTCTACCTGGAAATAAGAAATGAAGAAGACATCAATGTATTCCGCAATGAAATAGAAAAATTCTACATATGGTGCAAAAAAAGCCTATTAGAACTGAATGTAAAAAAATGCAACCTAATATCATTTAGCAGAAAAAGAACGACACCACGCATTTCAATTTCATTAGGAAATCAAAATGTGGAAAAATGTGAAAGAGTAAGGGACTTAGGAGTAATCTTAGACTCTAAGCTTTCTTTCGTAGACCACTACAATACAATAATTCACAGGGCTAATAACATGCTAGGGTTCATAAAACGCTTCTGCTACAACTTTCATGACCCATACACAATTAAAACTCTATATATTGCATATGTAAGATCAATCATGGAATACTGCAGCATTGTATGGTCTCCTTTCTCAATGACACACGAAGAAAGATTAGAATCTGTACAAAAACAATTTCTACTATATGCTCTTCGTAAATTAGGTTGGACATCATTTCCACTTCCACCCTACAAAGCACGCTGCATGCTTATTGACATACAAACGTTGAAAGAGCGGCGTGAAATCGCAAGAGTTTCATTTGTAAATGATATCGTTTCGCAACGTATTGATTCTACAGAAATTTTATCAAAATTACATTTCTACGCTCCTTCTAGGCAACTACGAAATCGTAACTTATTCTTGACAAATCATCATCGAACAAATTATGCCAAAAACGGGCCTCTAAATCAAATGATGGCCATTTACAATCAACATTGCGAAACTATTGACTTTACCATGTCTCGGCAAAATCTAAAAACATACTTCAAATCCATTAGAAATCGCAACACATAACATAAAACAAAATGAAATTAACATTACTTACACTACACTTTCTTTTTCAATATTTTTTATAAATTTCATAATTTTAGTATTAAGAAATAAAACAAAAATATGTATATGTAAAATGTACTAGTCTACGTCGGTTGACGAAATAAATAAATAAATAAATAAATCTGATCTTCGTATGAGAGGGACTTTAATGACACTTTTCAAATGTTAAATATCTGGAAATCATTTTAGATCGTTAAAATATAGAATTAAACTGGAGTCTACATCCAAGTAACATACTCGATAAGGCAGCAAATGCACTATGGATAAGTAAAAGAACTTTTAAAAAATAAATGGGGACTGCAGCCAGCTATGATCCGCTGGATATACATGGCTATTGTGCGACCCAGAATTACGTATACTTCATTAGTATGCACTGTGTTTTATTTTCTCGATTTCATGCGCTTTTTGAATAGCTCCCAAACCGTTGATTTTAGCGATATAGTTTGTTCGGAGAAGTTTCTTGGTATATTAAAGCGCAACTTTTGACGAAAAAAGTTTTGTGATCAATCCACCTAGCAGTGAGATAGAAATACTATTTTTTCAAAATATTTAGATAGACATATGATGTCTTCGGCAAAGTTGTAGAATTGTCAATTTGAAACAACTTTGCCGAAGACACAATTTTTCTATCTCTTATACTTTGATAGTTTGATAGTAAAAACCCATGCAAAGACGCTTATAGACAAAAGATTTTATCAACTGCCGAAAGGGGAGATATGGTACTCTCATGATTTGTAAGAGTTGTCTGCGCCATTTTGCGCCGAAGCCAGTTATAGAGGCCTAAGCTACCCCTTGAAAAAAGAGTAATTCATGAATAACTTTGTTATTTCAAAAGATAGGGTGATGATATGTTCAGCAGGGTGACATAAAAGGTTATTTCGAAATTTTGAAAAAAGTTCTAACCAATCCATTAGTTACAATCAACAATGACTGGCATTCCAACATATGCATTTTTTTCTGACAGCCAAGCAGCGCTCGCTGCCTTGAAATCATACACATGTACTTCAAAGTTGGTTTGGGAATGTACTCTATTAGCGGACTTTGGGGCAAGTGTGCCACCCCTGCTTTTTATAAAAACTACAATATATATTTTCTATTTGAGCTTAGCAATATTTTCCCTTATAGTTCACAATACAATTATCAAAATATGATGAAAGTTGCTTTATTTTTCACGTATTTACATCGACTTGTGCAAAGACAACCAAATTTGAGTGATTTTTTATAAGATTTCGTTGTTTCTAAATAGCATGGTAAAAGGTAAATTATTAACAGATTTTTTTATGTACTGTAGACCGTGAAACTATTCAAATGTGTAAGTTATTGTGGCATTTGAACGAAAAAAGTATTTAGTTTTACATACGAAATCCAGTTTGGTTGAAATCTATACTTATTGGGGCAAGTGTGCCACCTATTTGGTAAACTAAAATTGTTGGAGTGAAATTTATAAAAATGTAATCATCATCATTGAAATCATAATAATAAACCAAAATGAGGCACCAGTAGTGGTTTTTGAAGTATAGTAGGGGAATAACTAACATTTTTGCCCTTAAAGTGATTTTTATCTCTAAATATTCAAAAATAACTTGTTTTTCGGCTTATTAAATACCGTTTTACATATCTACATCAATATTTTACCGTTATATAGTGCTGATCTAGAATTATAGTCGTATACTTCCTCAAATTCATTGTCAATATAGAAATCTGTATTAGATATAAACTGAGAAAATTTTATTGCCGTGTGAAACACTTCATTTCTCCAAAGTGGAGTCAATGCCTCATTAACATAAAAGTCATCAGAGACGTTTGTCAGCAAGAGATCAAGATAACTGTTTTGTTGATGTTTTGTATGATTGATTTGATAAAGACCTAAGTTTGCAATTTTGTCAAATATAAACTGTAGCAATTCACTTTCTCCAATGACTGGGAGTAATATATAATCATTGTCCATATCTGGTATAAAATCAATGTTGCGTTGATCAAAATCACCGTAAATATGAATCTTAACTTTAGGGGGTAAACTAGACATAACATTTTTCGCTACACTAAAAAAAATATCGTATGTTTTTTGCACGCATTGTTAGGAGGAAAGTATACGGAGACGAAAATATGTGTCTCGCCAGACAATTGAACTTTCACCCACACGTACTCAAATTCTTTAAATTTTTTGGTAACGATGATTTCAGAGTTCAATTTTTCTGAGGACGGATTTCCCGCCAACTCGACAAAGGGATTGGCAGTACCCCTTCAGAATTCAATGAAACTTTCTGGGTGTGAAGACTATGTGAAACTAAGATACTTTACATACTTTGTTTATCCAAAATCGATTGAAAAAATAATAACACATTTTCTACACTGAAGAAAAAATTCAAAACTTTAAAGTCGATTAAAAAAAACGGTCATTTCAGATTTTGATCATCCTTAAGCAAAAAGTTTCGTAATTAAATTTACTAAAAGTCGTCCATACATTGCAAATTGGGCATATTTTAGGGAAAAAAATTTTTCTTACTTCAAATTTTTTAAGTCCCAAACTGAAATTTATTTCTTCAAAGATTTTGTTTTAAACCGTCAAATATGATTGTGTTTTCAAGTGATAAATGAGTTTGAATCAGAAAAGAGATTGTATTTTTATTGAGAATAGTTAAAAAACGGAATTATACAGTGATTATGTTTTTTAAATGCAGGCAATCAATGGACTTCGCCTCTGCCTATGAGAAAATCAACTCCGTCTAACAATCCGACGGATTTTTATGGTTTGAAAGGTATCGCAACAGTATTGCAAACATTGAAAAGTAACAACCTTATCCATACCCCATTAAATTCTCTTCTAGAAAAAAATTTGTGAAAAAAAAAATTAAACGTACCTGCCAGACGAATAAGAAATAATGAATATGTTTGTATTGTTATCTACCTAAAAAAAGTTAATAAGCTCATAACTCATGATTTTATTTGCAAATAACAGTCTGCTTTTCTACGAAACAAAAAAGACTCCTTAAAACAAGGTTAAATACCGGTAATTAGCGACTTTTCTGAAAATTATAACGCTGCTCAAGGATATTACTGGAGTAATTCCCAAGCAACGATACACCAATTCTAGATTTACCATAAAAAAGATAATAAATTGGAAAATGTTAGATTTATTATAATATCAGACCCATGACACAGTAGCAGTTCAGCTATTTATTTCAAAATTGATAAATTTTGTTAAACAAATCAAAAGTTATTTTTAAGTCAGATGGAGCTGCAGCTCATTATAAAAGTAAAAAAAAATGTCAGCTTATGTAATTTCAAGAAAATACATGGATTGGAAGCAGAGTGGCACTTTTTTGCCACATCCAAAAATACTATGGAAACAAAATCGCAACTCCGTGAGAACTATTCGACTGGGCAGTGAAACAAACTGATACATGTATCACCAAATTAAATTTCTGTTAAATATCTAATGAACAATTTGTTAAAATGTCAGAGGAATTGGTGGAATTTTTTGATAAGGTTAAAACTGTCCCTGGTACCCAAAAATATCATTGTTTTATGCCTATTAGTGATACACAAATTTCAGCCAAACGGTATACCAATTCAGAGGATGAACCAAAAATATTCAATTTATTCAGTAAAGCCCAAAATAATGTAAATATTCATGTGCAGATACAACGTTTTAGGATATGTAGCAATAATAAAAATATAAACAAACCACGACTTTTTTCATAAGCATAATATTGACTCTTTGCAGACACCTGTTAAGATTGGCTTGACCAAAAAGAAATTAAATATTGTTGTGATATCTCGGATTGTTAGACGGAGTTGATTTTCTCATAAACGGTTTGGTGCGAGATCAATTGAATTTAATTAAAAAAAACTCTGCATTTCCGTTTATTTCTTTAAACTACTACTATTTAAAGCGAAATAAAAATAAAATAAAAAAAATCATTCTGGACTTAAAAAAATCGATGTTAGAATAAAAAAAAAATTAAAAAAAAACTTTGACCCTTTCCAAATGTTAGTCTAGATCGATTTTGAAAAAAACAAAATATGCAAAGTATCTTAGTTTCACATACTTTTGACATCCAGAAAGTTTCATTGAATTCTGAAGGGGTGCTGCCAATCGCGTGTCGATTAAAACTCCGCCATCCGACTTTTTTTTTCAGACCATTGATAATTACGATCAGCTCTATAAACATTGTAATTATTTCCAAAAACTTCTTCACTCCGTATACTCTCATCCCAACTCGTTTCAGTTCCCAGAATAATGCAATCCATGAGACAGCTGCGATCCACTGGACTTTTGTTTATTATGAGGTTTTGACGATCGGAGTGACCGTTTGATTACAAAACAAAATGTAAAGCTCCGACAACACTCTCATGCTTTGTTAACTCTGCCGTTTCGATTAGATGTACGCTTTTAGCTGTCAGTCCTATCATGGAAAGTCCTCATGGATAGCCTCATGGATAGCCTTATAACAGAGTATGCGCAACCTGATACTTTGCGATGAATTTCAGTCATTTTGGCTGCACTTCTCATCCTGTTAAAATTTTGACAAAAAGTTATAGTTTCATTTACAAAGTTTGTAGAACCTGATGAGTTAACTGAAGAGCTCGATGAGTTAATTTCATTAGAACTTTCTAACGCTATCTGGGTCGTTTTCTTATACTCTACCTCTGAAGAACGCGTCAAGTTGTCATCTACTTCCTCTGAAGAGAGCGTCAAGTCCGACGAAAACACGAGTGTTTACATGCGCATGCTTCGCAAGATGAAGGTGGACTTCTCTGTTTCATGATGTGTTGTGGATTCGTAGGGCTGTCCGGTTGATAAGGGTTCAGTGTTTCACGTTTTTCAAATCGAATTGTTGGACGATAATTAGATGGTGGTCGAGAAAATTGATTTTTTGCCACCGCAAGGAGTTCACGATCGGGTGGAAGATAATTTGCGTTCATATTAGATGTATTGCTGTTGTCGTTATCGTATCTACGACTGTCGAAAACTGTGCGTCGCGGGGCTTTGGTGTAATTGTTGTTGAAATCGTTGTTTACATTATTATTTAAATGGCTGCTTCTGCTGGTTGTAGGTATGTAGAATTTCGTGTTGCGTTCCGCTTACGTCGCCTTCGAGCCTTAGCGGGTTGCTTTTGCTGATCCAAGCGACAGAGTTGGCGTTTGTCGTATTCCTCCCAATTCGCTTTCTATACTTTCCTCGTACCTAAAAGTCGCTATCCAGAGTTGTCTGCTTTTTTTGCATTGAATTCGGTTTTTAAACTGGGAGGTGAATCAAATGTGAGGTCTAGTGATTTAACTTCGTTACTGGAGTTCGTCATAATATTTGCAGATATTGCTTTCAGCTCATTCAAAATATCTATTTCCATTAATGGGTTGTTTCTCATAGGCTCCAGCGAAGCAGTAGCGTAGCTAGGGGGGTGCGGTGGGTGCGGTCCGCACCGGGCCCCGAGCTGCTAGGGGCCCCAAAATCGCAGTACGGATATCGGTGTCCGGCCATTTGGCCGAACGCCGTTTGGCCGAATGCCGTTTGGCCGAACGCCATTTGGCCGAATGCCGTTTGGCCGAACGCCATTTGGCCGAATAACGAAAAAAAAAATCAAATTACTACAACGCTGATGTGTAGGATTCATAAATGTGGAACAATAACTAATTTAATTGTTGATTCATATGATGTGGCGGTACGGTAATGATAAAATTGAACCATCTATTCGGGACAAAGTTGTGGACTACACACATCGTGCAAGACTCTAAGCTGATGGTTGATTCGTGTCTGGGTGTGCTAAGGTTTCAAGTGTAATGATTTCATCATATTTTTATCCTTCTTTTAAACATAGGCTTTTCTTTCGAGATATACTGGTTTGATTCATATCGGCAATAATTTAGCTTATATATTCATTAAGAAATTTACTTTGTTTAAATCATCGGCAGTTCTTAGTAGTTAGACTGATAAAACGAATATTTGCATTACACGTGCTTACATTTTCATAAGAGATTTTTACTTCTTTTGATCATAGACTATTCTTTTAGAAGTGAAGTATTTTTCATAGTTATTGGAATTTAGACTTGTTCATAAAGAGTCTATTACAAAATATATTTTTTTAGCTCAACGGTTAACTTATCTCCCCACTTTCTCCTCCTAGATTCAGATTGCAACGTGTGAACTGAACTTTGCACCGTTGCTTGTGTAAAGCAGTAAACCGAGCGACTCATTGAACACTTTACGTCGAAGAAGCTCACTGGTTCTCCGTTGTAAAAAAAAAAGACACAAAGACATGTGGTTGCTACAACTATGAAATATTTTACTTAGTACGATTCGAGGGATCAAAGCAACCCTGGAGCAGCAGAATGACGATTAAGTTGTAAACCGTTTTAGCTACTGTCAGAGGCCTGCAAGACTACAAACGTGATGCGAAAACCTCTGCTGGCAGCTCTTACCCCTAGGAGAGCAGTGAATAATTGCTTACATTTAGGAAGTTCTACTTTCAGCATTGATTGTTTCTTGAACTAACACTAAAGAGCTAATTATTTGTACATTAACGATGATTTATCTTTCTTCAAGAATAATCAGAATAAACGGCATTCGGCCAAATGGCGTTCGGCCAAACGACATTCGGCCAAACGGCATTCGGCCAAATGACCCTTTCGGCCAAATGACCCGGAACCGAGCATGATAAGCAGATTTGGATCTGCGATGTTCAGGGGCCCCTTTATTATCCCTTATTTTTAATACTTTAGAGTGGGCTGAGAGCTCCGGGAGGACCGTGACTGGGGGCCCCTAAAATGTGGGGCCCACAGCCACGGTCCTACCGGGGCCCACAGCCCAACCTTAATCTACCCACATTTTACACATTTTAGGGACCTCCTCCTGTATAGTTATTTTTCTTGTTGTTGTTCAATCGATAGCACGCATGAGAAATCCGAGTCTTCTAATAGCTAAACAGGTCCTGATGTAGATTCTGAAGTAGGCTGAACTACATATGTTGAAGATGTTGAGTCTAATTACGGCTTTGGATTCATAATTATTTATATTTATATAATACTTCATGAATTCTGATTTCCAATCAAATTTAACTAAGTTTGTAGGCCTCCAGAATTTTGGAGCATTGGTGAAATTTTTACCTGTATATATTTTTTTAAGATATTAGCTATTCTCATTGTCACTCATTTTAGAAATTTGACAGATATGTTTGAGACATTCTCAAAAGCATAAATTTTGTAGAATGAGTAAGCCAACGACTTTAGGTCGACTATTTATTTTCATTTAAATCCGAGACCACAACGAGGGCGCGAAAAAATATTAACGTTCAACGCTCCGTCATCGTAATCATCGTGATCATCGAAACTTCAAAAGCAGTTTTTCTGTTCAAAAAACGAAATTAATCGATGAAAATGTGTTCACTGTGGTTCGGTTGTAGAAAAGAATACAGTAAACACATTTACCTGATAATTTTGTTGATTTTGAACGAAAAAACTGCTTTTGAAAATTCCGAAATCAATGACGGATCCTGCCCCCTTAGGGTAGGCTTACCAGACGGTATCCTTTGGGAGGACATGCCCTCCTTTTTAATCATATATCCTCCCGTCCTCCTTTGCGCTGAAAATGCCCTGAATAAATAATTTGATATCAATTAGTTTTCTAATTATTTATTTGTTAGAATCTTTAGGTATTTATTCACTTCGAATAAGGATGAAAGGTTCTTCTTATTCTTCTTTCTGGCGTAACGTCCCCACTGGGACAGAGCCTGCTTCTCAGCTTAGTGTTCTTATGAGCACTTCCACAGTTATTCACTGAGAGCTTACTATGCCAATGACCATTTTTTGCATGTGTATATAGTGCGGCAGGTACGAAGATACTCTATGCCCTGAGAAGTCGAGAAAATTTCCAACCCGAAAAGATCCTCGACCGGTGGGATTCGAACCCACGACCCTCAGCTTGGTCATGCTGAATAGCTGCGCATTTACCGCTACGGCTATCTGGGCCTAAAGGTTGAAAGATATTTCACTTTAAACCCAATGGTAAAATTAACGAGTTAAGAATTGAATGTGAAATAGTATTTTGGTGTCTTATCTAAATAATGTTCGATTATTCCTTTAAAAGTATACCTTTGAAAACTCTATATTGTCCCCTCGCTGTGCATGTTGAGCGACCTTTTCCATGCTGTTTGAAGACTTATTAATGGGTTGAAATGCTTTTGGATTTTTCAATACACAGTTTTTGCACTCAAATTTAAAGTATATTTCAATTATCTCATATTGGGATTGAATTGAAACATATGCTAATCGATGTAAACTGCTTGATTTGGACTCTCTAGACCGGCGGCGCAAGACTCAACAAGCTGCTTTTATCGCGAAACTACTGAACGGAGAAGTGGACTGTTCCAGACTTCTTGCTGTTTTGAATATTCGTGTAGCTCCAAGAATGTTACGCGGCACTGCTTTACTCCAACCAAGGTTCCATCGAACAGCTTTCGGTTACCACGAGCCTATGACTGAAATGATCCGCATCTTCTCTAGTGTTGAAGGCTTACACGAGTTTGGTGAATCTTCCCTGCGATTTACGTCACGCATCAGGCGTCAAAACGATTTTTAGTTATGTCCCAATTTCATGTAGACAATAGTCAGATGAAAATAAATCAGTAATAATAATAATAATAATAATAATAATAATAATAATAATAATAATAATAATAATAATAATAATAATAATAATTCAAAAACAAACTTATCAATCATATAACCAACCTTTATTTTATCTTAAAATGTGATATTGAAAAATGCATACCACGGGTCCAATTATTTTTTTAAGGAGAAAAATTAATTTTGAGTCATTTTATGTGAATATCTATTCCACAGAGGCACAAACCCTCTTCATCTTTTAAAAAATATACATAATGTAACAAATAAACTTTAACTCTCGTATGAAAAAAAAAAAGTTAACTTAATTTTTCAGAATTATTCACCAAAAATATATTTTTTGGAAAAAAATGCTCTATTAAATGAAATCAAATTAAATTCGGTGAAAATCAGACCAAAATTCTTTGCTTTTCTAAGCCCAATACAAAATATTTTTCTTTATGGTTGTTGTTGTCTTATGTTTTGTATCAGAGAAAATAGAACACTAAGGTTTGTTGCTAAGGATTTTCGTCATAAATGAGTTCACCGCTAAGATTTTTTTCGGGGCAGATACACGGTTTTTCACAGTTTCAAGGAAGCAACTTTTTAGTTTATTGCTTTTCGAACAAATGACAAAAATGTCAATTAAAAAAAACTGTTTCTTTTTTTCTTAAAAAAAAGTTCTGGTGTAACACGTTTTTGAAATGTCTTCCTTTTCCAGAGTCAGTGAAGCAAAATGTCCTCCTTTCTGTAATATTCTTCTGGTAAGCCTACCTTAAGGGCACAAACTTGAGTAAAAACAGATAAAATACAAAAAGTTTACAAATTTTTATTTAATGTATATTGAAATTTTTCAGATTTAATTTTTAAATCATCCAAAAATACCTACCAACAATCATCCAAACTTATTCTCAAATGACCGTGAATAACTCATCAGGGCAATTCTTAAAACATTTCTTCCTGGTAATTTTTATAAAACTATGCCATGGATTTTTTTTCATTAAACGTATTCAGAGATTTCTTTAAGATTACGTTGAAAAAAACGAGAAAATATTTTCAATTATGTATGCATTTTTGAATTTTTTCAGGATTTTTTGCAGAAACTCTTTATTTTTTTCGGAATAAACACAAGCAACAAATCCAGGGAACTTTTTCCAGCGCTTTCATGTAGAAACTGTACATAATGGGTGATATGAATAAAAAACTTTGAACTTTACTGCATGTAGCATCTACTCAAAAACAAAATCCACAAAGTTTACTACACTTTTGGAATGAATAAAAAACTTTTCGAACATGTAGTACTTACTACTTTCGAACATAGAAGAGTGCATGGTGACGTCACGAAAAATTCTCCTTCTCTGTCCCTCTTTCATCACGCTCAATTGACTGTCCTGCTCTTTGACACTCACTGCTGGAATTGTTTAGATTTTTTTTATATGGAGTTGACATTCACTGCTGGAATTGTTGACATTTTTTTTATATGGAGTTTCGAGGTTAGGTCAGGCGTGCAACGATCTATGAGCAGTGACTGAAGCTGCACGTTAAGAAATTTCCATTCAGAGTGCAGAGTGATTCTGCACGTAAAGAATAATCTATTCAGAGTGACGCTTAAAATCAATACAATCATGCATATGAAGAAAATGCATGGAATCTAATCGATTACGCGACAATTTGCACAAATCATGAAGGTGCTGTTATTTGACAAGATTTGTAGTGTAATTTTGCGATAAGTCTGGTATTCTCTCTATGTCTATGATTTTATGATGAAAATTCTTTGATGTTTTCGGCCTTCGCCAACGCCGATGATTTTTTAAATACTAGCTTAACATTTATGAAGAGATCTTGAGATTACAGCTATCAAATTAGAAACCACATATTTTCTAGCACCAGTGATGAGATTCTGGTGAAATTGTGGTAGAATATTGATGCTCCCCGTGTGTTTTCTTAACAGCATGTTGAATTCCGATGTTCTAAGTGTTTCTGTGATATTCTCCTTATTTTGGTGGGGTTTCTGATACAGTGAAACCTCCATGAGTCGATATTGAAGGGACCATCGACTCATGGAAATATCGAGTCATGGAACAGTAATCCTTTGGAAAGCTGTTTCTAGGGACCATCATAGTAACCATGAAATTTCGTTTCTAGTATGGTTCCATGAGTCGATATCGAGTCATGGAACATTGACTCATGGAGGTATTACTGTAGTATCCTTGGAATGTCTAGAACTTAGAATGTAGAGATTTTTATGAGAATTGTAGTGATTCCATTGGTAGTCGTTAGAATTCAATGAGGATCTCCCCTAAAACACCAGGGTTCCCTTTGAAATTATTAAAATTCTTAACGATTCCACAAAAAATCCCATTGAAATCTATAAAATATTTACCGACATTCAAAACGTTTATATTAAAGCTTTACTTTGAAATTCCAACAGAACTGTAGATCAACGGAATCTTAAAGGTTTTTACAATAATTACAAAGATTGATTTTCGGAATTACAAATATTCACACAATAATTCGCAGGAATCCCACCGCAATCTCATAGATTCTTACAGAAATATCGTCTCAAAGATACCCACATAATTCCAAGAGATTAATATTCGGAATCCTATTCCCACCCCAATTCTAGAGTTTTTACCAGATTCCTAATATTTCCGCAATATTCCTAGAATGGTATTTAATTTTTCAATATTATCATAAAAAATCTGACATCCCTATCGGAATCTCAAAATTCCTACAGGAATTCCGGAATTCAAAAGGAAATCTGAGATGTCAGAATTTACACGTGAAATTCAGAATTACTTTATCAATATCTGAATTCCTACCGACATCCTAAAATTCCTAGAAAATAACATAATTATCGCAATGCCAGAATTCACACGGATATTACAAATTGCTACTGCCGGTAATCTTACCGGAATCTCAGAATTGGCGGAGCGAAAGTTTTCGTAACCTCAGAATTCCTTTGCTAAACTCAAAATACCTTCCGATATATCAAAACTCATATCGTTTTCCCATGATTTTTACTCAAAAGTAAATTATTCCATTCAATTCCGCAAACTCAAAGCATGTGTAGCAACCTCTGAAGCTAACTACCAGTAGCTTTGTAGTAAATGCTACCTTTATTCCTAGCAATGCATTGTTTGTAGTATGTTCGAAAGGTGTAGAAAGGAAAATGACACAAACATGTTCCACTCGTGTTCCACATATAGCGTTTACTACCGAGAATGTAGTAAACTCAACTTTACTACATTTTATTCATACGGCCCAATATTCTTAACAGTGCCAGTAGGACTTTTCTAATATTTTTTGAAAAAAAAAAATACACTACAATATTGCTAGTAATAATAATCTATCTGGCTTTCCTATATGGTTGTAAATTTATGAAGCTATTTTCAATTAAATTGCCACAGAAAATCCGAAAATATATACCCGGATTTTCTCAAGGATCGTTCAAGAACTCCTACAGAAATCATTCTAGGAATTTATCAAGGTTTTAACCACAAACTCCACTGAGAAGGCCTCTGAAAACCACTAAAGGGATTTCTTGGCGTACCGTTGACCAAGAAATCCCGTGTTTTTTCTAAGTATTCCTTTACCACTAGCTTCAGGGATTCTTTGTTTTATTTATTTCAAATATACTTTCTGCAATTTATTTGAAAATTTTTCATCTGGTATAAGTAAGTTTGAATTCCTCAGATAATTGGAAATCCTTTTAGATACGTCCCTCATTTTTTCCAGGGAGCTCTTCATGGATTAATCCATTACTACAATAAGTCCTTCAAGTGATAAAATCAGTAATATTCCCAGAAACTTCTAAGCGATTCTACCAGTTTCTTCAAGATTATTTTTATATATTCTTACAAGACTTCTGTTATAAGAAGTTTCTCAAAAGTAAAAAAAAAAAGAATCCAAAAATTTCAGTAATGTTGACAGAGTTTCAGGAAAATATTTTTACTTCAGCAGAATTCCTGTATGTTTTTTTGTTTAAGGTATATTCCAAAATTTTATCTAAAGATACCTCTATGAGTTTCGCTGGGATTCCTCATAAAATAATATCAATAATAACTTCAAACATTTCATCTTGATTGCCTCCTAGATCTGCATAAAAAAACCACAAAAAATTCAATGATTTTCACAATACTAAAATAGAGCCGTTTCATCAGCTATTTTCCTATGAATTGATATATTTTTCCACGGGCCTTTAAAGCGTTCATCTAGGTATAACCGTAAGCAAACTACTAAATACCGTACATCACACAGAAAGTTATCCAAGAGTTCCTTCAAAGATCGAAAGAGATGATCCAGCCTCGGGCTGCAAATCTCTTAAATAATGATGTCTATCCTTCAAAGATCCTTTAAAACAGAAATTTATAGGAACTTCTGCAGCAATTGCTTCATATATATTTTTTTATTCCTAAATCCTCGTACGGGTTAATTTTTACTAGCAGAAAATATTTTGACCTTTGAATCATGTTTTTTTTTAATAATCAACGTTTTTGACAAACATTTGTAGGTATGTGTAAGCTAATAAGACATATTTTGCAAACCTCTATTTGAGGGGCCCCCAAATTTACCTCCGCACCGGGCCCCCAAAACCCTAGCTACGCCACTGCAGCGAAGTTATGTCTAAGGTCAAAGACGCTAATTCTCTTACATCTTTGCTAAGACCTTTCAACTCGTCAGTGATATTGTTTGCTATTGACTGCACTGCCGTTGATATGCTT
This sequence comes from Aedes aegypti, assembly GCF_002204515.2. Taxonomy (NCBI): domain Eukaryota; kingdom Metazoa; phylum Arthropoda; class Insecta; order Diptera; family Culicidae; genus Aedes; species Aedes aegypti. Next base: position 207,346,733 of record NC_035109.1, on the reverse strand, counting down.
AATTTGGATGGCTCAAGCGAGCGCAACATCAAACAGCGCAGTGATGTGGTTTTTAACAGCATTTACATTGCCAGCTAAACAACTGCTTTTTGCCGTCGCGAGCTGATTTTTGACAGCGGTCACTAGAACTTCCAACCGGTTAATGGCATCATCGATCACGCCCAAACTGTTCGGTTGAATCGAACGATGGATCACCTCTGTGTTCTTGTTGATTTGTTCTGCTAGTTGCGCCTATTGATCAGCAAGCGACTTAAATTCAAAGCTTGCAGTAACCATGGTTTGACATGAACTTCAGCATGGTAACACATAAGATGAAGTGTCCATTCTTCTATCTTTCTTCCGGAGAGATCCTCTTTGAATATTGACTCCCACGCAAGCAGGGTGGAATTTACGTGAGCACCCAATGCACGACCACAAAATTGAGTCGGTAACGGAGTCCAACAAACAAATTTCACAATTAATTTTCACAAAACACTTTACACCGGTATCTAGCATGTACAAAAAAAAAAACGAAACGTAAGCAATAACAATTAAAATGAAAAGTGCGCGACCGGGAGCGATTAAAAACGCGTCCGAACTGATTGACGATCAATTTATGAAAAAAAGATGTTATTATACACCCAACACAAAAAAAATCAATCTTTTATCATAGCCGTCACATATAAGTGTCAGGCAGCCACCATATGCAGTTTAAATGAGGTATTATATGCTGCAATAAAGCTGGTTTTGTAGTTACAAACTTTTAACTTCATAGCTGACTTAGAAAATATCATCTTCTAGCAACGTTAAATGTCGTCTCTAGCTATCATAGCATTCACGTAATTGTCATAACACATTAATAAATCTACACGAATGCCAAATTGCTGTGGATTTGTTACTTGGGTAGGTGAATAGCCAGAAAATAATTCTGATAGAAATTTGATTGCTATTACATTATGAGACTCATTTATAATCTCAATGTGACTGCTATGCGGTTATAATAACCAAATTTGGAGCATAAAAATACTGAAATGTCAACGACAAATCGCTAATTTTTCAATCGAATGCACTTTAATTGAAAAATAAACGTAATGCTGTAACAGTAGATGAATTTGATTTTTTTTTACTACACACCAAATTTTCATTTCTCCTTCCAGCAAAATGAATTGCTTCAGGAAATAACATTTTACTGAAAATCCAGTAACATCAATATTGTTTGCTGGATTGTTCAGTAAATGATAGAATTGCTGAAACAATCAGCAGAGCAAATGTCAAACACTTATATTTTCTTTCGACTAATATTTATAGTCAGTGGCATCCGTAACCATAAAGTTATTTTTTCTCTGTTTAAATATGTTATTAATCCCAAATTCAAAAGTTTTAAACGTCAGGTGAGTTTTAAAACATCTTTTGTTGAAAATTTCGACATGATCGTGACACATTTGCTTTCAGATAGCTGATTCCAGTATAATTTTTTTAATGTTTTTTTTTATTAAATATTAATGAGTGCATTTAGCACTAGTTGATTCATAACAGCTGTGCGAGAATTATACAAGATTGAATTTCAATGGAAAATCTCGCTTTAAACAATATAGCTAGTGAAATAATTTAATGGAGTAATAACTTGAATGATTTGATCTGACAATTACGTTGAAAAAATACAAAATGCAGCAGATTATGGAGAAATCGATGGTAAACAATGTTTGGTCAGTTTTTCGCAAACATTATATAAACCAACTCTAAGGAATGTTTATACACATTCAACATCAAGTCATAAATTTGAAACTTTCCAATCCATTGCCTTCGAGCGCCGGCGATGATGATGGCGAAGGCACAATAGAAGAAGGAAGTTTTGCGTATAGATGAACTTGGCAAAGAGTCTGGCTTACAATTCAGCCGGAAGGTTTTCCCAACTTGTGTCTTTTGGTAGCATACAGTGGAAGTAACATTTGCAAGGTTGAAAGTTATATGATGTTGGGAGTTCATTTTAATATATTTATGGTCGGCAGCAACACCCAACCACGAAGGAATGTGTCTTGTTCGATACATCACACGAAATAGGAAAAATAACGACGCTTAGCAAACGAAAAAAAACCTTCCAGCTTCCGACTAAAGGAGATATGTTAGCTATGGGTGAATGTGTAATGTAATGCCAGGGAAATGGGAGGAATATTTTACATATATGACATGATTTCACCATTATCTATTGACAGTGGCTATGACAGTTGTTGACTGGAAGGTATTTGTTCCCATCCAACGTTGAGCACGGAATGCAAGAAATGTACATGATATGATGTATAGTAATAGATATCGATCCGATGGGACGAGATAAACCACTCGCACACATCACGTGTAAACATTCACAAAAACGTAAATGTAATAAATATCTCATCCCGTGATTAGAACTCTCACTAGCCACACAAGAAAGTGGACTTTCTCACTGTTGGTGTTAGTAACAAGCAGAGTAACGTCCATTCGACAGATGGGTCGAGCATTTATGTTCCATGGATGGTGTTTGCTTTAATTAAACGTATATAACCATTATCAAATTAGTCATGGCGAACCACCCGTATGAAATTTCGTACATGGTTAGCCTCACTAACCATGACCATGTTTCTGTGGTGTTTTGAACTTTGTGAAGCGTGAGGTATTCATCTTCTCGTTGGATGACAGATTGCTTAATGAGGTTTTGGAGGTTATGCAAAATGACGAGTGTTATGCATCAAATTATATCATTATAACAATTTTTGCTAACATGAAGTAAGAACGAAGGGCAATGTAATACAAAACAATTAATCCTTTTATTTTGGGCGTAGTGTCTCAACGGAGATAGAGCCTGTTTGTCAGCTAATGAGCACTTCCATATCAATATTTTGTTAAAACCATATGACATTACATTTCCCGTAGCAGCTGTTCAAAGTTTGTATGGGATTAACTATGGGAAAATTTACCTTTGCAAAGAAAAATCACCAGAGGTCGCCCATTGACCTCTATAAAAATTCTGAATACAGACCTCAATAGGTATTATTACGGTGAAGAATATTACTGAAGACCGCGAAACAATCCGACACTTGTAAAAAAAAAATTCAATGAAAACCTTTTGGCAAGGTGACGTTGATTAACGCGTGAAGGAATAACAATAATAACAAAATCGGGCAAAATTTCCGAATAGTCTATGCTTAATAACTTTTTTCACAAGCATCGGATTGCTTTGCGGTCTTCAGCAATGTTGATCATCGTAAAAATACTTATCGAGGTCTGTATTCAGAATTTTTATAGATGTCAATGGGCGAACTTTGGCGATTTTTCTTTGCAAAAGTAAGTTTTCCCATAGTAAATTCCATACAAACTTTGAACGGCTGGCGCGTAAATATAGTTTCTCCGATCGAGCTGAAATTTTGCACAGTTGTTATGGGACCCAAATGCAATCCAAAAAGTGGACTGGAGCGAGAATCTTAATTTTTCATATAACCGTGTCCCAGGCTACTGTTCATACACATTTTGATCAAAGTCCGTGAAATACAAACAAAATTTGTGTTTTTAGCCCAGTTTGATAACATTTTTATTAAAAAAAAAAACTTTTTTTAAGTTACATAATATGTGAATAACCCCTTCTGAAACAATAAAAACGCCAAATAACATATTCAGATTACATTTTTCATCGATTGAGACGATAAAACTAGTTTGGGTGGCGATGATGAGGCGGATTACGTCATCAATGCACATGGATCAACGGCCAATGGCTCAGAGTCAACGATCACCAAAACAAAACATCATAAGCCTGGTGATCTTTGAAGACAGCAGTTGTGCTTGCTAAAATCATAAGTGATCGAGAAAGTTTGGAGAAGTTACAGAGTACAAAGTGAAAGGATATTGTGAAGAAAGGAGTAAGGAAGTGAAAGTTAAACTGGACATCCAGGTAAATTTCCGTCTCCAAATAACCCAGAACCAATCCTGACCGTACCGCGTCTAACTCCCACCATTTTGAATCCGTTGTGCCCACAGGAGCTCGCGGTTTTTGTTTGAAGACGCAATTGCGGTTTGAGTCATTACCACCGTAACTTACCTGCGTTGACCTTAGGCGGCTAATTAAGGAGTGAATCCGTTTAGACCTGTACCTCAGAACGACAACCGAGTGCGCTAGGAAACCCAGGCTTTCCAGTGAATCCACGGATCACTGAAGCCTCGAGTCCGTCACCACACTCGAGGGGCGCATAGGACAGGCAGAAGGAGTAGCAGCGGAGAAGGTGGTGCTGTGAGCTTGGACCCGAAGTATAGAAGAAGACATAAGGTATGAGTAGCCATAAGAAAGTGGGAGGCGTAGTCCAACGTTGTGGACGGTTGCAAGGAAAGTTAGAGAGGAAAATTAGCAGTTAGGAACAGGAAGTAGGACGTCAAGGAAGTATGAATATAAGTGTCCACCGAGACCGAAATATAGAGGGAGTTTCATTGAAACTAATCTATAAGTGTTTTCTTTCGCGGAGTGTCACGAGCGTAGCGCCGACCCTGAGGCTTGGAGACGGGGGCTCATCTAGACTGGAAGTAACACGGCCTGCAAGTTACAGTCTCTTGAAAGATTTGCATTGCAATAATGTTTCGTGAAGAAAAACATATCGTCAAAAAATATGCACTTCATTTATAACTCTTATATTACGAACATGAATAAATAAACATTTAAATATAATTAGTGATCAAGTGAGGACGTTGGTTGATAAGGCATGAACAGTAATGATGAAATTAAATCTTTGGACTGTTCAGCTGAATACTTAAAAGTGAATAAAAACTGATTTTAAAACTATTCCATTTATTTCCAGCTTGATTTTATATCCTTTGGCAAAAACGCGTATTTCGACCTTAGATCCACCTTTCGAGTCTAGTACCCGACACGGCCCTACGGTTGAGGTCGATATACTCGTTTCAGTCTAAGGATACAAACTCCAGTGAAATTAAAGGGTTTGATTTACTTATGAAAAGTAAATTGTATGTTTTTGTTTGAATATACATGGTAAATACTTTAATCCCTCTCCTTTGGTTCAGAAAGGGGTATGGGCGCATTATGCCAACTCGGTCGAGGCAGATTTCGTGTGTGAACAAGTTACAACATGGACGTTTTAAAGTGCCAGAATGAAGTGTTGTGCTTGTGGGAAGCACTTGAAGAAGGGATGGAAGGTCATTACTTCGCGTTTGTGTTTTACTTCTGCTTATCTAAAAAGTTATACACAATACCCGACCTTAAACTTTCAAAATAACAGTTGCAAATACAATAATCGTTCTGAGCTTACAAACATGTCGTCGCGTTGATTCTATCATAGTGATCTTTTATCTACAACCGTCCAACCATTCTGAATGGCCGTTGTGAGAATATCACCAAGAACCTCTCACATACAGTAAAGCTGAATTGTCATACATTGAAATATTTAGGTTTTCGCTTTTTTGGATTCATTTTTTGTTGTTTATCATTAGTTTCAGGGATTGTTATCATGGGAATCCAAAGAGCGAATTTTGTTTGACTCCAATGTAGACCAATACTGCCTGACAGAACAAAGGATCATCTGAATGTTTTCATTGGTGAATTTCAAAAGAAAAACACTGTGTATATGGCGTTTGAAATACGGTTGGCGATAATAACCGAATTGTGCCGAAGCCGTATATTACCCTGCTTCTCAGCTTAGTGTTCTTATGAGCACTTCCACAGTTATTAACTGAGAGCTTTCTTTGCCAAAGTTGCCATTTTCGCATTCGTATATCGTGTGGCAGGTACGATGATACTCTATGCCCAGGGAAGTCAAGGAAATTTCCATTACGAAAAGATCCTGGACCGACCGGGAATCGAGCCCTGATACCTTCAGCATGGCTTTGCTTTGTAGCTGGATGGATCGCCGGAAGACATCTGCCTACATACAGGTAGAAATCGATGACGCATCAAAGCGACTGCTCACCATCAACACGGACCGAGGCCTATTCAACTTCAACAGGCAGTGTCAAGTCAGCTCCCGGCGCGTGTCAGTAATTGATGCACACCATAATTGCTGGAATGCCTGGCGTCAAAGTATTCCTGAATGGCGTCATAGTATTCAGCGAACCCGAAGAGCAACACTATCAAACGCTTTGCATTCTCCTCGACGGCAGGAATACGAATTCCACCTGAAACTAGAAAATGTCATTTCTACCAGCAGGAAATCCTGGGGCACATAGTAGACGAACATGGACTACGTTAAGATCCGGAGAAAACAGTTGCCATTTCTTCGATACCACGTTCAACAGATGTCTGTACACTGCGGTCCTGGGGGCATTAAATTTCGAAATCAAGTTCGTGTCCAGCAATCAGTACCAATTGCGGCTGAAGATTCTCCTTCTTGTCAGCACAAGACCTATCTGATATTCCCGAAGATCAAGATCAGCTTGAAACAATCAATCAGCCATCCGGTTGTTCAACCCCGCTACCATCGAGATCAACAAAAACCGTCAAATCTCCACGGCATCTTCAAGACTACGTTTCGTTTAAGGGGGAGATATTACCATTCCAGGCAAAGCATGGCGTACCATTGGTACCTCGCATACCTGTAGAAATAAAAAAGACCCCTTTGTGTGGTCCTTAGCCTCTTTCCCAGCAACTTCTATCCCTACCTCTTCGTGGTACTGACTGAGGTACGAGTAACCTCAGGGAAGATCGGATAACCAACCCCTATGGGAACTTTGGTCGTATGCTGACAGGTAAAAGGTGGGTGTTTGCTTTAGCTTTTGCTTCTGCAAACCTTGAGCGTCTGTACTCCATGTTAGGAGCGGCTCACAACAGCGTCTATTCTCCATGTCAGGGGCGGCTGATCATCGTCCGAGTGCGAGAGAAGGACTCTGAGCCACTATGGCCCTCCCGAAAATTTAGGGGGAATGGTCCTCCAGAAATCTAGGGGGTTGGTGTCAGGCCCTGAGCTTTTTCGCTATTGATTAATAATATCATACTTCCTACAGCGTCTAATGCAAAGCAAATAGGAAGTTATGAAAATCCAAATGACTAAAATATTTGATGTTTTGAACGCCAATGAATGATGATAGCAACCTTATCACATGCCCCATCAAGGCAAGCATTACGATATACGAAAAAGTTTGGATATCTTCTGAGTTTCAGGTTACAAATAAATTTCAGTAATAGCTGCTATACGTACGTTATTTGCTGTTAGAAAGTTGGCTCTATTTAGATGTTTGTTTGTATAGCATAGGCTGACCATCAAATCAAATCCTGAAACATCTGTGAAAATGGCTTACCAACAGATTTCCTCCCATAATATAACAAACTCACCAGCTTTTTCCGAAGCCAATGGAGCATTTACGTTTTCTGTGTTCATATTTCTCTGGAAAATGCTTTCAATTTTATCTTTCTATTCTATCTCGCATTGCTTACCAGTTATCTCTATCTGTTTCACCTGAGCCGGTGAGGAGATATTGGTTTAAAAATCCTTCATGAATTCCCCCGTAGCACTTCATTTAAACACGGAACAACGTCTCTTTCGTCAACCCGCAGAACGGTGTTCGGAAAGTATCAAATCGGATCTAGTTTGGAATAATGCCCCACCAGAAAGATCCCTCCTCGGGAGATGGAAATCTGTCCCACGCATTCCGGGCTCTACGCTGTAAACCGTTTTCAATGAAAATAGGAATTTATGGTTGCATACACGACAAGAGAAGCAAAAAGTTTGCGCTGATAAAGTAATCTTCCTGGGTTGTACCTTTCCCCAAGAAGCTGTAGAAGACTTTCGATGGAAATAAAGTTTATGCATATCCCGCTGAGCGAGGAAAATAATAGAGATCCTAAAGTTGGAGGATAGAATAACTTGATTTCAATAAAATGTTTATCTTTAGTAGCGATTGTTTCTTTTTATTATTGCAGATCTGTTATCAATTTAATTTTAATCAGAATATGTGCCAAACTTTTCAAAAGTTATGTATGGGCCAATCCAGATTTTGCGTTGATCGAATCACAGTTATGAAAACATTAAACCTTTTGAGTTTGATAATAAATCTTCAAGATGTTAAGTATTCTACTGTTGAATGTATATTTGAACTAAATATGGCCATATTTGTACTACATTCTTACCTTCAGACTATGACAGTTTTTCGTTATGCTTTCGAAACTCAAATTATTTTGTCATATTCAGAATCATTATTAAATAAGTTCATATTTAAGGCGATACGTCTACTTATTAACGGTTTCCAAACATCTTTGTTTTCCATAAAATGCGCGCGTATTTAAAGTACCGTAAAATGGGTATCTTTGATAATGCGGGTAACTTTGATAGAGCGGGGCCCACCACATACTAAAAGAAATATCATAATTTTTGTTATTCGGTTAAGCAAAACGAATGCAAAACTAAAGAATATTAGTATGACACTTCATAATACAACTGTTTTATATACGAATAATAAAAAATTATACGATTTTAGCATTTTCGAAACGCTTACAAACAATCTGTTCTACGATCACTATTAGATGTAGTTTTGAATAGTCGGTCACTTATCTTTGGCAGCCTAGTTATCATAGAACTTGAATATGGTCTCAAATCTCTTAGCGAAAAGCATTTTCACATACTGGGACCATTTTTGTAATCTAAGTCAGAAATTTCCATATAACGTTAAACGCCTAGAGGTATGCAATGTCCTTTAAATGTTATGTAATTCATTCCATTCTGTTCGATTTATATATTTACTCCAAAACAGAAAACCGACATTTGATTATATGAAAATTTATATATCTATTCAAAATCAATCTTTAGCCAATCTATCTACTGATGATGATTACACGTCATGTAAACTTCATTTATGGAATGTAAACCTGACGTCATGTAAATTTAAGTCTGAAATCATGTATAAATGTGTTACATGTCATGTAATCACTAAGAATCCTATGGGATAACATGACGTTTAGGGGCCCAGATAGCCGTAGCGGTAAACGCGCAGTTATTCAGCATGACCATGCTGAGGGTCGTGGGTTCGAATCCCGCTGGTCGAGGATCTTTTCGTAAAGGAAATTTTCTCGATTCCCAGGGCATAGAGTATCTTCGTACCTGCCACACGATATACACATGCAAAAATGGTCAATCGGCAAAGAAAGCTCTCAGTTAATAACTGTGGAAGTGCTCATAAGAACACTAATCTGAGAAGCAGGCTTTGTCCCAGTGGGGACGTAACGCCAGAAAGAAGAAGAACATGACATATAATTGAAGTTTACATGACATATCATGTAAATATCCATGATATTTCACGCTCCAATTATGTGCATTATATGGCTCAGAAATTTACACGTTTTGTTCGAACTGTGTAGAATGCCAGTACTTGTTTTATAAATATAAATTATAATTCTTTGAAACAGCATGCAAAAATATTCAAGTTTCCTTAAAAAAAAACTATCAAAGTTACCCCGTTTTACGGTACATAAACTGAGATTCACACATATGAGTTCGGGAAGCAAAACTTAGATTGTAGTACCGTAAAACTGGGTGAATTTGATAATGCGGGTAACTTGATAGTGCAAGACCCACAACATATAAATCAGAAATTTCCATATAGCCTTAAACGCCTAGAGGTATTCATCGCCTTATAAATGTTCCGTAATTCATTCAATTTTGTTCGATTTAAACTCCATTATCAAAGTTACCCCAAAACAGAAAACCGACTTTAGATTATATGAAAAATAATATATGTCCATTCAGAAGAAATCTTTTGGAAATCAATCAAGTGCAATCGATAGCTAGGATGTCAGTACTTGTCTTAAAAATTTAAATTGTATTTAATTGTTTTTTTTTACAATTCACATTTTGAAATTTGAACTTACTTTAAAAACTACATTAGTTTGCAGAAGTTTTAAGGTTAAGGAATACATTTGTAACAGGGAAGGAAAAGATTTTTCGGGATTTCTAAGCTGATGAAGCTTGAAGGGACAGGAGTTTATTTGCATAAAAATTGTACTTAGAGAAGATTATTTCTATTATTGTATTTTACATAAAAATTACGTAAATAATTCATTAAAAATACACTTCATTATTCGCTGCTCTTACGGTTGCTGTTTGCCGTACTAATTATTTCTGGGATTAACTTGTGCCGGTTTCTGTTGCCAAGTATAAAACGGGGGCACTTACTGCTGGATGGCATTTGGGACGGAAACGAAGATGGAACATGTTTTGTGATTTTGCTACGTATTCGAGGCAAAACTGTTGTACGATGATTCTAGGGGGTCCGGCAAGGCTAAGACTACGACGACAAGCACAACAAGCCGAAAGTATGGACGATTCACATGCTGTTCTGGGCAAATTCCCTCCGAGCGCATATATTATGGCAGGTTATGTGTGTAGAAACGATTTCACTTCGGATTATCTGATTAGTATTGAATGGGAAAAACAATGCGATCTGGGAGCGCCTATCTTGCTCTTGGCAATCATGAGCAACAGCCATCCAGTGACCCGGTCCGATGTGCTCTTGGGCTATTTGGCACGAATTGTTGTGAAGCCATCGTTATAGCAATATGCGGAACTTGAAATATTTTTGATAGCTTTATTCATGAGAGCCTAGAATTCTAAGGCAGAGTGATTATATGTACCAAATAGCGGAGTTTACAATCTTAATATACTTGGAAGCAATAAAAGTTCAAACAACTATAATTCATAATGAAAAGAGTATTATTATTTCTTGCACTACACAATGATTCATTGGTAATCCAAATCAAAAATACTTTTGAATATACGTAAAATATAAGGAAATAGTAATTGATATCAAACTTTGAATTAAGATGTAACATGTTTGAAAACGAAACCTCACATCAAATCCCAACCATAATCTTTTTTTTTTATTTTGAATTTCGAAACTCTTGAAAATTTTTTAAAAGCAGTGCATTGTTTGGATGGAAAAAACATATTTTCAAAATAAAGTGGGACAAACGATTCTCTTAAAGATTTCCATTTCAATTCAAAACAAATGTTATAAATGTTTTGGTAGGACGAATCCTAGTAAGGTAGTAAAAACTTTCAATCCAAATACTATCGAAATCCATTAAAATGTTGAAAACCAAGGTGTTCCATACACACATGATTGATTCTGTTTAGGAGAGCGTTGGAGTTGTGTCCAACACTTCTGCTTTAGCAGATTCCAAGAAAATGAATTCGCATAAGCGGTTGTCTACATAGAGTAATCCAACTCAGTCATTTCATTTCATCATTTATTTAGTTAACATCTAGACGGATAACACTGAATCAACAATTTCACGCCACAATACTCGGTTCGTCACCGCATCTCTCCACCCTCGGTTTTGCCCCACGCTCGCCAAATCGATTCGCACTTCTTGTACCAACCGGATCCGAAGCGAACACCATCTTTGCAGGGTTGCTGTCCGGCATTCTTGCAACATGTCCTACCCATCGTATCCTTCCAGCTTTGGCCACCTTCTGGATACTGGGTTCGCCGTAGAGTTGGGCGATCTCGTGGTTCATCCTTCGCCGTTACACACCGTTTTCCTGCACACCGTCCTAAGCACCCGACGTTCGAAGACCCCAAGTGCTTGCAAGTCCTCCTCGAGCATCGTCCACATTTCATGCCCGTAGAGGACTACCAGCCTTATGAGCGTTTTGTACATGGTACATTTGGTGTGGGTGTGAATCTTTTTTGACCGCAGCTTTTTGTGAAGGCCATAGTAGGCCCGACTTCCACTGATGATGCGCCTCCGTATTTCACGGCTAACGTTATTGTCAGCCGTCAGTAAGGATCCAAGGTAGACGAACTCGTCGACCACCTCGAACGTATCCCCGTCTATAGTAACACTGCTACCTAGGCGAGCCCTGTCGCGCTCGGCCCCACCAGCTAGCATGTACTTTGTCTTGGCCGCATTCACCACCAGTCCAACTTTTGCTGCCTCGCGTTTCAGGCGGGTGTACAGGTCTGCCACCTTTTCAAATGTTTGGCCGACGATGTCCATATCATCCGCGAAGCAAACAAATCGTGGATCTCGTAAAAATCGTGACCCGGCTCTCCGCATAACACCTTCTAGCGCAATATTGAACAACAGGCACGAAAGTCCATCAGCTTGTCGTAGTCCTCGGCGGGATCCAAACGAACTGGAATGTTCGCCTGAAACCTTCACACAATTTTGCACACCTTCCATCGTCGCTCTTATCAGTCTCGTGAGCTTCCCGGGAAAGCTTTTCTCGTCCATGATACTATCGTATGCCGCCTTAAAATTGATGAAAAGGTAATGCGTTGGGACCTGGTATTCACGACATTTTTGAAGTATTCCAATTCAGTCACGAAGCCCAAATATCTCTACTGCGATGATTTCTAAAAATACCTTATTGTAAAACATTTTTGTCCCAACTATATAATACTGTATGATAAGAGCTAGTTGCATTTGTATTTTGAATAGTTTTCCGTATTTACTCAAATAGCAATAACTTTCTATTTCTTGATATCTATTAACTTTTTATTCATAGCTTAAACCAAAGGATAACCTTTTCCCAATAACGAGCAACAGACCCTCCATTTGTGGCGTTTACAATGTATCATTTTATATTCAAATTTCGAATATCTCCGTATATATTCCCCGCATTGGGGCGACAAAGGAGCTACCGCCAAGTCGACCGTTTTTCGCACGACGTTGTTTGCTCTTGACACCTTTGGGCACAAAAGCTATCACATATTTCACCTTATTGAGTGGAATTTTTTCCTCGCCGCACCTTATTTCAATTGGCTTGGAGGGAAATTAAGGTGAAGCCAAAGTTCGTGTCCCTTGATAGGGAGGAAGGACAAAAGTGCCAACATTGTCATGTGATTCACGTCTCTGAACGAGGGATGCTGCGATCGTCATGTGAACATGGTGTGTCTAAAGCCAAAAAAAAAATAAAAATTAAAAAAAAAATCGGAGATGAACTAGCCAAGGGCTGAAAATCTCTCTAATATAGATAACTAACTAACTAACTAACAAAAAAAAAAACAAAATTCTGCTCGCACCATTCGGAAGATATGGTGTCCTAGCTTCCTCTCCGTAAATTTGAAAATGTGTAGTCGAGGGAGATGAAAGTTATTGTAATTTAACTATGGACGACCATTTCCAAAAGATATCTTTACCCATACGCTAGTATATAATCATAAGGTTAACATTCAACCGATAGGGTAGCTTACGGCTTCGGCACCATTCGACTATTATCGGCAAACAATTTTCAAATGCGAAGTACACAGTATTCTTCTATCAATATACACGAATGAAAACATTGGGACGATTCCTTATTCTGTCAGTTTCCCGTTTGTTCATATTTTTTGGATGTTGGAGTTCACCGAAGTACGTTCAAGAATTGGCAAAATTTGTTTCATCCGAATCTATGACATTTGGTCGAAAGACATTTGGTTGAAATACATTTGGTCGAATGACGTTTGGTCGAAAGTACATTTGGTCGAATGGACATTTCGTCGAATGGACATTTGATCGAAAAGGTTTAACTGCAACATTTGGTCAAATCGACATTTCGTGGAAGAGATATGTAGTCCAATCTTAATAGTATGTCCAATCTAAAGTTTTACGTTAAGTCCGATTATCGTCGAAATTAGGATTTTGTCGCTTTTACACAGAGTGATTCAATAATTAAAAAAAGTATCAGCCATTTCACCAACAATCTAAATGCGGATAGCACAATTTTGTTATTTTATTTGATAGACCCTACCTCTTAAGTTTTTGACGTTTCAAGCTGCTTTTTCGTTCAGGCGACGTATCGAGATAAGATTTAAAATAAGATTTAAAATCATGGAAGCAAGCCGACTTTTGTCACCTTAACCAACTCGTTTTCCTTTACCCGATCATAATGAGCACATTTTTTTTGTTTAATTAATCTGTCGTTCACCCGTGGGCGGTGTTCATCGTCAGCAAAGTCTCATATTTGATTGAGAAATGTTATTAAGTTAGAAGTCGCAATAAGTCAATTAACCAATAACAGTTAACCGACTTTTAACATTTACTTCACCAAAAAGGTTTTCCTTAAAACAAAATTTTCCTGTCATTCAATTCAAAAATCTTACCCATGTCAGTAAGCTGCAAGACTCTGAATTCAAAGAAAGATCTCGAGCACTCTCTCCAAATACTTCCAACAGATGAAGATCACCAGTTTGTAATGGAAAACGATGACATTTCGAAAGTATGATAAATTCAAAAAATAATCATGTTCACATCGTTGAGTAATGGCTTAACTTGTTGAGCAGTTTTTCAAAGAATGATGATATTTTGAAAGAATAATAAATTCACTAGAGCTAAATAATCGAGTCAATGTACAAAAAACTAGTTCTACAAACTCAACTAGGGTTGTTACGGCTTAACCAGCCGACGGTGTTTTGAAAATACCTGAAGGTCGTAGTCCAAATTGACTTTTGTGTCTACGGCCTTCAGGTAGATCTACAAAGTTCATTTGAATAATAATCAAAATCCTAGATATAAATAGATGTATGAATTTTTTAAATATGGCTACATTATGTGCTCCTTCTTTTATTCAACAACAGTTGATAATTCACCTTATTAAGAATAATACGTTATCTTTCCAACTTTGCAAGACTTAGACAACAGTTATCAATTTTACCAAATGATTTTGCAATGAACCATTTTAAAATAATATTTCAACCAAATTTCCGTTCAACTAAACGTCATTCGACCAAATGTCATTTGACGAAATGTTCTAAAGCCATTCGAACAAATGTCCCTTCGACCAAATGCACTTTCGACCAGATGTCATTCAACCAAAAGTCATTCGACGAAATGTCCTAAAGCCGTTTCATTGCTATTGATAAACTATGAAGTATCTTTAATTACATAGCGTAACAAAAATGACATTTTTGCGTGTCTCAAGGACCAAATTATGTGTCTCGAGTAGATTTGGGGTTGCTGAATCTGTTGTCATTTTCAGAAATGTTCCAGCACGTCACAATTTTTAGCTACAGGTCGCCAAAGTTGTGTAAATCATTGGTTTTATCGATGTTTACATTAAATTTAAGGTATAATTGATCAAATTTTTTGTGATCCAATACAACAAGAATGCGATTTTGCCCATAAACTTTTATTTTAGACATAATTTGATAGAAATCGTACGACTAATTTTAGATTAAACCGATTTTTTCAACATGCTTGCTGTCTCCATACAAAATTCTTCGTTACTCTTATATGGCAAAATACAATACTTTTCTAAACTATTATATATGAAAATACAATTTTTTTTTAAAACATCAAAGCATAACTTTTCCGCTTCGAAAGTATTATAAAATTTGTTGTTAAGTATTGTTTTACGCATAAAGTTTGAATTCTGTGGCAATTTAAGCAAATAAATTGCCTTACAAGCTGGCAAACTTGCATGCAAGTTGGCTAAAATAGTCAATTTTTGCATTTTCAACAGCCAATATCTCAAAAACTAGACGTGCTATGATATTTTTGAACACGGCAATGGATTCAGCAACACTTAATTGAGTGAATAGAGGTATTTTGGTGCTTGAGACAAAAACGTGTTCCGCAGTGTTATTAAGTGTGATTACATATTCTAATACAAAGTTCGATATTTTGGGATACATTTTCGAGATTGTTTTACTCAAATATATGATTTTGAAGTATATTATGAATCGTTGTTACTAGGAAATATTTGTGTATAAGAATTATATACACTTTGTAATTCTGTTCAGAGAGTGGTTTCAAATGATCTGTCTTTTTCATTTGTTTTTACTTCTAATGGTGGGTGCAGAGTTGATAGTATTTTTTTTTTCGTTCAAAACAGTTGGAGTCACACCGTGGTGAATAGTTAGTTGCCTTATGTGGCTGAAGCTGAAGCTGCGGTCGGTCGTATACTTACCTGGATAAATACGATATATCTGCGCTTATTTGAGCAACGAAACCGATGCTTCCACAGCAGCATCTTCTCGTCGTCCACCGCAGGTTTACTCTATGTAACGTAGGCAAATCTTGCACCATTCTTGCCATTCCTCCACACAGGCCAACCACAACACGGTGCGGATTATTTATGCCTTCTATTATTATTTGACACATGAATCACTCATATTTATGGGAAGCTAGTAAAAAATGGAAGCCGCCGAAGGCAAATGAAAGAAATGATACATTGCTTCATTTTGGGCGTACTGAAAAGAAATCCAACACACAATAGGTCCTCGGGTACATGATTCGCATAATGGATGATTGACCGTATGGATTATTACCTGGAGTTAGACGTCATCATCTTTTTCTTGCGAGAATTGATGTAATGAACATCACAAATATTCCAACAAATGTGCGTATTGGATCATGAAATGAAGTGATTTTTTTTTCTTTACTTGAAGTACGTAGGTAGTTGGAATCAATGCAATGTTGATCACGTTCAAAAGACTGTGATACTGTTTTGACTCATATTCCGAACACTTGAGGCCAACAGTGACTTCAAATGCATCTAATTGGCATAAATTTTCAGATATTTTTGTAAATTTCAATTTCCTTGCAAAACCTAACTGTTAGCTGTTGGGTGTACCGATAATAATGTTGATTTAATTAGTTTTAATATTCTCCAAAATGTTCAGTACAGAATTAACAAAAACCGTCGCACAATCCCGTTGTTCATGATCCACATATTATGCATGGTGATGTGGAATATTTGTTGTTGCAACACCCCTCTTTCAAGAAAACCGTTGATCATCGAAACATCAATCGAGCTAGCTGCAGGGGGAGCTACCGATAATGCGATATCGGAATCTCGAGGTGGCAGATATACACTTCAAGTCCGTAACCAAGCCCAAGCCGGAAAACTCCTTACACTAACAAAACTCACGGACGGTACACGAGTTGAGATCATGTATCATCCCACGCGTAACAAATGTCAATGCGTAGTTACATGCTGGGACATGGTGGATATAGATCTAGAAGACATTTAGAAATACTTTGAGAAGCAGAATGTGATAGATATTCGAAGAATTACCCATAGCACACCCCGGACAAGAAGGTAGTTAACACGGGAACCATGATTTTGACGTGCAGAGGGACTGTCCCACCGCATTACATCAAGTTTGGTTTGCTACGAATACCGACACGTTTCTTCTATGCTTCACCTCTGTTATGTTACCTTGCTTCTCATACGGTCAAAGCGAAATGCAATAACGAAAAAGTTTGCAGAAACTGCACAGATTTGCACGAATTAGTTTCAACTGACGGCGACACCCAGGTAACCTGTGACAAACCAGCCTATTGCAAAAACTGAAAATAGAATTATTCACCATCTGACCGTTCATGTCCAATTTACAAAACGTAGGTAGAGATTATCCGAATTAAGGTAGAGTAAGTCAATCACTCGGATGCAAGAGAAGCGTATCAGAACCGGGTAACTTCGTCGAAGGGCACATATGCCCAAGCAGTGCAACAAAGGTTAGCTGATGCTCAAACAACGAGTAATGAAGTTTTCAACCTTACCCAGCTCCTCAATTAGAAAGATGAGATGAACAAAGCCTTGCAACAGGAATACCAGGAATTACGCAACCAGCTTACTGATCTTCAGAAAACTTCGAACCAGGTGCTAGAAAATCAGGAAAAAGCTCGAACAAAAGCTCAACCGACATGCTCAACAAGCGCAACAGTACAATCAGGATAAAAAAGGACTTAGTAATTCCTGGAAAGCTGACTCGTTCACCACGATCCACCCATCAAGTAAAAATTGTTTTGAGCCAAACCGTATGCAAACCAGACAACAAGCACGTAGTGAAAGAAGAATGCTGAATTGAATCTCTCTTTTAGTAACGATGAATTGGACATGACACAGCGTACCGGCACCAATCGAACTGCAGTGCAGCTTAACCAAGACACTCCCACGTTAGATGAAAAACATTACCCAGCCACTCAACTTGGAGGGAAAAAGATGAAAGTAGCCCCTTCACTGTCTGCGCAGCAGAGGATGCACTGGTAGTCAATATGCCATTGTCTCAACCAGTCTCCGGCCATCCTGTTGATAATTTTGATATTTCTGAAGAAAGAAAGTCGTCCACACGATGTATTGCTCTTCAATGGAACGTGAATGGCAGTGCGCATCGTACCTTCGTGCTGTGCGTACACGAATTCTCCCTGCTCTTGGAAGTTTTCTTAAAAACTACCTAAAGCAATAAAACAGTACTTTTCAGTGCTACATAAACAGTACTTTTCAGTACTAAAATTAAAAACGGTACTTTTCAGTGCTACTAAAACAGTACTTTTCAGTACTATTTTTTCTACTATTGATCCCTTTACGATCCTTGTTTGGACCCGTGCCTTCGATTTTTCGTTGGACCCGTTGGCGAAAGCTAGCGGTGGTAATCCTTCTTGGACACCGTCTAGGGAAAAAACCTCTCGAAGGTCACGTCTTTCTCGTTTATTAACTTAACATGGTATCAACAACTAACAAAAGGAAGGGTGAATCTCTTAATTCACTACTTCCTTCCAAAAAAGTGGGTTTTAAAACTGTCACTACACGTGGCAAGAATGGAAGAAAGGACGCTTCCCCGGAATGCGAAGTTTCTTCCAAGGGTGAAATGAATAATTGTATCGAAATGAGCAATCAGTTCGATGCTCTAGACAAATTTTCCGAACACCAAATCGAAGCAGCCTCTAGCCCAGGCTCTTTGATTCAAGTGAGGAAGCAAAGAGTGCCGCCTATCGTGGTCAGTTGTTCCGAATTTGCGGGATTTAGGCAGGAGATCTTGAACTCCATTAGGGGAATCAAGGTTTCCTTCCAAATCGCAAAGAAAGGAGACTGTCGCGTTTTGCCGGAAACTCTTAAAGATCGCGAACTTCTTCTCAAATATCTTGAAGAGAAGAAGCACAAATTTTTTACTTATGACGACAAAACTGAACGTTTATTCAAAGTCGTCTTGAAAGGTCTCTCAAGTGACTATAAGTCACCTGAAGAGATAAAAAATGGAATAAATGATTTACTTGGATTTTCCCCAGTTCAAGTAATCATTATGAAAAAGAGAACCCAATCTGGCATTGTTCGGAAAGGGCTTTCTCAAGAATATTATTTAGTTCACTTTAACAAAAAAGAACTAAATAATATTAAAGCTTTAGAAAAAGCAAAACTTATGTTCGATGTCCGTGTGACGTGGGAACATTTCCAGAAACCTGGAGGAAATTACCAGAACCCCAGTCAGTGCCGTCGGTGCCAAAAGTGGGGTCATGGTACAAAAAATTGTCGCATGGATGCTAAATGCATGATTTGCGGAGGTTCTTCTCACGCTAAGGACGACTGTCATGTGAAAGAAGATACCAGAAAGTTTGAATGCGCCAATTGCAAGGGCCCTCACAAAGCTAACTTTTGGGAATGCATTTCACGCAAAAGAGTCATTGAGGCTCGTGCCAGGCAGATGAAGGATAATATCCGTTACGATAACGGTCGTTTCCGGAATTTGCCTGGTAGAGTATCGAACAATGCTCATTTTTCAGTTAACGATCGCTTGATTAGAAATCATACCCACCAGGAAGATCATAATCATGCTCATTCACAAACAAATTTTAATCCGTCGGGTAGCCGTTCGAATCTTTCAATTTCGAATGTATCTACCCACGGTAAATCCTTTGCCGATATCGTAGCAGGTAATTTGAACTCTTCCCCTATTCGTTCCATGAGTACCCATTGTACTTGTTTCAAATCAAATGGAAAAAACCCTACCGCCACAGGCAACTCCTACCCCGCTTCTTCGTCTACCGAAAATTCCAATGGGAAATCATCAGATGACATGTCTGCCTCTGATTTTAATTTTCTAACTGAACAATTGAATCTAATGATTGATGCAATGTTCAAAGCCACCACTATGACTGAAGCAGTCCAAGTAGGTGTAAAATTTACAAATCAAATTGTTATTGGATTACGTTTTTCTAATGGATCCAAATAATAATTTAAATATTTTAAATTGGAATGCTCGTTCTTTGAATGGTAAAGAGGACGAGCTGTTTAATTTTCTTACAGCTAATAACGTGCATATAGCAGTTATTACCGAAACTTATTTAAAACCTGGATCCAAACTTAAAAAAGATCCTAACTTTTTTGTTTATCGTAATGATCGACTTGATGGGGCATGTGGGGGAGTTGCAATCATCATTCATAGGCGTATAAAACATCAACTGTTCTCGTCATTTGAAACTAAAGTTTTTGAAACTTTAGGTGTTTCTGTTGAAACACAGTTTGGTAAATATACTTTCATAGCTGCCTATTTGCCTTTTCAATGCTCTGGACAGCAAGTTAATTTGCTCCAAACTGACTTGCGAAAATTGACTCGCAATAAGTCAAAATTTTTTGTCATTGGTGACTTTAATGCCAAACATCGGTCATGGAATAATTCTCAAAGTAATTCCAACGGCAGAATTTTATTTGATGAGTGCTCTTCAGGATATTTCTCAATTCAATACCCTGATAGCCCTACATGTTTTTCCTCTTCTAGAAATCCTTCTACGATTGACTTGGTCTTAACCGACTCTAGTCATCTTTGTAGCCAATTAGTTACTCATGCTGATTTTGAGTCTGATCATGTCCCTGTTACATTTCAAATATTGCATGAAGCGATTCTCAATCCTATCAGCTCCACTTTCAATTATTTACGAGCCGACTGGAATATATATGAAACGTATGTTGACTCTAATCTTGATGTTAACATTTCTTTAGAAACTAAACTTGATATTGACAATGCTCTTGATACTTTAACAAATTCCATTGTTGAAGCCAGGAACATTGCAATTCCAAAATGTGAAGTAAAATTTGAATCCGTGATTATAGACGATGATCTTAAACTCTTGATCCGTCTTAAAAACGTGAGGAGAAGGCAATTTCAACGCACTCGTGATCCTGCTATGAAAATTATATGGCAGGATTTGCAGAAAGAAATCAAGAAACGTTTTGCAGATTTAAGAAACAAAAATTTTGAAAATAAAATTTCTCAATTGGACCCCGGCTCTAAGCCCTTTTGGAAATTATCTAAAATCTTGAAAAAACCTCAGAAGCCAATACCGGCATTGAAAGAGGAAAACAAATTATTAATAACTAATTGCGAAAAAGCTCAAAAACTTGCTATGCAGTTTGAAAGTGCGCACAATTTTAATTTAGGACTTACTAGTACAATTGAAAATGAAGTTACTCAGGAGTTCGAAAATATTCTCAATCAAGAGAACGTTTTCGAAAATGCCTGGAAGACTGATTTGGAAGAAGTGAGAACTATTATTAAAAAATTCAAAAATATGAAAGCTCCTGGCGATGATGGAATTTTCTACATCCTCATCAAGAAACTTCCGGAAAGTAGCTTATCATTTTTAGTTGATATATTTAACAAATGTTTTCAATTAGCATATTTTCCTGACAAATGGAAAAATGCTAAGGTTGTTCCAATTTTAAAACCAGACAAAAATCCTGCAGAAGCTTCTAGCTATCGTCCAATCAGTTTGCTTTCCTCCATCAGTAAACTTTTTGAAAAGGTTGTTTTGAACAGAATGATGGCCCACATCAACGAAAATTCAATTTTTGCCAATGAACAGTTCGGATTCCGCCATGGACATTCGACCACTCATCAACTTTTACGTGTAACAAATTTGATCCGTTCCAACAAATCTGAAGGCTACTCTACTGGTCTTGCTCTTCTAGACATAGAAAAAGCATTCGACAGTGTTTGGCATGAAGGTTTGATTGTAAAATTGAAAAACTTTAATTTTCCAACATACATTGTTAGAATAATTCAAAGTTATCTGTCAAATCGTACACTTCAGGTTAATTATCAGAACTCCAGATCTGAAAGACTTCCTGTAAGAGCTGGTGTTCCCCACGGCAGAATTTTGGGACCAATATTATACAATATTTTCACATCTGACTTACCTGAGTTACCTCAGGGATGTCAAAAATCTTTGTTTGCGGATGACACAGGCCTCTCCGCCAAAGGTCGAAGCCTGCGTGTCATCTGTAGTCGATTGCAAAAAAGTTTGGATATTTTTTCTTCATACTTGCAAAAATGGAAGATTTCTCCTAATGCTTCCAAAACTCAACTAATAATATTCCCACATAAACCAAAAGCTCTTTATTTGAAACCTTCAAGTAGACATGTTGTCACGATGAGAGGGGTTCCAATAAATTGGTCAGATGAAGTTAAGTATCTAGGGCTCCTGCTAGATAAGAATTTAACTTTCAAAAATCACATTGAGGGCATTCAAGCCAAATGTAATAAATATGTAAAATGTCTCTATCCCCTTATTAATAGAAAATCAAAACTTTGTCTTAAGAACAAGCTTTTGATATTCAAACAAATTTTCAGGCCAGCCATGTTGTATGCTGTACCAATATGGACTAGCTGTTGTAATACCAGGAAGAAAGCTCTGCAGAGAATTCAAAATAAAATTTTAAAAATGATTCTGAGGCTTCCTCCCTGGTATAGTACCAATGAGTTACATAGAATATCCAATGTTGAAACATTGGAACAAATGTCAAATAAAATAATAAATAATTTCAGGCAAAAATCGTTACAATCTTCTATTGCCACGATTAATGCGTTATATGTTTAGGTTAAGATAGGTTAAGTATATTCAAAGCGTTTTTTTTTTCTCTTATAAGCAGGTGAAATCAACTCACCTGTAAAAAATCTGAACTGCTACGGCAAATGAAATGTAATATGTTGTTAACAAAATGTTAATTAAATCTTAGATTTGTTTTACCAAATTAGGATGATAGTGTTGTCTAATAACACAGAACACCTAGATATAAGAAATAATGAATGTAATGTTTGGAATGATACTAATAAAGAAATGAAAAAAAAAAGGAACGTGAATGGCATTAGAGAACGCTATGCATCGGAAATGCAACCAGGGATCATTGCAGTGCAAGAAACACGGTTGTCTCAACTAGATACTATGAAAAATTTTCACCATGCTAAGTATAAATGATCCACCCCGGACCAAGATGGCGTAGATCTCACTGACCATAACTCATTCGTGCATAATTTTCTGCGAATAAACACGAATTTACAAGTTGCGGCTGCAAGGGTAAATCACCCCATTGATGCTACGTAAGGACTGTTCATTTTATAAAGTGGACACCTTGTTTATGCTATATCTTTTTTATTTATTGATGAAATCGTAAACGGTTTTCTGTGTATCGTTCAACTATTATTCTACAATGTTATAAAAATACAGAAACTTACAAAATGCTTTCGGTTGAAGAACTAAAAAGTTTTTGCAAAAACTCATAAAAAAAGTTTAAGCATTATTTTTCGCATGAAAAAATCCTAAATTTAATGAACAAATTATATGTTGGTATCCTTTACTATTCAACTTAAGGTAGAGCTTTTAAAAACATCAATAATATTCCATCAGTTCCTGACGCTGAGTCACTTTAGTGATCTATTCCTTATGGTCAAATTTGCTGATACACCATCTTTTTACTACCAGCAAAAAAGTAAAGTAATAAGCGTGTTCAAAACTGGTTTAGATTACTAAAGAAACTATATATTTATAAAAAAAAGCAAAATCTTGAGTTTCAACCGCATTCTTGGGTACCAAATTTACTCTTTATTGTCGTTTTATTGAAAAATCCCATACTTTTAAAATTATATACACATGTTTATCGATCTAGAGCAAACTGTAAGCGTTTTTCTCAAAATATGTTGATAGGTAGTCTCAGAATAACACATTCTGAAAATAATACATGCAAAATAAATTTGATTTAATGCAAGCAGTGTTCCCAATCTTGATGATTGTCATTGTGCTTTGAGTGGTCATCTGAAAATAAATTATTTGTTTTTCTATTGTGCTTAAAATATGACGTGGGGACTAAATCAGCAACTCTATGAAGGCGTAAGTTATTTTTATTATAAATACTATACTATTACTTCCGTCTGGATGTACTTTAAACCTTAAAATTCTACTCATATCAGTTCCATTTAAATTTAAGATATTTTTCTTTAAAAAAATTGATAAAAAATGATTTTATGATATCTGCAAAATTGCTTCTCCAAAAATAACTTGATATTTTTTAGCAAGCTTCTAATTGATGATGCTTTCTAAGTACAACCATTTTTTGAAAATAAAAAATATAAATTGTCGAATATTCCTGCCGATTTTTAATAATCCTTGATTTTGATAACCTCCAAAAATCGACCGTTCTAAACGTTGTGCCTTATTAGTGTGAAATCATATTATTTTGGTAACTTTTTTATTACCACAGCATTGTACAATATTAGTCGAACGATGTACAGAAAACCGATTTCGATTTCATTGATAAATTAAAAAGATATTGCATGTCCAAAGTGTCCACTTTATAAAATGAACAGTTCTTACCATGTCACACTCCAGCAAATCAATTGAAAATCGAGCTAGAAAACTAATGTCAGAGCTACCGCCCCCAGTTGGGTTGATGGGAGACTTCAATTCACACTGTGGTCTCTGGGGCAACAATAAAAACGATAGCAAAGGTTCCGTAGTTGAAGACTTCGTTGCAGAACACACGTGAGACAGGACACAACACTTATTGTTCTTACAACGATCAAAAGGAGTTAAAATTACTTTTTTAGTCGACCGGTTTCGGGCTCGATGTTGCCCATCTACGGGACGATGTCTGACCGTTAGCACAAACCCCAAGAAATTGAGAGTAACTTCTGCCATCGACCTTACAATAGTATCACCAGAAATAGTTTCGAGACTACAATTACAGGTGGATCAGATATTCACACCAGTGACTACTTCCCAGTGATAATTACTTCAAATATGCTGATTCCAACAATCCGTTATAGACAGTGATGGATATACACGGGAGAGCCGATTGGACGTTATATGAAGATGTCCTGTTAGAACGCATACACCGTTCTCAGTCGTATTCAGCGGAAGAACAAAGCACAGAAATCATCAAGGCAGCAGAACAATCCATTTAGAGGACATCGGGAAAACTGGGCACTAAAAGTGTTCCATGGTGGAATTCGGAAGTGAGCGCAGCAATCAAGTCAAGGCGGAAGAAACTAAGAGTGGGAGAAACAATACAAAATGTCCATTTCGGTGGAAAATTCGTGCTTTTTACATCTACATTACCTTGCTTCAAATTACAAATTCGATAGTATTACCCAAATTACTTCTTGTCGACAGTGGGAGTGCAACAGTAATTAAAAGTTTGCAGCCACTCTACAACTCAGCTGTACGAGAGTCTTCTGAAGTTTTGCGTACGAGCCCAATCGATTAAATCATGGCGGAATCTAGTCAACTTCCATTTCAACACTTGACGACACTTCATGTAACTATCAAAGCGATTAGATTACTTGATAAAATTGAACCCATTTTTCAAACCACAATCGAAATAATATGATTAGATGCATGCCATCGATCAACAGAGCATTTCGGAATTGCCTCATTGGTCAAATCGGGGAGCGACCATGGAAGGCAACTTTTCCAAAGATAGACTGGCAATAAAGTCGAAGTATAAAGTTGAGTACCTTTTATATCCTACAAATGAAGAATTAAATAATATGTTAATCAGTCCACAGTCCGAGAAGTCTCACTTTCTGCGCATACGGCAGCCAGTATTTATAGCTCAGAAATCTCGTAGGTACGAACGAGTAAAAGGTACCAGGGCCATGAGGAATATCACCTGAGATAGGTAGACATGACAGTACCCACCTTCTAAAGCCCGACAACTGTTCCCAGCAACATGCGCTAATAAGTATCGAAACCACAAACAAATTTTCACCGATGGGTCAGTGTCTGACCAAGCAGTTGGCTTTGGAATCTACTCGGATACCGAGGTCAGCAGTCAACTTCCTTAGATGTGCTCATTTTTTTCTTCAGAAGCTATGACGATGCTTTATGCAATCACACACATATGCGCAGAAAATGCAGAAACTGTCAAATTAACGAACTCGGCAAGCGCACTACTCGCGCTTGAAAACGGAAACTCATGCCATCCTTGGGTGTAGGCGATAGAAGTCAATTCTCTCAACAAAGCTGTAACAATATGCTGGATTCCTGGGCACGTGAACATCAGAGGTAACGAAAAAGCAGATGAACTTGCCAAAGCTGCACGGACATGAGATATCTACCAATGCGAAATTCCAAGCGAAAACGTTATACGGGGTTGTAGCACATTGGGATGCCAGTTGGAGAAATACTAGATAATTTCTTCGGTCCACAAAGCCATCCACCATTAATGATTGATAATCTTTAATAAATCAACCAGCGGAAAGTCGACTTAGAATAGGCCATACAAGGCACACACATCAGCACATCTTCAGCAAAGACACAATAATTGCCGGGCTTGCGAAGTTCCAGCAGCAGTGCAACACATCCTTATAGATTGCAGACATTATGAAGTCCAACGCAATAATTGTAAACTTAAATCAACAGTTTGTGAAATACTAGGCCCAAGTGAAATCGAAGAGATGAAACTAATCAAATTTCTTAAACAAACCGAATTGTTAAAAGAAGTATATTTAATGTTATGTTTATTGACAGATGAATATTTAATAAAATAAGCATGGGATGAATGACCGCATTCACGGTTAAAACCCTCAAACAAAATAAAAAAGATTGTTATACACAGTTTTTTTGTTTTCCTCTGAGAAACTTGCACACACTTTCCCAACTCATCAACATGCGTATGGAAATATTACCCTTTTTTATTTTGAATGACCCTCCGCTCTCTTGATTCAACATTGATATGATACGCTGTATCACTCGACGCTTTCAGTGTAACTGCAACGACTCAAACGTATTCTTCATATCTGGACTGGATACCGATACGCAAATATGTCGCAAGCCTTAAGGAAGCCTCTATTTCACTCACCGCAGTCGAGCCCCTCCCGCCATCGGCCAGCAGCCGTCCCGGTCCTGCGTGTGAGTTGGAAGATGGGGTCTTCTGAAATCGTATCTCAGGCAAGTACGACATCAATACGAGCAATTCGCTTCCTGAAGTTCCTGTTGTTTTCAGCGTACTCGAAGAACTGTTAGGCTTAGCTTTAAACTCCGATTCACCAGGACCGTCGGCATTATCTGCTGGAGACAATCATAGAAGCCGCATTCTAAAGTATGCTCTTATTGATTCACGGATGTACGACCTCTGGAGTTCCACAAATGGTGATGCTCAGATGTCTGAAGCCGGCCCCTCTTCAATGTTTTCTGTCGATGGAGCTCTTTTGGAGTTTGATCGTCGCTCTGACATCTTATATTGCTGAAATGGGTCGCGTGATCACTTCACACTCCCCCTACCGGATCTCATGGATTTAAGACGTGTAGATGAGGCTTCGGGTCGGGGCCCCCATGGAACTAGGGAACACCCTCCGGCGCCTAATGACTGACTCTAACATTCGTCGTAAACTAGCTGACTCCCAACGCACTTCTCACGATGTTATGATGTACTACCAAAACGCTGGCGGAATGAATTGCGACATTGATAGTTACCTTTTGGCGACTTCCGACAATTGCTTCGACACTATCGTTCTAACGGAAACATGGCTCAATTCCCGTACTGTTTCTAGTCAAGTTTTCGGACCTTCATATGAGGTATTCCGATGTGATCGTAGCGCTAGAAACAGTACCAAATCTGTTGGTGCTGGCGCTCTTGTAGCGGTCAAGAAAAAAAAAATGAAATCTTAGCCTATTGATAACGACTCTTGGGCTAGTATCAATCAAGTGTGGGTGAAGATCGAGTTCTCCGGTCGTAACCTATTTTTGTGTGGGATTTACATCCCCCCGGACCGAACGCGATTTCAATCTTCCCGGAATATCCTGGCAAACTTGCGGCAATGGTTTCATGCACCCAAATCTTGGCTGTTCTTCTATCCATGCCGCTGCGTCCCGACTTCTTGATTGTTACAGTACTGTTACTCTGCGACAAATTAACAATGTACTCAACGAAAACAATCGCTGTCTTGACCTTTGCTGTGTTAGTGCGCGGGATGTGGCACCTCTGATAATTTCGGTCCCCGTCGCCTTGGTGAAGAATGTTGCCCATCATCGTCCACTGATTACCGCTCTTCAACACAACGGAATTTGCCACCGTGAATCCATCTTTCCAGTTTCCTAAAATCGTTTCGTCACGCTGACCAACAAAGTATAACGGAGTTTCTTCCATCTGATGATTGGCTTCACGTACTCGACTCCGATCCGGCCGGTACAAGACGAAGGGGAGTGCAACGAGCTAGGTGGTTTGACCAAGTGGAGCAGGATCTTGGAAGTGTGGGGCGATCGAGGAATTGGAATTTAGCAGCCATGGACCGAGTTAGTTGGCGTAACATTGTGGCGCAGGTCATGTCTTGAAGGACGTAGAGCCAGCAAAAGTAAAGTAAGTACTCGACTCCGATGATGTTGACACTGCTGCTTTGACACTATCTCATGTACCGTAATCCGGGGTATCAGCGGGGTAACATTGATCGGAATGACCCATCTCATAAAAAGTTCGCATTATCATTTATTGATAGAACATTTCCAAATCATGGATGGTGCTTCTCTTTTATATATTTATCAGCTGATAAAAGTGAAGATTTTTGCAAAAATTGCGTTTACCTTATGCGTAAATTTGGCAACTTTTCGAAACAATGATTTCAATGGTTAAAGATGACACTACCAAACATTCATGTCTCACATAAGTTTTGTAAATGATTTGAGCAAGGAAAATGCGGTTCTTACTAAAAACGGCATCGCCGAAAACGATTCCGTTGTCAAAACTTTCATAAGTATGTTCAATTATGCAACATAAACGAATTACTGTTAAGAACATAACTTTACCTTAAGAAATTGCCTACCTTTAGGCGTATTCCGTGGTTCAAGATGTTTTTAATTTTGAAATAACTCAAAAAGTAAATGACTTGTAAGCATTTGGCCTTCATATTCGGCTTCAGGGGCCATGATTTTAGTAGGTAACGACATTTTCATTATTACCGAACGTTGTTTGCATATGTGATCAATGTTACCCCATATCAACTAAATCAAAAAATCACTTAAAACATTTTTTTAACATGCTCAAACCTTTCAAAAAACAAAATAAAGTATATCAGGTATCAGGTATCAGAAGGCCGGCTCCAAAGGCACGTTCCCCACCAGTTGGGAGATTTGTGCCATCGCCATATTTGAGCCTATTTCATCATCTACCCGATGGGAGAGGAAAGGGAAGGGAAAGATGGGAGGAAATAGGAGTGGGGTCCCTTGAAGAGGGAAGATCGCATAAGCGAAATGAGAGCATGTAGCTCCATACCACAATGGGTTCGAACAGCGCCCTAAAAAGGGCACTGCAAAACGCATGAGCGTAAAGAGAGCCTATAGCTCATTACCACAGCGGGTTAAGAATAACAGGATGTCCTGAAGATTCAGGCTTCTGAATTCAGTTTCACTTAATAAGTGTTTACCAAGTAATTGGAATCGCATTTGCGCAAAAACTGGACAGTTACATATCAGGTGATACGAAGTTCCATAATCGGAGTCACAACTATCACACACAAATGAGTCAGCACGCTGAATATTTGCCATGTGATAGTTGAGTCGGCAGTGGCCTGTCAACGCTCTGACCAAGAGACTGCAATTCTGCTTTGACAGATTTGTTAAATACTTCGCCACCTTTGGAGATGGCTCAGTAATATACAATTTTGTTTGACGACACGACTCCAAACTATTCCAATATTGCTTGTGCTGAGTTGCCGCCCAAGAATTTATCTGAAGCTTCACCCAGCACTTCGAAATTGGAATAGCCGGCTCAGGGCCAATGAAGTCATGCGATGCTCCATCGCGAGATAGCTCATCAGCCAATTCATTTCCAGCGATGGAAGAATGGCCAGGTACCCATACAAGGTTTACAGAGTTGACTGAATTCAGTTCCTCAATTTGAGTTCGACATGCGATAACAAGCTTCGACCTTGAGTTGGCCGAAGCGAGAGCTTTTATAGCAGCCTGACTATCTGAACAGAAGTATATGACTTTACCCATTACGCGCTGTTGAAGTGCTGATTGCACTCCACACATAAGAGCAAATATTTCCGCCTGAAAAACGGTGCAGTTTCTACCAAGTGAGTAAAACTGATTCAGCCTTAGCTCACGAGAATATACTCCTGCACCAGCTCTACCTTCAAGAAGGGAGCCATCAGTGTAACATACTACATTGTTTGATATACTTCTTTCCAAATAGCCAGACGTCCACTCTTCCCGTGAAGGGAATTGTGTGGTAAATGTCCTGTAAGGAAAGTGACAAGCAATTGTGAGATCACTTGGAGCAAGGACAATTTTGTCCCAATTCACCAAAAGTGGAAACAACGAAGTGTGTGTAGATCTACGATTCACTGGATTTTTCTCCAGTAGATCCAGTACCCATAAACGGTAAGAGCAAGAAAGTGCTTCTTGTTTAAGATATATGTGTAGTGGCGCAACGTCGAAAAGGGCCTCGAGCGCTGCTGTGGGAGTTGTAGAGAACGCACCAGACATCGCCATCAAGCACATCCTTTGGAGATGGCCCAATTTTGATTGGATTGTTCTCACTTCGCCCTTTTGCCACCACACAAGGCATCCATATGCCAATATTGGTCGAACAACTGTTGTGTAAATCCATTTGATATATTTGGGTTTGAGGCCCCAAGTTTTACCAAAGGTTCGCCGGCATTGACCGAAGGCCATACAAGCTTTTTTGACTCTGAAATCAATGTGAGCTGTCCATAAAAGTTTGGAATCTAGAATGACTCCGACATACTTTACTTGATCAGTCACATTAATCTCAGTGCCAAAAAGACGTAAAGGTCGAATTCCATCGCGGTTTCGTCTTTCCGTAAAAAGAACAATAGATGTTTTATTCGGGTTAACCGAAAGGCCATATTGGCGACACCAACTCTCGACTACCTGAAGAGCACTTTGCATCAAGTCGAATAGGGTGCTTATGCACATACCAACTATCAGAGCTAGATAGTCGTCGGCAAATCCATAAGTTGGAAAACCGCAATTATTGAGTTGCCTCAATAGCGTATCTGCTACGAGATTCCACAAAAGTGGTGACAAGACTCCCCCTTGGGGGCATCCGCAAACACTCAATTTTCGAATCGCTGCTTGACGCAATGTCGAGAAGAGATGTCGGTTTTTGAGCATTTGATGAATCCAATTGGTAATCATTGTAGGTAGCCCATGGTTTCGTGCGGCTTCCAATATGGCATCGAAAGACACGTTATCAAAGGCACCCTCAATATCCAAGAAAACACCCAAGCACGATTGCTTCTGAGCGAATGCTTTCTCGATATCGTATACAACTTTGTGTAAAAGAGTCACAGTTGACTTTCCAGATTGGTAAGCATGTTGATTCACATGAAGAGGCATGTTTGCCAAATAAACATCACGGATGTGATGATCGATAATGCGTTCCAGACATTTCAGAAGAAAAGAGGTCAGACTGATTGGTCTAAAACTCTTCGCTTCCTCATACGACGCACGTCCTCCTTTTGGGATAAACTTAACAGTAATATCACGCCAGAATTTGGGAATGTACCCGGTAGCAAAACTGCTTACAAGTAGCTTTTTCAAAACATGTTTGATAGACTCAAATCCCTTTTGGAGCAGAACAGGATAAATCCCATCCGCTCCTGGAGATTTGAAAGGAGCAAAACTATTAAGTGCCCATTGAATCGATTCAGTAGTTACGATACTGCGAGCCGAGGCCAGAGACTCGTAACTACATGAAAAGACATTTGGTTCATCCGTAGATGCTATGTCCACACATCCGGGGAAGTGTGTATTGAATAAACATTCTAAAACTTCTTCATCGGAAGAAGTAAAGTCACCATTAGGTATGCGAATTTCGTTCACTTGGAAATCCTTAGATTTTGCAAGAATTTTGTTCAACCGACTGACTTCACTCAAACTGGAAACATTTGTACAAAGGTTTTCCAGCCAGATCGTTCAGCAGAACGAAGAGCCTTCTTGTAAGCCTTGCGAGCTGACTTGAACGACTCTGATCCAGCTGAACGGCGTCTGTTCCAACTCCTTCTACATTGTTTCCTGAGTCTAGTCAGATCGGAATTCCACCATGGGGTCCCTCTTGTAGTCTTTACAGACCGCAGAGGACATGCTTCTTCAAAAGCTTCCATAATGTAGGAGTTGTAGTATCAACGGCATCATCCAGATCACTTGGATTTTCAATGGACGGAGAATATCCATGAAATTTGGTCGCAACCAATTCAATGTAGAGTTCCCAGTTTGTTGACCGGGGATTCCTAAAACGCAAAGTCTGCGCAGTTACATTTGAATGTTCAAAGAAGATGTAGCGATGATCAGATAATGATTCCTCATCTGATACATGCCAATTCGTCAACTCGTGACTGATTCTATTCGAGCAGAGCGTTATGTCTAACACTTCTTCTCTATTAGAAACCATAAAGGTTGGGCGATTGCCTATGTTAAGTAATCCAAGGTCTGTACTACTTAAGTATTCCATCAGACTGGAGCCTCTGACACAAGTCCTGGGGCTGTAAAGGCCCTGATAGGACTAAGTTGTGCAGGCGTTGTGGTGAGGAAGGTCATAAGGCACTAGGCTGCAAGAACCCTCCCAAGTGCTTGATTTGTTCCGGCAAGTCCGTGAACAACAATCACCCAACGGGAGGCTCAAGGTGCCCGACCTTCAAACGAGCCATCAACGAAAAATCACAGTGCAGGTAACGCAGCTGAACCTGAACCACTGTGACGCAGCTCAGCAACTGCTGTACCAGTCAGTTGCTGAGTGGGGGACGGACATCGCCATCATATCGGACCCATACCGAGTACCCGCCGGCAACGGCAACTGGGTCGTGGATGGATCCGGAAAAATGGCGGCGATATGGACAACGGGTAAATACCCTGTCCAGCAGTTGGTGTCTACTACCTACGAGGGCTTCGTGATCGCCAAAGTAAACGGGGTCCTCTTCTGTAGCTGCTATGCGCCTCCGAGTTGGTCGACCGAGCGGTTCACGCAGATGCTGGACTGTATGACGACCGCGCTGACAGGGCGAAGGCCAGTTGTAATAGCGGGTGACTTCAATGCCTGGGCCGTGGAATGGGGAAGCCGTAACACGAACCAGCGAGGTCAAATCCTGCTAGAGGCACTGGCCGTGCTAGATGTCGATCTGGCTAATGTTGGTGCCAAAAGTACCTTCAGCCGTAACGGAGCGGAGTCGATTATCGACGTTACTTTTTGTAGTCCTGGCCTAACGAGTAGTTCGAACTGGAGGGTAGACGATGCCTACACTCACAGCGACCACCTGGCGGTTCGCTACAGTATCGACTACAACAACAGCAGGCAGCGGGTTGAGGAAGCGGCTAGGTCAAGGCCAAGCCCTCGTAGGTGGAAGACATCGTACTTCAATGATGAAGTACTTAGGGAGGCGCTCCGCCGTGAGCGTAACCTACTCGGCCTAAGCGGGGACGAACTGGTAGCGGTGCTTACGCGTGCATGCGATGCGACCATGCCTAGAAAAGTCCACCCTAGGAATGGGAGACCACCGACATACTGGTGGACTCAAGCTATTGCGAACCTGCGCCGTGCCTGCCTACGGGCCAGGAGACGGATGCAGCGAGCACGTACCGAGCAGGAGCGTGAAGAACGACGGGCGGTGTTCACCGCTGCCAAAGTCGCGCTGAAGTCTGAGATAAGGGCAAGCAAAAAGGCCTGCTTCGAGGGACTCTGTCAGAGTGCCAACGCGAACCCGTGGGGTGATGCCTACAGGATCGTAATGGCGAAGACAAGAGGTGCAATTGCTCCTACGGAGCAGTCTCCACAGATGCTGGAGGGGATCATCGAGGGGCTCTTCCCGCGCCACAACCCTAGCCCATGGCCTCCTTTTGTAGGACAGCCGGGGATTGGGGCTGGTGATGAGGATAGAGTAACTGATGAGGAACTTGTAGGGATTGCAAAATGCCTAAGCATGGGGAAGGCACCAGGTCCGGACGGAGTTCCAAACCTGGCCCTCAAAGTCGCAATCTTGGAGGCTCCCGGTATGTTCAGATCTGCTATGCAGATATGCCTGGACGAGGGAGTATTTCCAGATGCGTGGAAGAGGCAGAGCCTGGTACTATTGCCAAAGGCGGGGAAACCACCCGGTGACCCGTCGGCGTATAGACCAATATGCTTGATTGACACGGTGGGGAAAGTGCTCGAGAAGATCATCCTCAACAGACTGTCGAGGTACACCGAGGGTGTAAATGGTCTCTCAGGCAACCAGTTCGGCTTCCGGAAAGGGAGGTCCACTGTAGACGCTATTCTGACGGTTAAGAAAACCGCTGAGATAGCACTCCAGCGTAAGAGGAGGGGTATTCGCTACTGCGCAGTAGTGACTCTGGATGTAAGGAATGCATTTAATAGTGCCAGCTGGGCGGCTATTGCTGATGCGCTCCTGCGTCTGGGGATACCCGAGTACCTGTACAAGATTCTCGGAAGTTACTTCCAGAATCGGGTATTAGTCTATGACACAGAGGTGGGTCGGAAGTGCTTTCACATAACCTCAGGAGTCTCGCAAGGTTCCATCCTGGGTCCGGTGTTATGGAATGTCATGTACGACGAGGTGTTGAGATTAAAATTCCCGGCGGGTGTGGTCATCGTTGGCTTTGCCGACGATATTACGCTGGAGGTCTACGGTGAATCGATCGAAGAAGTGGAATTGACTGCAGCCCACTCGATCGCAATTGTGGAGGAGTGGATGAGCTCCAGGAAACTGGAATTGGCTCACCACAAAACGGAGGCTGTTGTTGTCAACAACCGAAAGTCGGTGCAGCAAGCGGTGATCAGTGTAGGTGACTGCACAATCACTTCGAAGCGCTCCGTCAAACACTTGGGGGTGATGATCGACGACAAGCTTACCTTCGGTAGCCATGTCGATTATGCCTGCAAGAGAGCCTCCACAGCTATTGTGGCACTGTCCCGGATGATGTCCAATAGCTCTGCGGTGTACGCCAGCAAGCGTAAGCTTCTGGCCAGTGTCGCCTCGTCCATACTGAGGTATGGTGGCCCGGCTTGGGGCACGGCTTTGAGTACCGATAGCTACCGTAGCAAGCTAGAGAGTACTTATAGGCTAATGTGCCTGAGGGTTGCGAGCGCGTACCGTACCGTGTCACACGATGCACTTTGTGTCATCACCGGTATGATGCCTATTGGTATCCTTATCATGGAAGACATAGAGTGCTTCGAAATGCGCGGCACAAGAGGCATACGCAGGACTGCCAGACTGGCCTCCATGGTCAAATGGCAGCGTGCGTGGGACAGTTCCACCAAGGGAGTGTGGACTCACAGGTTGATTCCGAGGTTAGATATCTGGGTCAATAGGCGCCATGGGGAACTAACATTCCACCTAACACAGGTCCTTTCGGGTCATGGATGCTTTAGACAATATCTACACCGTTTCGGTCATGCGGGTTCTCCCGAATGTCCAGTTTGTGCAGGTTTAGAGGAAACGGCGGAACACGTTTTGTTCGTGTGCCCGCGTTTCCGCACAATGCGTGACCGCATGTTTGCCACATGCGGTCGGGACACGACTCCGGACAATTTGGTCCAGAGGATGTGTGCAGACGAGTTTGGCTGGAATGCCGTTTCATCGGCTATCACCCACATCGTCTCGGAACTCCAAAGGAGGTGGCGTGTGGACTCGAGGAGTGACTAGTGCAGACGCTAATCAACAGGTGGTCCAAGGGTTCGCAGTCGGCTACGTAGGTCATACCGGTGCCCTACGGTCGAAATCGACCCTTACAGTGATTAAGTGGCCGCGGGGAGAACATCCTGGTAGCGCTGCTGTCGTGGCGCCGGCCTACTGGGTGGATACGAGCCTCTGGTTGTTCGGGGCAGGTGGAGGCCCCTTCGTCAGCAATCCCAGCTGGTGCTAGCTGATAGGGCCTGAGCCTTCAGTAGGTCAAATTGCGAAGCCCGCAGTATCAGTTCTTGATACCTGCGGTGCAGCTGGGCGCGGGCTTAGTGGTCGACCCTGCCCGCCTTCAGCGGACAACGGGAGGTGAGGACCACCCGGGAAGCTGGCAATGCGCCAGCATGCTACCTTGGTGGACCCCCATAAGCGTGTCATCGATGTTCGTTGCTGCATGGCTACGCAGCTAACCTGGAGGATGCGATGTGCAATAGATTATCCCCCCATTGCTTAGAAGGAAAAAAAAAAAAAAAAAAAAGACTGGAGCCTCTCAAATTGATATCCGAGCTGCCCCAGATGATGTGATGAGCATTGGCATCACTGCCCACAATTAGCGGAAGGCCTTTTGTTACGCAGTGTACGACAACTCGTTTGAAGTCATCCGTTGGGGATGGTTCATCATGTGGTAAATATACCGAACAATAGACGTATTTCCTGTTGAGGTCACCAACAGAAACATCGATTGTGACAGCACATACATCTCTGGTAGTTAACTCAGAAATGAGTGTAGCAACGATTGCTTTATTAACGAGCACGCATGCGCGGGGCATGGAGCGCGAGTTTGCCATTTCAAGCTTGCTAAAAGTAGCAAAAACTGGGTCCACAAGGTTACCTAGATAGAAGTTCCCTCTACGAAAGTAGGGTTCTTGAACTAGCGCCACTTGGGCTGCACCATTTTGCATGAGTCTGCAAAGATTGATCGTTGCTGTTCTTTTGTGCTGAAGATTGATCTGAGCTAACCTAACCGTAGCCACTACCCAAACTAGGCAGGATTAAGCTTTTTGCAATCTCAGCACGAAAAAGACCAGCAACGAAAAAACCAGATCGGTGTCTATTTAAAGTCGCCAAAGGCGAAAGAGCACAGAATACACTGTGTAAAACGCATAATGCGAATCCATATAGGTGATAATTTAAATTAAATGTCAACATATTCATAATCCCACCCTTATTAAGCCTCAAGATAGAGACTGAAGAAGGGCAGCCGATTATCTCGGAGAAACACAAGGTCACCTGCACCATTGCTCCGGGTAGCACAGGAAGGACTCAATACTGTGGAGGGCGCCCTGGTACCCCACAGGCTCCGTTTGCGGTTAGGTTTTATTTAGACCCCCCTAACCATTCATTCTTAGGCACGGTACGCATCACACCATAAATTAGGGGTCACCTGTTAGGTGGACTTTTACCACCGGAACAGGCAATCCGTAGTGTTAATTCTTAGCCAGTTGAAACAACCGCTACCGACACTACGCGGCTATCTAGGCTGCTCGGGAAAAGGAGGTTAATATTGATGATTAACTCCTGACGTGCCCAAGCAGCCTGAAAAATAAAATATATAGTCACGAGCTATGGGTGGCAGTACTTATTTTAAAAATATAAAATTTGCAACTATTGCATTTTTTGAACCAAATATTTAAGAAATATTCAAAAAAATGATCAATGTTACCCCGGATTACGGTAATCGAACACGCTATCGAAAGACATGTGCCCAAGAAAGTTCATTCTTCTTGGAGTCCTTCAAAAAGAGCTGCTCTGAGACTCTATTCCAAACACCACACGACTTTACTTCGAGATCACTACGTAAGAGTCAATAAAGCTTACAAGAACGCTAGTCGACGTTGTTATAAACGGCGTCAGCAGCAGGTTCAGCTGAATCTAAAATCGAAACCGAAATCATTCTGGAGATATGTAAACAATCAACGGAAGCAATCTGGTCTCCCCTCCGTTATGAAGCTAGATGAAGAGGTAGCTTCCGATTGGTATGATATTTGCACTCTTTTTGCTAAAAAATTCTCCAGCGTTTTCTGCGAAGAGGAGTTATCCGAATGTTGCAAACGACGTACCTTTGTTCGGTGAAACGTTCAACATGTCGATGATAATATGATCATCGAGGCGGCTGCACGGTTAAAATCATCGTTGAGCACCGGTCCCGATGGAATTCCATCTGTTTTGCTGAAGGCACACCTCGTCAATTTGCTGGTTCCCATACGTCAGGTATTCAACCTATCGTTAAATAGTGGACGATTTCCTGCGGTCTGGAAAACTGCTACTATGTTTCCTGTGCATAAAAAAAGGCGATCGTAAGGATGTCAATAATTATCGAGGAATTTCATTTGTATCGGGGCGTTCCACAACGACCAACCTGTTGTGCCTTACTTCACACATTGCTGACAGCTTTGCTGATCGAGCCCAGACGGATGTGATCTATACCGACTTGACCGCTGCGTTCGACAAAATAAACCACGCTAAGTTGGAAAGGCTCGGTATCGGGGGCCTAATGTTGCGCTGGTTCAACTCGTATCTGACTGATCATCGCTTGACTGTGGAGTTGGCAGGATTTTCTTCCGAACCTTTCACGGCAACTTCCGGAGTACCTCAAGGAAGCCATTTGGGACCGCCGGTTTTTTTTGCTGTACTTCAACGATGTCAACACAGTAATTAATGGATGTTTTTGTAGTTTGGTGCGACATGAATTGATTGAAAGTTAATTCTGAGAAATGCACGATTATCTCCTTATCACGCAAACTGCAGCCCATCCTGTTCTGTTACAAGCTCAGGAGAAATGTGCTTCAACGAGTACAAGATGTTAAAGGTCTTGGCGTTACTCTGGATACTCAGTTGATGTTCAAACACCATCTGTCCTACGTCACCGAGAAAGCCTCCAGGATATTGGGTTTCATCTTCCGTATTGCCAGGGATTTCACGGATCCATATTGCCTCAAATCCTTGTACTGCTCATTAGTTCGGGCCACACTTGAATATTGCTCCGCAGTTTGGCATCCGTATTACCGTAACGGCGTGGAGAGGATAGAGTCAGTGCAACGTCGCTTCATCCGTTATGCTCTCCGTCGACTTCCATGGCGAGACCCGTTCCGGTTGCCTAGCTACCAAAGTAGGTTCCA
This sequence comes from Aedes aegypti, assembly GCF_002204515.2. Lineage (NCBI taxonomy): Eukaryota > Metazoa > Arthropoda > Insecta > Diptera > Culicidae > Aedes > Aedes aegypti. The sequence goes on along the minus strand of NC_035109.1, from coordinate 207,308,001 downwards.
ACTCATTCAACTAGAATCACTGCAGACCCGTAGAGACGTCAATAGAGCGATGGTAGTGGCTGATTTGCTTCCAGGAAGAATAGATTGTCCTGCGCTCCTGGAATCTATCAATGCGAGTGCTCACTGCAGGATGTTGCGTAACAATGCTATGTTGAGGTTGCCATTGCGACGAACTAACTATGGCCAAAACAGTGCTATGGTTGGTCTTCAACGCGTGTTCAATAGGGCTGCTGAAGGGTTTGATTTTCACTTGTCCCGTCAAGTAATACGTCGTAATTATATAAAAATTTTGTCCCAACTCTCTGTGTGCATATTTGTGACTTTCATTTGTTTTATTTTTTGACATTTTGTTGCCTTGTTTTTGTTATAGTTTCAATTTTGTATTTTTGTTATAGTTTCAACTTAGTATTTTACTGTATCTTTTAGTTTAAAACGTCATTGGGCCTATTGTCTGTTGGTGTATAAATACAGCCATTCCATGAAAAACCGATCTAGTGAGTCTCCGAATTCCGTGAAAATTTGCTATTTTGTTCCTTATCCGAAATAAGGATACACGTATTTTTTGATTTTTTGATTAGGGTGACCATTTTCGAAATAGGGTGACCAGAAAAAGCGCGAATTTGCAAAATTTTTATTTAAAAAAATTATAACTTTTGAAACGTTCGACCGATTTTCAATCTTTTTGAACGATATGAAGGCTAAAGATTTTAACTTTTTGAGAAAAATATAAAATTTCACAAAAATTGTGTTTTTTTCATGAAAAAACTCAATAGTTTCCGTTTTTTCGTGTTTTGAAGGCCTCGGGACAAAAGGGGCTATTGCTGCTCTTATTTTTTCTTAAAAGTTCAGAAAATTTTACGTAAATTGTCAAATTTTCAGCGATGTATGTTTTTTAGTTTTTGAGATATATATTTTTTTTAATAAAAAATCAGTCATTTTTCATCGGCACACACTGTAGATCTCAGCGCATTAGATTTGTAATGTTTAAAAAAAAATCATAACTTTTGAACAGCTCAACCGATTTCCAATTTTTTTTTTATGGAATGAAAGCTTAAGGTCTCAACTTTTCAGAAAAAATATAAAAAATAGAAAACTTTGAATAAAAAAAATTCACATGAAAATATGTGAAAATTTCAAAAAAAAACTAGAAATTTTTATATTTTTCCACGTTTAAACATATTTTTATCAGATTTTTAATTTTGTCTGAATAGTTGAAATTTTAAGCTTTCATTCCATACAAAAAGATTGGAAATCGATTGAGCTGTTCAAAAGTTATATATTTTTTTAAACATTACAAATCTAATGCGCTGAGATCTACAGTGTGTGCCGATGAAAAATGACTGATTTTTTATTAAAAAAAATATATCTCAAAAACTAAAAAAAAATACATCGCTGAAAATTTGACAGTTTACGTAAAATTTTCTGAACTTTTAAGAAAAAAGTGAGAGCAGCAATAGCCCCTTTGGTCCCGAGGCCTTCAAAACACGAAAAAACGGAAACTATTGAGTTTTTTCATGTAAAAAACACAATTTTTGTTAAATTTTATATTTTTCCTGAAAATTTAAAATCTTCAGCCTTCATTTCGTCCAAAAATATTGAAAATCGGTTAAACGGTTCAAAAGTTATAATTTTTTTAAGAATAAAAATTTTGCAAAATCGTAATTTTTCTGGTCACCCTATTTCGGAAATGGTCACCCTAATCAAAAAATCCAAAAATACGTGTATCCTTATTTCGGGTAAGGAACAAAATAGCAAATTTTCACGGAATTCGGAGACCCACTAGATCGGTTTTTCATGGAATGGCTAAATATGAAAACCTCCATTAAATTCATTTTCAACAAGCTGTTTGCGCTCACATTACGGACGGCATCATCGGTTGCTGTTTCGCACCAACCGAGCGGCGTGCATACGAAAGTTGATTCATTCAACTTTCGTATTGTTCATTTCCCGCCTATCCATCTGCGTTATCATCAGCCCAGCGTGATGCTTCTCTGCTTTGGCGGCAACATCCAAGCGCGCCAACTACACAAAGCAGAACGCGCGAAAGTGATATTGTTTTCCGTACTGTGCACCTATAAAAGGTGCACCCGATTTGTATATAGAATACAGTTTCTTCCATTCCCCACCGAGTAGACACGCTGCCTCTCGGTGGCAATAAAATCAATTAGTAAAGTTGAAACAGTTAATCCTTTCGTCGTCGTCCCCGTCATTCCACCACACAACGTAGGGCTCCACCTTGGACGAAACATTGGTGCCGTGACCAGGATTGGTCGCCAAGGAGCGACCACGAACCGACCAAGACCAGGATTGATCGCACCGCCAGCGATCTCGAAGCGAAAGTGTAAGTGAAATCCCGACGGCGATCGAAGACAACGTAACCATTCATCCTCTTACCGAACCAACGAGTCCATCAGTGAAACAGTGAAACCTCCTTCCGGACCGTTGTGTCCACCAAGTTCATCTTCCTTCCGGACTGGCGTGTCCAAACTCGGCTCAAGCAAATCATCCTTCCGGATCGGCGCATCCACTATCCAAGTACCAAACCGGCAGTCTATTATCAACCCTCCGAACCGGCGTGTTCACATTCGGACTATGTGGCATCATGTCCGACGGCCCATCCCTCCTTCCAAACGATCGTGTCAATCGGCAAAATTCCATTCACCTGCGTGTGGATCTTCCGAAGCTAGGCGCTTCATTTCCAACACGATCATCGGCAGCATCCGTTGGCGCTCAGGAAGTCCGACCTTCCACTCGGCGTAGTCAGGTCACGCTTGTCGTCCGTCAAGCAGGAATCTCCCACTGGTCAACTACCAAAATACCAAACCGTGATTCCAACAGACGTTTCATCCGTTCCATTGGTCGAATCAAACGGTCACCCTTTTCACCGGCGTTGTGAAACTTCCGAAGCTACTGCTTCATTCCGATTCGACCAACGGCAGCATCCACTGGCACACGGGAATTCTGGCCTTCCACTCGGCGCAGTCAGGCCAAGCTACAATCCACGCAGCAAGAATCTCCCAACGACCAGCATCAGTACCACTCCAATCCAAAAACAACATCCCAATAGTATGAGGCATCAATCGATCGGAGCATCTAATAAATTACCATCTCCATTCAAACGGACCGCCCCGGCAACGACAGACATCCAAATCCAATCCTACCTACGGCAGTCATCGATCGAGCGAGCAAAGCAGTATTAGAAAACGAATTTTCAATTTCGTTTTGAGGCGCCGGGATGTTTGCGCTCACATTACGGACGGCATCATCGGTTGCTGTTTCGCACCAACCGAGCGGCGTGCATACGAAAGTTGATTCATTCAACTTTCGTATTGTTCATTTCCCGCCTATCCATCTGCGTTATCATCAGCCCAGCGTGATGCTTCTCTGCTTTGGCGGCAACATCCAAGCGCGCCAACTACACAAAGCAGAACGCGCGAAAGTGATATTGTTTTCCGTACTGTGCACCTATAAAAGGTGCACCCGATTTGTATATAGAATACAGTTTCTTCCATTCCCCACCGAGTAGACACGCTGCCTCTCGGTGGCAATAAAATCAATTAGTAAAGTTGAAACAGTTAATCCTTTCGTCGTCGTCCCCGTCATTCCACCACACAACGTAGGGCTCCACCTTGGACGAAACACAAGCTTATACACAATATTCTCTTTTATGTAGACAGCTTAACCTCCATTAGAACTTTCTCCACACGAAAATATACTGTTATAACCCTTGTACCATTATAAATCCAAGACTCTTCAATTATAATATTATCAATTGGAACCACAATATGATAGAGCGACACTAGGACATTATCAAACTTTTTTACACTCCCGTGCATAAGTTTGGGTTCACCCCATTAAAAACATGCAAAAGTGTTCTGTCCATATCTCTGTGATAACACGTCCAATTCTTTGAATTTTGTATACTAAATTTTTACTTAAAGTTGTGACATTTTTCAAAAAACACACTGAAAAATCATATCAAATTTTCTCAGCATTAGATCGACCAAAATTTTAAATTAAAAAGTCACTAGAATCGTAGTCTTATATTCTTTGAAGAGACCCCACGAAATTTTGGCGGAAAAATCTGGAAAGTATTCAAAATCAATGAAACAGTCAGTCAAGTCATCGTGCAAAAGTTTGGGTTCACACCTCAGTATGGTGTATCGTGCCAAAGTTTGGGTACATCTGGTGAGAACTAACCGATCGCGGCACTTTTTCAGTTACTCCAACCGAACTCACCGATCACGCCACTTTTTCACTTACTAGACCAACGCGCGACATGTTTGATCCTGCCCTCGTCGCCCGCCCCGGCAAAAACAAGTGTCAAGGTCGAAAGATCAAACAGAACTCTTAACAACTTTAAGTAAAAATTTAGTATACAAAGTTTAAAGAATGTTGTTGGAAAAATACATACGAAGTAAGAATAACTCTTTGCCTTTCGAATGCGGCTTAAAGAGTTTCAATTGGACGTGTAATCACAGAGATATGGACAGAACACTTTTGTATGTTTTTTTGGGGTGAACCCAAACTTATGCACGGGAGTGTAGGTCATTGATTCCTTGGACATTCCACTGAAGAACACGTATTATTTTAGGATAGACTCTTTCGAATGAATTATTGAAAACATCAATGTGATTGTGAATATATATTTGAAATTCTTATGCCCAGATTCTAGGTGTTTTCGAGACAGGGTGCATTTTGTGTTCCTCTGAGTTTCACAAACACATCTACGCTTTGGTACCCACACCTTTATCCTTTATCCACTATATCCTTATGAACTAGTGTAGATGCAGGGGTTTATGCGGTATACAGTGGGCCAATTACTTATAAATGCGACATCAATTTCTCCCCTTTCCCCTTATTGGTCAGCAACCTGACGTGGCAAGTGCCATTGTTGCCTAAAAATAGAGGATCCTAGCTGTTAGTCCCAAGCAGTCAGCTGATCTGGCGACACTATCGTAGCAACCACAGGCAGCCAATCAAGTTCATAAGCCGACTCGACTCATTAAGGTCAAAGTTGCATCGAAGCCGAACCTCGAGTTTTAAAGGGCACAAATCTAAAGAACAGGACAATTATTTGTATAGAAAATTTAACCAACTGGTAACTCGCTGATGGTGACCAATCGATCAAATTTTCAGCGCAAACGGTTGTCAGGTTCTCTAGATTTGTGCTTCTGAAAATTCCATGCATGTTTGCCCTACCCCGTTGCCGCCCAGCAAATGAAAAATGTGCAAATAGCTGCCATTTTGACAATTGTTCAAGGTGATTATAAAACGAAGCCAAACTTTGAATTTTCAAGTGCACAAGACGAGAGAATCTGACAACAGCTCGCGTTGAAAACCAATCAAATTGCTTGCATGTTGGCGGTGACCAATGGGATAGATTTTCTACGCGGAGCGCTGTTTCGTTCTCAAGTCTTGTGCTCTTGAAAATTTGAGGTGTGGCTTCGTTCTATAATCACCTTAAGGATTTCTTTCATTTTTGTTTCAATGACATCGTTCGGATGTCTAGTTCTTCCAGGACCATGGGAAATTTTGGAAATGTCCACCGGTCCGGAGTTATTTTGGTAGATCACTGGGTCAGACGAGTAAAAAAGACCCCAACGTTTTTTGACTCAAACTTACCTTGTTTTAATATCTTCTGCTATGAATGTCATGTGAGAAATATATTAGACAAATGGACCAGCTTTGGTCTTGGGTATTTTCTGAGTTCTTTGTCGGTCATTCGAAAGGCTTAGTTAAAATTTCCAATAATAGCGCTGCAAAATTAGATATATTAGCAAAGCAAACAACTCAATTTGTAATTTCATTATTTCCCAATGCATATATATCTCTCGACTCACATCAACGTTTGTGGCGTCTTTGAAAATCAATTTCACATAAATTACAGCTCTAGCGCATCAAATCCTGACTATTGATTTTCACATGTATTCATCAACTGCGCTGTCGTTCAGAATGCTAATAAACACAGTGAGCCACTTAATCGTTATTCATCCTAATTGCATACAACTCGATGCCTGAGCTGATTGAACATCTTCACTATTCGCTTGACTGCTTTCGAGACAACGGTGTTACGATGTGGTGCAATTGTGGCGAACAGCAGAGCATTCAGCACACTGTCTGTCTCCAAGTTCGTGCGTCATGCACAAATTATGACACGCTCCAAGGGGGTATGACGAGCCTTATGAAACTTTTGGATGTCTCATACAAAAGGCCAAGGGGAGAGGTCGAAAAAGTCCTATTTCAACGTGCCATAATTTGTGTACCATCCCTTCCAGGTACACTTTTCAACTAACAGCCAGAAGATGATAAAACTCCCTTAACGATCTCGTATGAGGGGAGGAGTGGTAATCTTCTGGAAAATAGGGGACATATGTGTGTATCGTCACACGTTTACTCTGTCATACGTTCGAGGGGGAAATCATGCAATTAAAATAATTGCTTTAAATATGATGTGACAATTGTTTCATCCCATGTTCTCTAGAAACATAGTGGATAGGATGCTGGATAGCATCTTCGGGATCGTCCATAAATTGCGAGAATCAAAGGGGTGGCAAAATCAATTACGCTGTTTTTTTTTTATTTTTCTTCTTCATGAAATGTTCAAACAAACTAATTAACAGATTTCTCATTTCGATGCAATTATCAACATTAAAAATTTTACCCATTTCATGTAAAAAAGCACGAAACGTCTTTTCTTTTATTTTTGCCACGTTTAGTGACAGTTTTAAAACCCACGGAAGGATGTTGTGAACTAAGAGATGCATCCCTTCTTTTGTTCGTGGTCGCATCCTAGTAAATATTCGAAATGACCTTCTAAGAGTTTTTTTTTTTTCTTAAGACGACGTTTAAGGAAGATCAGCACCGTTCGCTAATTTGTCCAACGAAAAATCTGAGGCATGGGTCCAAATAAGGATCAAAAAAGTATCAATATATATGAAAAGTAGCACTGAAAAACACTGTTTTTGTAGCACTAAGAAGTACTATTTTATTGCTTTGGGTAGTTTCAAAACTTCCATCAGTGGAAAAAAATTGTACACACGCTGCAAGAGAATATGATGCGTGCTGATTCAGGTGACTCAATCTTAACGCTAGAATAGAGAAGAAGAAAAGCGTTCCAACGTTATATGTAAGTACCTACTTAGAAGAAACACGAACAATTCATTAGCGGTGAAAAATACATATGCGATACCGTGCAACATAACGACAAATCTGCAAGCGAAATCAAAAGCAAATTCTGACATCCTGGTGATGTAAAACATTCCCGAAGGCGGTAATTTATTTGCCACGAACATCGGTATAGACAAAATTACCAAAGCGGGCTCAACCAGCATCGAGAATCGAGTTAGTTTGCCAGCGAATGGGCCAAAGATTCATGCACTGTTGTTATATCTATCGAGGTACATCCAGCGAGATACTGATGCTGTTCTCCGGTGGTTGTGGCAACTGGCTCATGTTGCATCGCCACATGTTTCTCACCGAATTCGCCACCTTTCCGACCCAAACCATAGAAGATACTTACACCTACATTCCACAGCCAGCGCTGTATTCATGTGCCATATTGCCAGAAACGATTCCACCACCCATCGTCAGGCATCAGTTGCATGTTTTCGCCGAGATAAAAGTTGCCTTCATATTTAGGGAAATTAATGTTTATTGTCATTCTAACATATAAAACTGTAATTTAAATGTAATTATCATCAATAAACATGCGAAGGCAGGCACAGAAATTGGAGTTGCCGGTGTTGCGGCTGGCTACCTCCAGAGCCAATCCTGACGACCTTTGTGTGTGTCCTGCGAGTTGGACGGCGAGCTCCATTGAAACGGCCTGCGGTGATACCAAGAGGACAATTCCCACTGGAGACGTTAAAACTATGGCGCATGTTTGCCGAGGTCTGCTCTGCTTTTTACTATTATTCGGGATCATCACCCGAACCGAAAACATAACAAATCAATTTATGGTTGTGTTGTTGCCGTATTGCTGGCCTTTTCCTGATTGCTTGCGTCCTTCCAGCTGTCACGCCGTTTGCCATTGTCAGATCTACCACGCTGATGCTGTGTACGATAAGCGAGCTTTTTAGCCACTGTTGTGAAAAATACAACAATGCGATCTGTGCAGGACATTTAGGACTACCAGAAGGATCAGTGTCTTGTATAAATCGGGTTTTATTTTCGTTTGCAGGCTACGGGACTTCAGTTGATTATGCAGTCCGTAGAGAGCCCGACTCGCAGCTGCAATACGTTCTTTTTCACCTCTCGGGTAACATCATTATCGCATGTCACTAGTGTTCCAAGATACACAAATTTTTCCACTACTTCAAACTTTTCATCACCTAGCACCATTTCGCTACCAGTAATACGTTCAGACCCACGTTGACCACCAACTATCATGAACTTCGTTTTTGTGATGTTGATTGTGAGTCCTATCCTCGATGTCTCCTTCTTGAAAGACCCGAACGGGGCGAATGAGACCATCCAACCAACAGGCATTTGTTCTACTTCTCATATCCTCGAAATGATATGGTGAAGGAGTTCGTGCAGCTGCTCAATTCCGTGTTTGGGAAGTTCGGCTGAGAGCTCGTCTTTTCCAGCATCCTAGTTGTTCTTCAGCCCATTAATAGCTTTACCTCATCTAGCGTTGGAGGTTACAAAGTCTGTCCATAGACATCGATTTGGGTTCTGCTACCAGATCCACTTCCGTTATTCCGTTATGTTCAACGATGACTCGTAGTACTCGTTTCATTTGGCGGCCACTATTGTATTATCCGTCAACAAGTTTCCTTCGCAGTCGTTGCTCTTGGTGGGAGACGGCGCTGTTTTTCTCCGCACACCATTGACAGAGTCGTAGAACCGACACATGTCGTTCTGTTCCATAGCTTCTTGCGTCTGAGCAATTATTGCCTGCCTCTTCATGCTCCTTTTTATTTCTGCAATGGATCCGTTTTTCGACTGCCCTTGCTTTGCTCTCTGCTCTGACGATTATCTTCTTACTTTCTTCTTTCCAACTCGTATCCAAATCAATGCGCACGTAGTTCCTGTGAAAGCACTGTCTGGCTCGCGCTATCCCGTGGCTCTCTGACGATGCAAAATTTCGTACGGTGGAACTAACCTACTCCAGAGAATTGGAACTGATGTTGTCGCTTCGCTTTTCTAGGCCGCTTTTTACTTAGCCCGTAAAATGCCAAGAGCCGGTCAAGTGATTCCGATTAGGGGCTTACGGTTTAATGGCACTCCATTGACTCAAGCCCGTGGTACGTTACTTACTACTCAAAATAGTCCCCACCGGTGAATCTATTCTACTTTGACAAATAATATCCAGATGGTAAAAGATCTTCAGAACCGATGAGTGATCGTACACAAATTATGTCACGAACCAAGAAGGGGGAGGGGGTCAGGCATAGTGTGACAAGACATACAAATTTTTTAGAGGACTTATATGAAAAGCGTGACAAGGGGGGGGAGGCTATCGGAATAGTCGAAATTTAGCGTGATATAATGTGTGTACTATGGGGCCGAGATAGCCGTAGCGGTAAACGTGCAGCTATTCAGCAAGATCAAGCTGAGGGTCGTGGGTTCGAATCCCACCGGTCGAGGATCTTTTCGGGTTGGAAATTTTCTCGACTTCCCAGGGCATAGAGTATCTTCGTACCTGCCACACGATATACGCATGCAAAAATGGTCATTGGCATAGTAAGCTCTCATTTAATAATTGCTGAGAAGCCGGCTCTGCCCCAGTGGGGACGTAACGCCGGAATTAGACTATTCCAAAGCTGGCCAGACAGATGCCGAGGAGATGGAGATGCTGACGGCGAAATCGCTAGACACCATTGAATCGTGGATAACTGGAGTCAAGCTGCAGTTGGCTCATCACAAAACGATGGTGGTGCTGGTCAGCAACTGCAAGGCGGTACAGCAGTTCGAGATCAACGTCGGAGGTCACGCGATCTCATCGAAGCGCTCTCTAAAGCACCTCCCAGACAACCAGAAATCGCATTAAAGTTCACGTTAAAACTCGTTTATTCATACTAATTACATCAAACTCGCAAAACACCGTGGATAAACTCGCCAGATTGATGAGTTTCCTCGCATAAAACACTTTTTTCTGAGTTCATTTGTACATTTTGCTTCGTCCCGTATTTTCGTACAAAGTAAGTCGAATCAATCCGTAGCAGCTGTCAAATCAACATTTATTATCATTAGTTAATTCGCATAAGATCACAGGTTAATTCGGTAGATTATTTATACACTCGCAATGTATGTTATTATTCATCACATAAAATATGCACGCATATCGCCTCCACTTTTGTACGTAGAAGGCCTTTTCGCGACATCTTATAAGTGAAATTTTTCACATACAAAGCCTCCAGGTGATTTCGTTATACGTGCATTTTGGTTGTCTGGGCTTGGAGTAATAAACGATGACAGACTAAATTTCAACAACCACGTAGACTATGCCTGTAAAAAGGCTGCGAAAGCAGCTAGCACTGTAGTTAGGATCATGCCCAACATTGAAGCTCCAAGAAGCAATACGAGGCGTCTTCTAGCGACCATATCATCGTCTATACTGAGGTACGGAGTTTCGGCTTAGGCTACAGCGTTGGGAAGCAAACGTAACCGAGAGAAACTGGCGGGTACGTTACGTCTCAGTGCTACACGGGTGGCGAGTGCAAATCGCAGGCAGTGTGCGTTATCGAACGAATGATCGGGGAATGAACCCCATCTGCATCACTCTGGCTGAGGACATAGCATGCTACCAGCAAAGGGTCACAAACAATGTGAGGAATACCATCAGAATATATACAATGGCGAGGTGGCAGCAGGAGTGGAATAACTCGGAGAAATGAAGATGGACCCACAGGATAATTCCTAACGTGTCGATGTGGACGACCAGAAAACATGGAGAAGTTAACTTCTTCCTGACCCAGTTTTTGTCAGGCCACGGATGCTTACGGAAATATATGTACAGATTCGGACACGCAGAGACTCCACATTGTCCGGCCTGTCCAAATATCGAGGTGACCCCAGAGCATGTTATATTCGACTGCCCTCGATTCAGGAATATTCGAAGCGAGATGATGTCAGAAACCTGCGTCCTAAATCCGGACAACATCGTTTAGAACATGTGCCAGCATGAAAGTACTTGGAATGTGGTAAACAGGGTTATAACGTAGATTATGTCGTTGCTGCAAAGGAGATGGCGGGAAGACCAAAGAGCTCCGAATCGTGATCGGAGTAGGCTAGATCCTTCGTCGGGGACTAGACTGAGTGTGGGCCGATGCACGAGTTCACTGATTTGACGATTGAGCGGTGCCGAATTCACTGGTTTCCATGGTCACATAAGTAACACGGCACCGGTAAAACGTCAAATAGTGAACCCGTGCATAGGTCCATGGACCAATGCACGGGTTCACTATTTGACGTTTTAGCGGTGCCGTGTTATTTATGTGGTCAAGGTAACGAGTGAATTTGACACCGCTCAAACGTCAAATTAGTGAACTCGTGCATCGGTCTATATCGGGCGTAGCGTAGTATGTCATAATATGTCGTCGAGGCGCCTGCAAATCGGAAGTCGTTCTCCAACCGGAATTGCAGAACCGACCCTGGCACGTCGAGTCGGAGTAGGCTGAGTCCACCGCAGGCGTCTAGCTAAGTAATTCGCAAAACAGCACCGGCTTGAGTCGTCGGAGCGCCAGTGAACCGCAACTCATTCTTAAACCGGAATCGCTGGACCGACTTCGGCACTCCACCGGCCACTATTGAAACATGAAGACGCGTGTAGCCGGAGTAGGCTAGCTCCAGCAGCGGAGAACGAGTCGTCGGAGGGCAAATGCACATGAGCGTCCAGTAGAAGCTCTGACACGAGGCCAACCCAAGGAGAGTATGGGTCATTGCACAGAAAGCTGGCCAAAGCCCCGGCGAGATCTTCAACCGCCAAATGGACAAAACGAGTAGTCGCAGAGACACCGTAGAAATGTCGTAGTGAGCATCGTTTTTGACGACATTGAGCTCCAACAGCGAACTAGCAGAACAGCTAGAGGCTGACATTGACGAAGTGCATAAGCATAGCCCTCCCCCGTCAAAGTTGCGTGATGTAGTTCCGGGGGGAGATCGAGACACAGGAGCAGTAGGGAAAGTAAGTTGTCGAGATCGATTGGACCTAGCATACTATGACTTAAAGAGTCGACGTGATTGTTGAAGACTTGAAGTTCAACGCTGTTTCGGTGAGATTGTGTGTCCTCCGATGCTGACATATAATCGCTAAACCTCTTCAAAGTAGCTGAACAACAGTACTCATCATTTGCCTTTAGAAAAGAATTCATTCGGGATTACGAGAATATTTTTTGGTATATTATATTCTATTTAAAATCCAAAAAAATAATTTGATCAAATTTGGAAGTTTTCAGATTAAAAAAATGAATGTGTGTCTGTTTTTTTCACATCAAATTGTTTTCCTTCTTCTGTTGATTTCATATAAGAATAACAAATCCTAAACGAATAGGTAGAGCATTATACAAAATTTGATATTAGCTTGCAATCACACCATGTTCGGAATGTGTCATCGTGAATTCAAAACGCCACACAACGCCTGAGCAGAACAACCTTTTGTACGAGCGGGTTTTGTTCTACACGAGTATCACAATTAGCACAATATAGTTTCTCTCACGAGTGCTTTTACCAGATGTACTGACTGAATATCACGTCAAGTGCCTGCCTGCCTGCCTGCCTGCCTGTTCCCATTTCATAGGGCAGCCACATGTGTTGTGCGCGTATTGGCAAATGAACACTTGGCCATTTGTAGCTACGCTTCCCGGTAAAAACTATCTGGCATCGTACGGGCAATGCAAGAGGCGATGCGAATTCAATGATTTTAGGTTCACAATATGTTGCTTTCCATCCCGTTAGGCACGGGGCTCCGTTCAGACGAAGTCGTTAATTATTTTCCAACGCTTAGTCTGGTGTAAAATTTCGGGATAATTGCATTCGAAAACGCTTGTGCGTGTAAGCCTGTGAGGCGCAAGCATTTGCAAGGATCGTAAATTTCTGGACCCGAACTAAATTTACTTTATGACAATTTGAATCTAATCTCCCGATAATGAATTTAATCTGCTACTGCAGTCGCAATGCAGCAAAGCTGTAATAAGACGATAGTATAGAATATTTTATTTTATGAATAGGAACGCGGCAACATTGAACATTGTTATCCAATAATTTCAACAATTAAATCACAATCTCAAATTTTCGAAACAATATCTGGAAAGTAAACTTTATGAACTATTCAATTATATTTGTCGTGTTTAACCTTTGCGTCGCGTTCCTGACTTATTTTTAACAACCGAATTTTCGTAATTTTTTGGCTCCAATTTCCACAATTTTTAGCAAAGTTCGGATGAAATTTTGACACAACACCACAACACTATTCAAGTTCCATTACCTGTACTGGAAACCTCAAACGGACGGTTAGTTTCGGATTTATACGGATGTTCCGTGAGGTCTGTCCGTCATAATTATTTAGTACGGATCAAACAAAACTACAGCGTTAGTAATTGAATCATAAGCCATTAGTATATTCCGACTCGTTATCCTCATTTGGAACCATTCTGACCGATTCCGGATTCCTTGGAGCTTATTCCTGAGGCATCAGTTGGGGCTCATATCATGTGACACATCAAGCTTGAAGATTGTACAGCGAAAGTAAAATGCAATGCATATTGAATAGTTGTATGCAACATAGAGCCATCTAGAAGTACTTTCAGAAAATCCTACACCCGATTTCGGAACCCTAGAAAAGGAGATAAATCCAATGATCACAATCCATATCATGCGACGTCTCGTAACGCAGGTTACGTGGTGCGTTACGCATCGCATTATACTTCCGGTGAAAAATCTTGAGAATTAATATGTCGCATGGTGAGGTTAGCAATCATCGGATTGATGGCCCCAAGTTGGCGCCATGATGGATCATAATATCGATTGATTGATTGATTGACTCTTTACTTATTATGTGGAAATTCAGCCCGAGGCATATCGATATATCTAGCCAATGTTTCTCAAATATATCTAGTCAAATCTCAAATATAATAAGTCTCAAATCTATTTATTAGTATCGAAACTTTCGAGTTATTGTGAAATCCAAGGAATTGTGTATGAATAATTAAGTTGCTGATTTCGTAATTATTCTGTACTGTGAATTACTTATGTCAGTAAAGTGTAGCGTGGAACAAAGTGTTGCGCAGCATGAGCGCGTAGATAAAATTAAATCTAGAGATAATTGAAGTGGGCTAAATTTTGCTAATAATTAAGTAATCAAATTGAACTTCAAAAGCAAAACATATTATATGTGGATAGAATGAACGAGTTGCCACCTGTACAGTGCACTTGTGGAAGCGACACCTCTGTAGCACAGTCAATTGTCCAAGTAAGTAAGAAAAAGGCTACATAATGGCAAAGCACAAATGCCCTCAGTGGCCCCAGTGGAGGGGAACGTTCCACTAGAGTCAAATTTCTGATAAGGTACCGTGGGGGAAGTGTAGCAGTGGGGTAAGTGTAGCAGTGGGGTAAGTGGATCATTCGTCCGTAATAAGAATAAATACTTTAACCCGTATAGGCCTGAGTGAAAGCAAAAATTCTAAAACCTCTCAGCGAATTCTTAACGGATTCAAATATTTTTTTGTCAATATACTGGCACACATATCTAGTTTCTAGAAGTGGACAGAGGAACGCGGAAATATTCCTGTGGTCAGAGTAATTCCGGTGGATCACTGGGTCAGGTCGGGTGAGAAGGGTACTTTGCGTTTGTGCCCCTGGAGGTAGGCAAATTTAAAGTCAAAGATGATTTCCGGCATCGCACAGTGGCGCATGGCCGGACAAAACCTCAAAAATTCATTTTCTCAAAATCACTCGTTAATATTTTTTATAGACTTCTATATCATTCAGTGATGGTCTCTCAAAATTTGAAAGTGATATGTTTTGTTTTCGATTTTTGGCAGCATCGTAAGTGCGGGAAAGTCAGCAATATTGGACTGCTTAAAATTCATCAACTATGGTTTACCTATCAAACTTCAAACAGCTGTATCTCAACAAAATCATAACCGATTTAAGCTCATCAGGTTTCATTTAAAAGCATAGGCTTAAGCCTTTTATTGGACTATAATGATATAATTTTTAACAAATTGAGTTGTTAGTTGTAGCAAAAAATGTTCATCGCAATCTTTCTCCAAAATTTTGATAAGTTTTCAAAGCTTCGTCCGTTTTATGTAAAGTGCTTTCGTAAAATAAGTCACTCACTATGAAGCAGCAAATCTTCCATACTTTCTGAGGTGCAACAGTTTTTCTTGCCCCTCTTTGCCCCTAGAGAAGAAAATTTCCTTTTCGATTTTTATTACAATTTATCTATTTCATCATTAAAATCAGTATAATGTGACATAACCCATTTAAAACTTCACTGAATTTACTAATAGGAACTTAAATATGTATCTCTTGTTCAGGTTTATGAACAAATTTTTTGAATTACAACCCATTGTTTTGTAATAATAGCCTTTTTATTCGATTGGATGAAAAGCATAATGTGGACAAATTTCACTAGCAAATCGAATTCTCAATTTGACAATTATTTTCAGCGGGATGATATCAGGTATCCAAGATAATTAATAGATTACCATTATCAAGCGATTCTGGACGTATTTGAGGTTTTGTCCGACCTTTGTATGAAGGCCCGCCACTGTGCATCGGTTATAATGTGGCTACTACATAACGGTATTTTAAGACAATTGCATCTGTGTAAAACTTTTGAGAAACGATTTAATTAGATAACTATGAGTTTTGCATTTGATTAATCCTACAAATGACCATTTTCGGGTCCCGGGACGCCTCAAACTTACGATAAAGTGTCCAATTTGTATCTGAACATCTGTGTCAAGCCTATAGGAACGCATTTTAGTGCACAATTATGTTTGATTTCTACTTTTCAAGAATTGAAACGGATTAGTATCCAACAAATCTATAGCCGTTCTTACGTCATTACGCATTACGTCAAACGCATTACGTCCAAATGGCCACATCCGGTACATTTTAAACGGTGCAAAACTCTTTATTTATAATGTTGAATATCAGATCTCAATGATTTATGCAAATTAAAATGATTGCCGTAGCAAATACATAAAGGTAACTTGGTATGAGCATGAGCATGAGCATGATTGACCGCCCGCAGTTGCTACTCCGTTATTGCAAGAACAGCTGTACTTACACAGGGAACCAACAGACACTACTCGGGATCAGTAGCATCCTCAATGTGTAAGTACTGGTGCTCTCATTATTATAATAAACAATACCGGCGCCGGCTGCGTCCGAATGCAGGTCAATTTGGGAATGGGAGGGAAATGTTGACGTGTTACTTGCTTTACAGAAGCCGAGGAGTCCTCTGCACTTCCACAAGGAAACACTGGGAGTTTGGATATAGGAAAGGATTCGTTTTGGTAAACGATAAATATATAATTCGAAATGAATACGTGAGCATACAGTCAGGTCTCCTATTAGACACATGGTTGGGGGGCGTAATAGGAATCTGCGTTATAGGAGACCCAGGGCTTATGGGATTTCATCACTTTGGGGGTGTCGTTGAATATCTCGTATGCCAAAAGAGATAGCACAGTACTGTCTTCGGCGAAGTTTCAGTACAAAGTACGATCTACCTTTAGGAGTTGAGGATCATCCTTTTAGTTGAGAACTTGGCCGGTAGGGGCGCTTTTTCTGATTTGCACTATATGAACCATGAGGGATAAGAATGCAAAATTTTGTAACATATGATATCTCTGAATCCTGATGTTTTGGAAGGTTGGTGTCTTCGGAAGAGTTGTTCAGTAGCTCAAGGGCTGACATGTGGTGGTCATTCTGATACGGATTCCATACGCTAGTGGGTATGGAATTTTTGTTTTGCGCATAGCTCAGTTGCCTGACCACTTAGAAAGATGGCGTCTTCGGCAAAGTTGCTCAGTATCACAAGGGCTAACATTATTTGAGCCGAAAGTTTCGAAATTTTGCCACTAGGCAGCGTTAGTGAGCCAAGAATTTTTGTTTTGCGCATAGCTCAGTAGCCCGACCATTTAGAAAGATGGCGTCTTCGGCAAAGTTGCTTAGTATCACAAGGGCTAACATTATTTGAGCCGAAAGTTTCGAAATTTTGCCACTAGGCGGCGCTAGTGAGCCAAGAATTTTTGTTTTGCGGATAGCTCAGTAGCCTGACCACTTAGAATGATGGCGTTTTCGGCAAAGCTGCTCAGTATCACAAAGGCTAACATTATTTGAGCCGAAAGTTTCGAAATTTCGCCACTAGGCGGCGCTAGTGAGCAAAGAATTTTTGTTTTGCGCATAGCTCAGTAGCCTGACCACTTAGAACGATGGCGTCTACGGCAAAGTTGCTCAGTATCACAAGGGCTATCATTATTTGAGCCGAAAATTTCGAAATTTTGCCACTAGGCGGCGTTAGTGAGCAAATATTTTTTGTTTGGCGGATAGCTCAGTAGCCTGACCACTTAGAACGATGGCGTCTTCAACAAAGTTGCTCTGTATCACAGGGGCTAACATTATTTGAGCCGAAAGTTTCTAAATTTTGCCACTAGGCGGCGCTAGTGAGCCAAGAATTTTTGTTTTGCGCATAGCTCAGTAGCCTGACCACTTAGAAAGATGGCGTCTTCGGCAAAGTTGCTCAGTATCACAAGGGCTAACATTATTTGAGCCGAAAGGTTCGAAATTTTGCCACTAGGCGGCGTTAGTGAGCAAGGAATTTTTATTTCGTGGATAGCTCAGTAGTCTGACCTAAGTTGTTCAGTATGACACTTGGCTATCGATTTTCCTCGCATTGTCACGTTTAAGTAAAAGTGCCTGGAGAAAACATATGCATTATGTTGTACAATCGGATAAAAGTGTGGCTAGTATCCTAGTATTTTCGACGAATTGGGAGAATTTTTGATCAATTATTTGATATGAGAATGAGTGAGGATCCGTTTACTACTCAAATATGTGATAGTTAGCTTTTTATATGAACCAAACAAAGAAATATGTATGTTTATTTTTATTTCGTCATTGCATGGACTTCATTTCTTGAACATTTTCCAAAGTATGGATTGGATAGAAATGAAGTTAGGTCGGAATGTCAGTCATTACTGATAAATTGGGAAATCCATTCGCAAATAATCTTGATGAGATAACTATGACTGGCGTTATCTCTTTAGTTACACGACACTCTTGTTTGAATATTTTTAAAATATAAAACTTCTCTTTCATAACGATAATATAATCCTATAAAAAAAATTCTCCCGATTTCTACGTATATATAAAATCTCGAAACTTTCGGCTCAAATAATGTTAGCCCTTGTGATACTGAGCAACATTTCCGAAGACGCTAACTTTCTAAGTGGTCAGGCTACTGAGCTATGCGCAAAACAAAAATTTTTTGCTCACTAACGCCGCCTAGTGGCAAAACGTCGAAATTTTCGGCTCAAATAATGTTAGCCCTTGTGACACAGAGCAACTTTGCCGAAGACGCCATCGTTCTAAGTGGTCAGGCTACTGAGCTATGCGCAAAACAAAAATTCTTGGCTCAATAACACCGCCTAGTGGCAAAATTTCGAAACTTTCGGCTCAAATAATGTTAGCCCTTGTGATACTGAGCAACTTTGCCGAAGACGCCATCACTCTAAGTGGTCAGACTACTGAGCTATGCGCCAAACAAAAATTCTTTGCTCACTAGCGCCGCCTAGTGGCAAAATTTTGAAACTTTCGGCTCAAATAATGTTAGCCCTTATGATACTGAGCAACTTTGCCGAAGACGCCATCTTTCTAAGTGGTCAGGCTACTGAGCTATGCGCCAAACAAAAATTCTTTGCTCACTAGCGCTGCCTAGTGGCAAAATTTCGAAACTTTTGGCTCAAATAATGTTAGCCCTTATGATACAGGGCAACTTTGCCGAAGACGCCATCGTTCTAAATGGTCAGGCTACTGAGCTATGCGCAAAACAAAAATCCTTGGCTCACTAGCGCCGCCTAGTGGCAAAATTTCGAAACTTTCGGCTCAAATAATGTTAGCCCTTGTGATACTGAGCAACTTTGCTGAAGACGCCATCGTTCTAAGTGGTCAGGCAACTGAGCTATGCGTAAGACAAAAATTCGTGGCTCACTAGCGCCGCCTAGTGGCAAAATTTCGAAACTTTCGGCTCAAATAATGTTAGCCCTTGTTATACTGAGCAACTTTGCCGAAGACGCCATCGTTCTAAGTGGTCAGACTACTGAGCTATGCGCAAAACAAAAATTCCATGCCCACTAGCGCCGCCTGGTGGCGTAATACCGTATCACAATGACCACCACATGTCAGCTCTTGAGCTACTGAACAACTCTTCCGAAGATACCAACCTTCCAAAACATCAGGATTCAGAGATATCATATGTTACAAAATTTTGCATTCTTATCCCTCATGGTTCATATAGGGCAAATCAGAAAAAGCGCCCCTACCGGCCAAGTTCTCAACTAAAAGGATGATCCTCAACTCCTAAAGGTAGATCGTACTTTGTACTGAAACTTCGCCGAAGGCAGTACTGTACTATCTCTTTTGGCATACGAGATATTCAACGACACCCCCAAAGTGATGAAATCCCATAAGCCCTGGGTCTCCTATAACGTCCTGGTGTGTCTTATAGGAGTGAGCGTAATAGGAGTGCACGTTATAGGAATGCGTTTAATAGGAGACCCGACTGTATACACGAATGACCGACACTGATAGTGCGGTTACTACGCAAACCGGACACGATACTGATTTCGTTGCTCGCTCGACAGTAGCATACAACAGGTTCAACGTATCAAACTCTACTGACGCGATTTTTTTGTTTTTCACCGGCACACTTCGTTTTTATCTTCCGCGCAACGCGAACCGGACACAATGGATCCGGATTCCGTCGCTCGTCCACAAAGGAACATGCAACAGACTCAACAGATCCAACACTACTCACATAAAGGTAACTTGGTATGTCCCAAAAAAATAGCCCTTTTTTACCCGACTTGACCCAGTGACCAACCGGAATAACTCCGGCCACATGAATATTTTCGAGTTCCTCTGGCCACTTCTAAAAACTAGATATGTGGGCCAATGAACTGACAAAAAATCATTTGAATCCGTAAAGAATTCTCTGAGGGGTGAGGGTTTCAGTATTTTTGCTTTCACTCAGGCCTATACGGGTTAATATTCCGAATGTTTTTACACCTTTGCTTCATTTTAGGTTATATTCTCACGTACACACTGATACTACTGCAAAACTAATACTACACGTGCACTAACACAAGGAAACTTGCTGACTGCAAAAATCAATTCATTTTAAAGTTGTTTTCTATCGATAAAAATCCATTGTATCTCTGCCTTAAATCGAATACTATTAGTTTTTTCAACTCATGGTGAACATTTCAGTTCTGATTGTATAAATCACAATGACAAAAATGTAATGTTTGTAAATAAATACAGATATATTGGTCATGGTACACTTACCCACACTTTTTAATGGGATGGGGTAAGTAGATCATCTATTGTTATCAAATATTGGCAGACTACTTATGCGGATTTGAATAAGCTTCAGTGTCATCAAGTGTTGCTTTCCTTTTACATTTTTGATTCCTAGCTTACATTTGCCTAATGGACCTGAGAAAATTTCAATTAATCCAGCTAAAAGTACAAAAGTAGTACAAAAAAATTAATATTGAAAAATTCAAACAAATTTTTTCTTGGTTTTTCTAAGCTGAAATGCAAAAGAGCATAATATACAAATCCTCCAGTTGAAAGCATATTATCGTACGTTTTTTGACCATATCCATTTTTCTAGACAGAAGATATAAATATTTCCATAAATAGAATAAAAAGATTTCAGTTTGTTAAACAAAAGTAAATGTCAATAATATTTTTAAACTACGAGTGTCTTTCGAAAAAATCGTTAGGAATATTCCTCAATTCTTTTGTATAACTCAGGTGTATAAAATGGATGAATTTCCTACAAAATATTCTAGTGACAGTGTTTGTTTTTGTTCAAATAAGTGAAAACTAATGTACCGTAACCCGGGGGCAAATAGATCACTGGGGTGAATTTGATCAAGTTGGTAGCAAATAGCATTTCCTTTCAAGGATGTTGGCATCACAGACATCCAATGTTTTTTAGTTTATAGATGTCTAGTGATGATTTTAAACAATTTCATTTTTATTATGGTCAGTTTTGCATAGAAATATTCACAGTTCTTGAAGGTATAAGCAATACTGTTGGAAATGTCGTTACTAAACAATCTGCTGGTGCTAAGCGTGTATGCAAACTTTGAGTGTTAAAACTGTTGTGTAAGCTTCAGTGTGAACTGCTGAACTTATTTATGAAAACGTATAGCATAACAAGAATAGTTTTTTGCTCATAAAATCGTTTATTGTTGAATAACGTGCTTATTTCAAGGGAAATTGCATACATTTAGGCGTTTTATGCACATTTACCAAGTTTAATTTTGCAATAAATGGATGATATTTACAAGTTCTAAGAATTTTGACATCATATTCGGATTCAGGAGACACAAATTTAGTAGGTAGAGAAATTTTACATTCTTAAATATGCTTTATTATATAGTGATCAATTTCGCCCCAGTGTGTTATTTTCATTTTTTGATATTAAAACTATGTCCATGAAATGTTTAATTTTGTTTAATAAAAAATCGATAACATCAACTGATAGAGATCAATGAAGTACTGATTTTGTCGAAATAAATTTGAGAATATTTGAATTCCAAAGGATAACATTAAAAAAAGTTGTGAAACTATGATCAATTTGCCCCGGACTACGGTACACATATTTTTCATAATATTTAGATAAAATAAAGATTTTTTTTAATGTTTTTAATAAGCTATCAACATATATAACATATCACATGTAACAAGAATGACAGTAATATCATTCTTACTATACATGAGTACATCACATTTGTTTTGAGAATACAGTTTTTTTTTATAGGTGATCCACTTACCCCACCATGTTGGGGCAAGAGGATCATTTGGCGCAAATTTTCAAATCCCTCATGCTCATTAGATAACAATCACAAAAATCAAAATAATTGACAATTTAAAGTATAATAGTCCCTCATTTGTCATCCATAAAAAAAAGTTTGAATTACATTATTAACGTTAGCTGTACATAACATCAAGTACTTATCAAGTAAGTCCTAAATAAAAATTGTGCGCGCTTTCAAACTGCATAGCAAGTTTTTGAGCTTTTTCGCAATTAGTTAGTAATAATTTGTTTTCCTCTTTCAATGCCGGTATTGGCTTCTGAGGTTTTTTCAAAATTTCAGATAATTTCCAAAAGGGCTTAGAGCCAGGGTCCAATTGAGAAATCTTGTTTTCAAAATTTTTGTTTCTTAATAGTGCAAAACGCTTCTTGATTTCTTTCTGTAAATCCTGCCATATAATTTTCATAGCAGGATCGCGAGTTCGTTGAAATTGCCTTCTCCTCACGTTTTTAAGACGGATCAAGAGTTTAAGATCATCGTCTATAATCATGGATTCAAATTTTACTTCACATTTTGAAATTGCAATGCTCCTGGCTTCAATATATGTTTCATATATATTCCAGTCGGCTCTAAAATAATTGAATGTAGAGCTGATTGGATTGAGAATCGCTTCATGGGATATTTGAAATGTGACAGGGACATGATCAGAATCAAAATCAGCATGATTAACTTATTAGCTATCAAGATGACTAGAGTCGGTTAAGACCAAATCAATCGTAGATGGATTTCTAGAGGAGGAAAAACATGTAGGACTATCAGGGTATTGAATTGAGAAATATCCTGAAGAGCACCATCAAATAAAATTCAGCCGTTGGAATTACTTTGAGAATTATTCCATGACCGATGTTTGGCATTAAAGTCACCAATGACAAAATTTTTTGACTTATTGCGAGTCAATTTTCGCAAATCAGTTTGCAGCAAATTAGCTTGCTTTCCAGAGCATTGAAAAGGCAAATAGGCAGCTATGAAAGTATATTTACCAAGCTGTGTTTCAAATGAAACACCTAAAGTTTCAAAAACTTTAGTTTAAAATGACAAAAACAGTTGATGTTTTATACGCCTATGAATGATGATTGCAACTCCCCCACATGCCCCATCAAGTCGATCATTACGATAAACAAAAAAGTTTTGATCTCTTTTGAGTTTAGATCCAGGATTCAAATACGTTTCAGAAATAACTGCTATATGCACGTTAAAAGCTGTAAGATAATTAAACAGTTCGTCCTCTTTACCATTCAGAGAACGAGCATTCCAATTTAAAATATATAAATTATTATTTGGATCCATTAGAAAAACGTAATCCAATAACAATTTGATTTGTATATTTTACACCAACTTTGACTGCTTCAGTCAGAGTGGTAGCTTTCAACATTGCATCAATCATTAGATTCAATTGTTCAGTTAGAAAATTAAAATCAGAGGCAGACATATTACTTGAAGTGGGTACATGATGATTTCCCGTTAAAAATCTCGGTAGACGAAGAATCGGAGTAGGAGTTATCTGTGGCGGTAGGGTTTTTTTTTTCCATTTGATTTGAAACAAGTAGAATGGGTACTCATGGAACGAATAGGGGAGGAGTTCAAATTACCTGCTACGATATCGGCAAAGGATTTACCGTGGATAGATACATTCGAATTTGAAAGATTTGAACAGCTACCCGACGGATTAAAATAAGTTTGTGAATCAGCATGATTATGATCTTCTTGATGGGCATGATTCCTAATCAAGCGATCGTTAACTGAAAAATGAGCATTGTTCGATACTCTACCAGGCAAATTGCGGAAACGACCGTTATCGTAACGGATATTATCTTTTATCTGCCTGGCACGAGCCTCAACGACTCTCTTGCGTGAAGGGCAATTCCAAAAATTTGACTTATGATTAGCCCCGCAATTAGAGCATATGAACTTGGTGGTATCCTCCTTCAATGGACAGACGTCCTTGGCGTGAGAAGAACCTCTGCAAATCATGCATTTAACATCCATGCGACAATTTTTTGTACCATGACCCCACTTTTGGCACCGACGGCACTGACTGGGGTTCTGATAATTTCCTCCAGGTTTCTGGAAATGTTCCCATGTCACACGGACATCGAACAAAAGTTTTGCTTTTTCTAAAGCTTTAATATTATTTAGTTCGTTTTTGTTAAAGTGAACTAAATAATATTCTTGAGAAAGCCCTTTCCGAACAATGCCAGATTGGGTTCTCTTTTTCATAATGATTACTTGGACTGGGGAAAATCCAAGTAAATCATTTATTCAGGTCTCTCGGGTGACTTATAGTCACTTGAGAGACCTTTCAAGACAACTTTGAATAAACGTTCAGTTTTGTCGTCATAAGTAAAAAAATTGTGCTTCTTCTTTTTAAGATGTTTGAGAAAAAGTTCGCGATCTTTAAGAGTTTCCGGCAAAACGCGACAGTCTCCTTTCTTTGCGATTTGGAAGGAAACCTTGATTCCCCTAATGGAGTTCAAGATCTCCTGCCTAAATCCCGCAAATTCGGAACAACTGACCACGATAGGCGGCACTCTTTGCCTCCTCACTTGAATCAAAGAGCCTGGGCTAGAAGCTGCTTCGATTTGGTGTTCGGAAAATTTGTCTAAAGCATCGAACTGATTGCTCATTTCGATACAATTATCAACATTATTCATTTCACCCTTGGAAAAAACTTCGCATTCCGGAGAAACGTTCTTTCTTCCATTCTTGCCACGTTAAGTGACAGTTTTAAATCCCAATTTTTTGGAAAGAAGTAGTGAATTCAGAGATTCACCCTTCCTTTTGTTTGTTGTTGATACCATGTTAAGTTAATAAACGTAAGAAGAGGTGTCCAAGAAGGATTACCACCGCTAGCTTCTGACTTCGCCAACGGGTCCAACGAAAAATCGAAGGCACGGGTCCAAACAAAGATCGTTAAGAGATCAATAGTAGAAACAAATAGTACTGAAAAGTACTGTTTTAGTAGCACTGAAAAGTGCCGTTTTTAATTTTAGCACTGAAAAGTACTGTTTTATTGCTTTAGGTAGTTTTTAAGAAAACTTCCAAGAGCAGAGAGAATTCGTGTACGTACATCACGAACGTACGATGCGCATTGACATTAAGATATTTAATTAAAGTATTGTCACAGTGATGTGTATTAGGTTTTTTAAAGATTTCTAATAGAAATTTCCTGTCGAAATTTAGCAGCCACCAGAGCTGATGGTTTTAAGTAAGGCTCCGTCCACAAATTGCGTAACGCTAAAAGGGGGCGCGTAACGCTACTCTTGGAGAGATATTTGGAAGATTCCTTGCTAAATCATTATTGGATTCTTCCACATGAATATAGTTGATCTCTTGCAATGACGAGTTATCCAATAAGATCTGTGGTGGATAATAGACGTGTTATGTTGTAGTACATCAGTTAAATCACTTTGTGAGCTTTGCTAGTTGTCCATCAACATGTGTTTCAAGAACATCCATCTTTAGGGTTCCGCGAGACGTTTGTAAAGCATCAAAGGTGGTCACGGCTTTAAAAAGGTTGAGAACCACTATTTTAAACCAATACATCAAATAAAATAAAAACTCGCAGCTATTTTATTTGGCAAACCAAAGAGCTGTGTGTCGCCTAGTGACCTCTTTTAAAAATCTAATTGCAGACCCCGATAGTTATTTTTACGATGAAGATCATTGAATAAAACCGCGAAGCAATCCGAAACTTGTGAGAATTGGATTATTTCTCTTATCCTTCGTCGTTTAACAATTGACAAGTTGCCCAAAAGCTATATTGGTGCTTAACAGAGAAAAAATATGTCCCGCAGTGTTATTTTGCTAAGTTGAACATATTTTCGGCCATTCTATTTTCAGTGAAAAAAAGGCGTTTTTCTTGTTTATATCATTAGTATAACTAATGTGACACATGAATCGTGTCAGGCAAAACCATGGACATCATTGGACCAATGGTGGACAAATGACCAATGATCAATAACGATACAGTTTTTGAAAATAAAAGTGGTGCGGAAATATCAAGAAACAATAAAACAGGTAAATAAATGCAGCTGCTGGTAGAGGGATCAAACTTGAAAAACAATCGTCTATCTGATTGAAACCGTTGTACTACATACCTGGAAAATAACAAGATTTTTCATAATGGAAATAATTCGTTACACCGCACAACGAATGCATATAATGAAACATTGTTGACATAATCCTGGCAATTGCTCCACTACCGTGCCATCTGTATTCAGCAGTTTTGTCGAAATTCAGCCCATGCTGCACGAAACCCCATCTACCTATGCAAATCGTTTTGAATTGGGGCAGGCTTTGGCACCAGGTTAGTTGGATGGTGCCGGTCGACTATCTTCCTATTTGCAACATATTGCTTTGAGCCTGACGCCCAGCGAGAAACGGTTCAATTATAGCAAAATAATTGTAGTTTAATTAAAATCTCCTTCGCTGGTTGGACCCCAATCCTTCACAGTGCTATATGCTAGTAACGGATCCTCAATTGGAAACACCTGTGAAGTTCCATTTTCGTTATGATATTCATAAATTATTTAATTTTGCGCTTCCCGCTTTTCGATGTAGGGTATGTTGCCCTTTGATGTATCCTTCGCCGTGGTCGAATATTTCAAATCGGTTTGCCCTTGTTAAATTCTACCGGAAAATGGGGTAATTTCAATTGTTTTTTGGAAGAGAATCTGATTGTTTCTGCATAGTTTTTTTTTTAAGATTTGTATTTTTAATTTTTAAAACAAGTAACGGTATCTCAGTTATCGATTACAGATTGAAGATTGTATCATGGTTAATATTTAATGCGTTATTAATTTTCCACATAATCGCAAGTTGATTTTAGGTTTGGAGTAATGTGTATGTAAACAAATGAAAATCAACCATCAAGTTGCTTATTAATGTCATTGATGTTAGACCTACATTGGAGAATGATAATAAAGAACTATGATTAGATATTAAGCATTAAAGTACAGAGTTTATTAAATAAATCTGATACAGAAGTGTTTTAAGTTGAAACAAATATGACAACCACCATTATTAATCTGAAATAACTTTTAGTCAATGTTATCGAATAGATATCGATTGATTTTTATGTTTCGACGTTAGTTTTAGCATAACCCAAGTAACCACTAGCCCGCTAATCCGCCTTTTTGACCTTATAGGGCTATTATGCGGCTAATATAAGCCATGTCAGCTGCACAATAGCACTATATTAGCACGCAGGGTTACTTGGGAAATCAACCATTTTTTAAATATGAATGCATTTGTTTTAAACAAAACCTAAATTAATGAACTATCTAAAGTATATAAAGCGTTGTATATGTCTAGGCGTTTGACGTTAGATTAAGGTGGGGCTAAACTTCGAACTTAGTGGTATTTCCATAAAAACAATAGCATTTGAAAAGAAATAAATTGACTATAATTTTGCTGAACAAACTTGTGTCATTCACCCATTTTCAGTTATAACAGTTTCAAAATTGATTATCTTAAACGAATATTTGCTTCACCGGTGAGGCAAGAGTTTGAATCTTGTGTAGGCAATAGTTCGCTGGTCGAATCATTAAATATCGATACTACAAACACACTCTGAGTGTGACACTCATACAAAAAATTAAAATTTTCTATACTAAAAATGTTACGAAAAGGGGTGTGAATGATGGAGGTGCCCATATATATTTTACTTGTCCTGCCTATATGCTGCCTACACGACAAATACACCTTAGAAATTTTAAAAAATTATATGTCGACAGATGATCTTTAGGGAGGAGGGGGGAGTAGCCCAAAAGAATGACCACGTGGTTAATGAACAGCCACTTACCTCGAAACCCATTACCCTGAATGATATGCCTCGAATTCCGTAATGCTGTTACTCCGAATACATGACTACCTTGCATGACATTTCCTCGGTCTAATGTGATTCGGGGTTTTGGAATTCGGGGCCATTGCATTCAAGTTAATGACATTTGGATTAATGGCATTTGCGTTAATTGCATTCAGAGTAATGGGCTTCGAGTAATGAGATAGAATCCATGATTGTTTTTGACTCCATCCAACAAGGCTCTGTTACAAAAGGTGGTGCTAATAATCTTTACGTTTGCATTCGTTTTGATTAACTGATTAACAGGGATCATATGATTTCGTTCAGTATGTTGTTCCCACAGAAGCCAAGTTACCTCATTCACGCACTAATTTGTAATTAGCAAGATGATTGAAATAAAATTCAAGTTCACAATGATGTTGTTACTTCAAAATTCGATTACTGTCATTACTCGGAGAAGTTGCGATTAGACAAACATTTCGAGATCAAGAAATTAGTGCATTTCAGTTACGAAATGGTCCATTATTGTAAAGTTTACCCTGTGAAGCAAATCGGGAGAATCTCTTCTTGTGCACCTTCCACGTTCCGGAGATCTGTGGTAGAGCTACATACAGCTGGTAGAAATTATCACTGCTCTCAAAACTGAAAACGGATGCCCATTTTGGGGAGCATCAGGGCCGGCTCAATTGGAAATAACAGTACTGAAACAACATCGGCGTGATATTGTTCCACAGTTCACATTTAATCTTGATTTTTAAATATAGTATCCATAGAAATATTATCATTAAGGTGGTTTAAAATATCCTTTTTGCTCCACACCGTTCATTCGATTCTGGATCAAATTCTAGATGTCCTCCCAAAATTTGAACTAATTTGAATGGAAACTGAGACTGCACAATCCCTTTAGAGATTTGGAATAATCATGAAAGAAGCTAGCAAGTCACTTAATTCGACATAGTGTTTGTCCATGTGTCCTTGACGGTTGAGCTACGCTGACACTTCGATAAATTCGTCAGCTTTGGGACGGACCTGGTGTAGTGATTAGAACACACGCCTCTCACGCCGAGAACCTGGGATCGAATCCCATCCCCGAGATAGTCACTAAAAATTTCAGTGACGTCTTCCTTCGGAAAGGAAGTAAAGCCGTTGGTCCCGAGATGAACTAGCCCAGGGCTAAAAATCTCGTTAATAAAGATAAAAAAAAAAAAAGCTTTGGGTCATATTTTGGGAAGACCCTTGCAATTTGATCTACCACCGAATGAGCGGTGTGGAGCAAAAGCGATTTTTGAACTACTCTAATTATCATCCAAGAACAATAAATAATACTATATCGACCCCTACATAAGGCCCTGGCAAACGTCTTGGCTTGAAAAGCGCGCCCGAAATATCCGATTTGATACGCAGCTTCAGAGAACAACTTTTTCTGTCCCAACCAAGCTTTGCTGTTGCCGTTTTATGCTTGAAAAATTCGGCCTCTTCTTCAGTTTCTCCCGAGGAATCTTTGCCGTGAACTACTTCTTCATTCTCTTCCATCTTCCACAAGCAGATGCTGGGCCGTGTGTGCATAAATCAAGATTTAATAAGACAGTATATAAATTAATTAGAGAAGCTACTGCACCACTTGTGCTGCGCTCCGAGGACGATAAGTTACTCCGAAATTACAAAACTTAATTTATTGTGCGTCTGGCGACCACTTTTATCTGGTGACAAGAAGCTTGCCTTATGTCACACGAGGCACGTAAAGAAAACGAATGGCTTAATGTTCTAAATTATTCGAATAAAATTTCAGCACCGAAGCGAGGTGAGCTTTGAGCGTTTGAGCTTCCGGGTTCAAATAAATAGGGTAGTTTGCAATAAAAGAAATGCTAATTTTGTTTTAATTCCACGAAACATAATTACAAGAGTATCAGAAGTATTTGATGAACATTTTGGCAACAACATTTAAAAAGGTAATTACTTTTGTAACACTCTTTCAAATAATTGTGGAGCACATTAAAGCAAATCCTTGCACTTTTAAGGAGATAACATTATCCTTTTTTTCGATAAGGGGTTAAATTGCGTGTAAGGTATCAAATGCGGTAGGGTATCCTATTATGGAGAGCCTAAGCACTGTGTTGAAAATTAAATCGTATTTCAGTGTCTAAAACTTAAAAATTGTAGTATTTTGCAATGTGAAGTGTTGAAACTATCCTTCATCTGGAGTATAGTGAGGTAAAAAAGTTAATTTTGAAATCAAAAATACTTTTTTTTTAACAAAAATCTGAAGCTCTTCCTTTGTTTTATTATTCCGGTATTTCGTCCTACTATTGCGGTATATCAAAAAACGATGTCCGGCCATTTGGCCGAACACCATTTGGCCGAATGCCATTTGGCCGAATCACGAACAAAAAAAAAATAATCAAATTGCATTAACGCTGATGAGTAAGGTTTATAAGTGTGGCCCAATAACTGATCAGCCAATTATTTTCTTGATTTTTGTCAAACGTCATGTTTGTGTTATTAGTGCTCCAAGAGAGTAATTAAAACGATCCGTTAATTCAAGACGAAGTTGTGAACTCGCGTCAAGACTTTAAGCTAATGGTTAAATCGTTTCTGGGTTACCAACGGTATGCTAGGGTTTAAAGTGATTTTCATCAGAATTTTTTCCTTCTTTTGGATATTTTTTTGATTTGTACTGGTTCCATAAATATTGGCAATAACTAAGCTTATTTTTAAATTGGAATTTTACCTTCTTTAAATCATCGGCAATTTTTTGTAGTTATACTGATATAATAATTATTTGATTTTTCTTTTTTTTTTGAACATAGGCTGTTCTTTCATAGGAATATTTTTCGTATTGTATCTGAATTATGTATGGATTATAATATGCTCATAAAGAGTGTTAATAAAAACATATTTGTTAGCGCAAGGTTTAAAAGAGATGAGATGTTACTCTCCTCCAAGCTTTAAAGACATATCTGTAAAGAAAATTTATTGAATACTTTATGTCTTGATTCAAAAACAAATCTACAGAATCGAATGATTTTTTGCTGGCTTCGTCTCCTCTTTCATCATAGCTGGATAATATTAATGCATATAATCTAGGTTTTTCCAACTGGGACCACTAGATAAATGAGAAAAAAACGTTGACTTAAGTATTCCTTACAATTTCGGTGTTAAAAGGCACTAACTTTCCCCAATACAATTCAATTTTAAAAGTTAGTTTTCCTGTGATCATCTTGTCTCATAGTTTCTCGTCGCATTTTTGACATGTGTACCGATTTTCAATCAGTTTTCGTGATGTTCGTTGTGTTTATTTGAAATGTATTTGTAAATGAGAGAAACTACAAAGCAAAGATAGCAGAAATCCTTTATTTCAATGAATGAATGTATGAATGACTCAAAATAATGTCACAGGATAGTATTATAATAATATAAAACATGTTTGAAGCAATAACATTTATTACAACTACAGAAATTTATTGCGGTATGTGCTTTTTCTCTAAAATATAGAGTTTTTCTTCAAAATTCAACATTCATCATGTAAGTACATCTATCATGAACTGATATAGCTGCTGCATGTAATTGTTTTGGTTTTAAACTTAGAAATTCACGCCTATGAAATCCGTTCCGTAGATAGAGGGGCTGGTTAAAAATATAGGCTTATCTTGATGCATCACTTGAAACCGTTCTTCCAACGATCAAAATCGTTTAATTTTAAAAGCATTCATTTGGATTAGCTTGGGAATAGTATAAGCTTTCATCATCATCAATAACATCCGTAGAAAACAGAGTTTCGATTAATAATGAAGGTTTTATTCTTATACCGCAATAATAGCGAATACCGCAAGCCGACTGAAAAACATATAAAACAAACATCGATAGTAATCTTGATATTAACATTTCTTAGAAATCATCATTTAATATTGACAATGCTTCCTAAACTTTAACAAATTCCTTTAGCAAGAAGCATTACAATACTTCTTCTTCTGCTTCTTCTTCTTCTTCTTCTTCTTCTTCTTCTTCTTCTTCTTCTTCTTCTTGGAATTACGTCCTCACTGCGACAGAGCCTGCTTCTCAGCTTAGTGTTCAATGAACACTTCCACAGTTATTAACTGAGAGCTTTCTTTGTCAAAATTGCCATTTTCGCATTTCTATAACGTGTGGCAGGCACGATTGTACTATATGTCCAGGGAAATCAAGGAAGTTTCCATTACGAAAAGATCCTGACTGGACCGAGCGGGAATCGAACCCAGAAACCTTCAGCATGGCTTTGCTTTGTAGCCACGGACTCTAACCACTCGGCTAAGGAAGGTCCTATTGTCCCATTGTCCGAATAGAACGTTTCAGGAGCGTCGCGATGTGCGATGAAACGGCGAATTGCCATCACACATGACTGCGTTGAGAGACTATGAGCTATTTCAAGATGTACTGCTCTGATGGTGAGACACGTGAACAACACAATCCAGCGCTTTACTGAACCACGACCTTGTTTTACCAGCACAGGGCCGAAATAGTCCACACCTGTATGGGTGAATAGTCTGATGAATGGTGTGAGACGTTCTTGCGGGTGCAAAGCATGTAGGAGGACAGGGTACTGATTTTCTATCACGACATCGTTAACATCTCCGTACGACTCGTTTAATTACAGATCGTAGATATGGGGTTCTGAATTGTTGACGCATCTCGTTACATACCGTCTCGTTGTTTCCGTGCAAAAAGCGTCGATGGTAGCTGTTGACAAGTAAGGTTGTTAAACGGTGCTCCTTTGGTAGTAAGATAGGATACTTAGCTTGGAAAAGGACAATTGGTGCAGCCCCAATCCTGCTGTTCATCATAATCACACCGTTGTTGTCGAGGTAGGCCGACTGTTTGCAAAGCCAACTTGTTTTACTGAGGACCATTGTTTCTTTATCTGGATGTTTTTTGTTGTAGTGCAATGCAGCGTACTCAACTTTTCTGTGGCGAACTCTTTGCCCGTCAGTATTCCGGTTGTCTTCTGGCGTTGAAAACAGTTCATAGCTCGACGCAGGCAGTGACTCTGAAGGTGATGAACCTTGACGAGATCACTGACGCAGAAGAGCTCGTCACGGCACAGTGCGAGGTACAGGTGCCCACCGCTGCCGTTCGGCTACGGAAAGGTCCGGCAGGAACTCAGGTGGCCTTAGTGCAGCTACCTGTGGCGGACGCTAATAAGTACGCTAAGGTAGGAAAGATGGTGGTGGGACATTTCGCATAAGGACGTTCCGCATACGGACGCTTGACATAATGAACATTTGGCATAATGAGATTTATATGCCTTCTTCAAAATGTTACCTGTTCTTGTATGAAACTGGTTTATGCGAAATGTCCATTATGCTAGACGTCCGTATGCGAAACGTCCTTATGCGAAATGGGTCACCCCCAGGAAAGATCAAGGTGGGTTGGTCAGTATGCTCATTGACCATACACGAGCAAACGGTGATCTGCTTTAGGTGTAGGGAACCAGGACACAAGTCCTGGGGCTGTAAAGGCCCTTATAGGACCGAGTTGTGTCAAATAGACTAAATTGTAGTACTTTTGCTGTTTTTACCATAAAAAAACAGGTTTACAGCTGAAATGTAGAACCAAAAATAAAATCTCTGTTTGGATTGATGAAGCTAACTGTAACGAGTAAGGGTACACAATATTTTATAATATATTGAACAGAAATTTTGTTTGTTATCTTTTATTAGTCGTTGTAAAGAACCAGATTTCAATGAATATTATTAACACAATTCCTTAGATTGAAATGGATCTTCGTCTTTATTATCCAAATTCAAATAAAAGCAATCCGAGCCCAGAAATAGAAAAAATAACCATTGTAATATTTAGAATGTAACGAAAATTTTAGCGATT
This sequence comes from Aedes aegypti, assembly GCF_002204515.2. NCBI lineage: Eukaryota > Metazoa > Arthropoda > Insecta > Diptera > Culicidae > Aedes > Aedes aegypti. The sequence goes on along the minus strand of NC_035109.1, from coordinate 207,274,272 downwards.
ATTATACAAATTATTCATCTTTGTTAATATTTCAAGTAAACTTGATTATCGTTCCCCATTCTGAAATATTCCTACACAACCTATAATAAAACAATAAAATAATGAAAATATAACCTCTCTGTATTTTACCGAGTGATTCAGAAAATTCAATGATATGACAATTCCGATAACACTCGATTCTGATGTCCTCATTAAATCCATCTAGAGAATTGATATATCAAAACAAATCAGTGAGTTGATAAAGTGAAGATCTCCTGCAACATTGAACCAATAATACACGGAATAGATGTCTTGTTTTGATGTAATATTTGCCTAAATTAGCATATTTTAATATTTAGAAGAAATAAAGCCCCAACAGAAAATATAAATAAAACTGAAACGGTTGATTCTATGTCTTGTTAAAAAATGCGAAAACAATTTTCTCCAAGTCGTTGAAGTGTTGATTTTTTTATAAATTTATTCAACTTTTAATTTATTTAATTCAAACTAGTGGTCCCGGCAAACTTCGTCTTGCCATCAAGTAGGCGGTTGAAAGCCGCTATGAATCATCCCATATAAAATGACAGTTCCGTGCAGTCCCGTTTTTCCTACTTTCCCGGTGAACATCCTGGAACTTTTATACACACAAACACGTCGGAACCCTTGACGAACAAAATGGAGAAAGAATCATCCAAATCGGTTGCCTCGTTCGTGAGTCATTTCGTGACATACAAACACCATTCCATTTTTATTTATATAGATAAATTAATTTAGACACGAATAAAATATACTTGATATTCACATAATTATTTAAAGCTTCATAACACCTGTTTGATTGTATTTATCAAGAAAATTTAAAATTTCTTAGAAAATATTTAATACTGTCATATGAATATTTGAAGCTAATTCGACATTTTATAATCCAAGTGTATAAAACAACTAAAAACAAGTTTGACAAAAAAGAAGTATGCAATTTTTTTCAGCAACTCTCTTTTTACCGACGTGATTCGAAATGCTACCTCCACTATAGCTATGACTCCCCCCTCCCCTCATCAGACATCGTCACAAATTCGTGAAGCTTCCTCTCCCCCTGAAATGCTACGTCATTTATGGACGACCCCTAAGTCTAATGCAGTAAACCATCCTTCCTTTTTCAGTCAGAAGAAGCTTTTCGTCAATCGGAGCACTCACAATTGGTCGGTTGGGTTTTGGAATTACAATGCTCAAAAATAATTGAAAGTCAAGCTGATAGGATTGAGAATCGCTTCATGGGATATTTTAAGCGTAACGGGGACATGATCAGAATCAAAATCTGCATGAGTAACTAATTGGCTACAAAAATGACTAGAGTCCGTTAAGACCAAACAAATCGTAGAAGGATTTCTAGAAGAGGTAAAACGTGTTGAGCTATCAGGGTATTGAATTGAGAAATATTCTGGAGAGCACATATGAAATAGAATTCTGCCCTTGGAATAACTTTGAGAATTATTCCATGACCGATGTTTGGCATTAAAGTCAACAATGACAAAAAAATGACTTATTGCGAGTCAATTTTCGCAAGTCAGTTTTGATCAGACCATTGAAAAGGCAAATAGGCAGCTATGAAAAAATATTTACCAAGCTGTGTTTCAACAGCAACACCTAAAGTTTCAAAAACTTTAGTTTCAAATGACAAAAACAGTTGATGTTTTATACGCCTATGAATGATGATTGCAACTCCCCCACATGCCCCATCAAGTCGATCATTACGATAAACAAAAAAGTTAGCATCTCTTTTATGTTCAGATCCAGGTTCCAAATACGTTTCATTAATAACTGCTATATGCACGTTATTAGCTGTAAGAAAATTAAACAGCTCGTCCTCTGAATGGTAATAGAGAACGAGCATTCCAATGTAAAATATTAAAATTATTTTTTGGATCCATTAGAAAAACGTAATCCAATAACAATTTGATTTGTAAATTTTACACCAACTTGGACTCCTTCAGTCATAGTGGTGGTTTTGAACATTGCATCAATCATTAGATTCAATCGTACAGTTTGAAAACTTATATCAAAGGTAGACATATCACTTGAAGTGGGTTCTTCTTTGTGGCGTTACGTCTCAACTGGGACAAAGCCTGCTTCTCAGCTTAGTGTTCTTATGAGCATTACCACAGTTATTAATTGAGAGCTTACTATGCCAATGACCATTTTTGCATGCGTATATCGTGTGGCAGGTACGAAAATACTCTATACCCTGGGAATCGAGAAAATTTCCTTTACGAAAAGATCCTCGACCAGCGGGATTCGAACCCACGACCCTCAGCATGGTCATGCTGAATAGCTGCGCGTTTATCGCTACGGCTATCTGGGCCCCAAGTGGGTACATTATGTGATGATTTTCCGTTATAATTTTCGTAGAGTAGAATTTTCCTGTGGCGGCAGGGTTTATTTTTTGATTTGATTTGAAACAATTAGAATGGGTACTCGTAGTATGAATAGGGGAAGAGTTCAAATTATCTGCTACGATATCGGCAAAGGATTTTCCTTGGGTAGTTACATTCGAAATAAGAAGATTCGAACGGCTACCCGACGGATTAAAATTAGTTTGTGAATGAGCATGATTATGCTCAAGCGATCGTTAACTGAAAATGAGCATTGTTCGATACTCTACCAGGCAAATTCCGGAAACGGCCGTTATCGTAACTAAAATTCATTGAAATTGGCTTCTAAACCATGGCAGTGAATATGTTAATGATTCGGTACAAAAAATATATGCATAAGGATAATTCAACAATAATATATTATTATATTAAACTAGTGGTCCCGGCAAACTTCGTCTTGCCATCAAGTAGGCTGTTGAAAACCGCAATGAATCGTCCCATATAAAATGACAGTTCCGTTCATTCTCGTTTTTTCGACTTTCCCGGTGAATATTCTGGAACTTTTATACACACAAACACGTCGGAACCCTTGACGAACAAAATGGAGAAATAAGCATTCAAATCCGTTGCCCCATTCGTAAGCCATTTCGTGACATACAAACACCATTTCATTTTTATTTATATAGATAGGACGAGTGTTTGATGATTAGATTGACCAAAATGGCTTTTAAATATAAAAGAATGCAAAAACATGCCTTGATCATATAACAATTCATTCAGACATCATAAATTGCATAACACGTTAAGTTCAGTTCCTAGTTACCTTATCTTCATTTCAAAACTTCCCGGAAATCTTCATTCCGCGATTCCAATGCTCTTTTCGATGCAGGTAGGTGCACCCAGACCTAATCCTCGCAGCAGTGGATGCATACCAATCTTTCAGAATGATGCTGTTGCTGACAGACTGGTGGCATTTCATCACCACGAAACGGAAGCGGAAACAAAAGAAGAAAATAATTAGTGTTTCACCGAAGCATCTGGCTGACGGTCTGGAGTGTGCTGATTTACATTTCAGGAACACTTTCATTCATCACTCACTCATGCCGGAGCCATTGCAAAAGGGCCGAAGATAAATGCTTGGGAACAATTTCGAACCTGGCAAGCGCTAAGCTCTTCGCTCAAATACAGTGGCAGACGTTCGCTTAGACATTATAAGGACCTATGAGAGCAAACTTGTTTCATTTTGAATTTGTTCTCTTTTTCTTCTTATTCTTCTTCTTTATGACATTACGTCCTCACTGGGAAAGAGCCTGCTTCTCATCTTAGTGTTCTTATGAGCCCTTCCACAGTTATTAACTGAGAGCTTTCTTTGTCAAAGTTGCCATTTTCGCATTTGTATATCGTGCGGCAGGATCGATGATACTCTATGCCCAGGAAAGTTAAGGAAATTTCCATTACGAAAAGATCATGGACCAACTGGGAACTGAACCCAATACGGCTTTGTTTTGTAGCCGCGGACTCTAACGACTCGGCTAAAGAAAGCCCCACTTTTTACAATTTAGTTTTAAAAATATTGGTATTCAAAGCTTCAGAATTGGTTGGAAAGTTCTCAGCAAACTCAATTTTTGAACAATTTTGAAATGTTAAGTGTTACCTTAGTTTTAACTTACTTTAAATACACGTAATTTATCTCCACATTTTAATTTACACTGTTTTCTGAAATTTTACAAAACTTTATAAATTAATATAAGAACCAAGAAATAAGGATTCCACAATTTGCAAAAAGTAGGTCGTACGATTTTTTTTTTAAATTTTTCAACGGTATGGCAAAAAAAAAATTCAAATTGTAAATTTTTCCCAAGTCATAATTCAAAAAAATAAATTAATAGATTTTTTTTTTTGCCGTATTCCTATTTTCTACAGTAAAGCACGAAAATTTTAGTTCGGAATGCCATCGTTGCCCAAAAATAATCCGCAGACGTCAACAAACTTTTTCGTGGAATAAACAACCGTTTTCACCGGTCGTAAGTAGAAGATTTGAAAAGAACCTTCGGAAATGGAACACGCTGTGGTGTACTTGTGAAAACATGTGCCCATGCGCAATATTTAAATTCGGTGCTAGCACATAGCACCTACCAAATAGTTATGCTTACGCGCGCGAAAGACTGCATCGAACCGTCGCCCCATTGGGGGCACAGTTCGATTGCAATATGTTCGTTTGCTATGAGCCATCCACTTGATGGACTTTAATTGTCACGCGCTGACCAAAGCACAAATCACTCCAGAAGTCTTCCGATAGACCCTATGTAATTGTAAAATGTAGTGCGACACTTTTGAAGTGCTGGACGGGTATAAAATACCCCTGACCAGCCAAATACAGGCAGTTCCATTCGATGGTCTCAGATCATCACTTAATTGAGCCTTTTAATTAAGTAAAATATCACCACCATCCCGGATCCACCACTAAGTCTACTAGTAGGCAAGTAGCCTACCTCAACGCGTTACGTTTCCTTTTCATAGATTCTGTCAACAGGAAAGCTAGCGAATCTTGGAAGTGTTCATTACCAGCTGAGTGAAATCATTGTTCCACTTTGCGCAGAAATTCGTTCTCATTGGAATTTGAACTTCAACTGAGCATTTTATTACCTAATGCAATGGCAAAATCTTTGCCTCAGTGAACCACTAGTAAGGGTATGCGATATGAGTATTCTCTATGCGGATACGAAACGAAACGATATGCGGAATTTTCAAAGCTGTCTGAAGCGAAACGAAACGAATAATTGAAATATTCTGTTAACACCGATACGAAATTCAAATCCACACGAAATGTTTCGAAACGAAATGAAATTTTTATGAATATTCCGCGAAATTTGTTTGTGCAGTGATAATACAAGTATGTCCCATGACAACCGAAAATGACTAAAATGCACAAGTTCCCCTATTTTTAATAAATATCCCGCTTTTCCATACGTTGCGTCTTTAGGACGTAATCTCGCGCATTTTGTAAAAATCTCGTAAAAATTGTGATTTTGTAAAAATTGTGATCTTGTAAAAAATGTAATTCAATTGTTATATCATAAAACTATGAAAAATTCAAACAAAGAAAATATTGCAGCATGATACTTACTGATCCAGGCAAACGTTCATGGTTTACCATTGCGCAAAATCATTTGTGTAAATGGTATTCAGCCAAACCATGCTGAGGGTTACAGGTTCTCTGTCCGGAATTAGATCTTTTCGTGTTGAAAAGTTTTCTGATTTTCAAGGAAAAACCTACATGTCTTATTGGATTAAAGGCCATTCACAAATTTCGCTAAAAGCTATTTTTCTGAATTTATGCATGAAACGGTTTATGGACAAAAGGTCGAAAGACAAAGCGACGACAGGACAAAAGGTTGAAAGACAAAAGGTAGAAATGACAAAAAGTCAAAAATGGTTTGCTTAGTGTGTGTTTTTTTTTTTTTGATCGCTAGCCCCTTCGTTTTTATTTATCGATTCTCTGTCGTTTCAACCATTTGTTTTTCCGACTTTCTGTAGTTTAGAACTTTTGTCTTTCGACCTTTTGTCATAGATTCAAAACACGATTTGATTCAATTAAACTTTTAGAAGCAATCGTTCTAGAAATTCATCTTACTGTTTCCTTCCGGGAATTTTGTACACCAGAACCTTCATTTTAGTAAATTAACTTTTCATTTAAATCCCATATTATGTACATGGCATGTTTAAGCATTTTAAGAAATGTAGAATTAGTTTGGCATATACTTATGTGTATTTTGTATATCTATTCGGAACATTGAAGCTTGTGCTGAACCAAAGGAACACTTTAAAGGAGGCTATATACTCCATGGTGATCTAAGGTATGTCTTTTTGAACTCCCGAATTCCTTGGAGTATGGAATTCAGACTTTTAAAGGTAAACTATGATCATATGGTAATGCATGCTCGCTTTTAATGTTCACTTAAGAACACACAACAGTTGCGTACTTCAGGTACCATTGTGTGTTGCATGTTACCCCACATCATGGGTAGCATTAAAAATGCATATTTTTCGTCTCTCCTGATTCCAGAAAACTAAATACTGATAAAATTAAGCGATAAGGGTACCAGATGGTTTTTGTCTCATCTGAATCCTCAATTTTTTCGTCCATATAGCTTTGAAGTTGAGAATTGTTGCAAGTTACCCCGTATTATCTTTCATCTGCCTGGCACGAGCCTGAATGACTCTCCTTCGCGAAGGACAATCCCAATAATTGGACTTATGATTGTTCACTACACTTTTTTATATTAAAACTTTGGGAGGGATTATTAGAGTATGTTTAAAACTACAAATGAACTTTAACACTTCACTTTTTGCAAAAAAAAAAATAAAATACTAAAATCACTAAGGTGAGCAAATACCTTTAAACTCTAATATGTGTTGCTTATCTTGACAGATAGGCCTATTTCGTCTGCGACTTACACACTTCTTCAGTGTCGAGTGCTCGACTTGAAGAGAACATCGCATGGATCTATTATTTATACTAGAAAAAGTGCGTGGGTATGTTAGAACTAGATTTTACCTGTAATCGTATACAGGAGGTCATTTTTTAATTGTGTACCTAATCAAATGAAAGGATTGTCAAAATTACAAATTCCTGCATGTTTGGCAGGTGGTCAATCAATGTGTTTATGTATACATTTTTGAAACAGGACAATTAAACGGTTACACAAGACAAACAATACAACAACTCATCGACAAAAGAACACGAGAACAATACAAACGTTCACTTACTACTCTGACACAAGAACAACCAACACTCAAACATATAGCCGTCAATTACAACGATGAAACAAAAAAGCTACGCCCAATCCTACGAAAGTTTGGTTTCGAGTTAGTTTTTACCAGTAGAAACAACCAACTCCAAACTCTCCTAGGTTCAACAAAAGACCCAATTGACAGTTTATATAAATCAGGCGTTTACCAAATTACATGCGACCACTGCAATAAAATTTACATAGGACAAACAAAACGGACTCTCAATACACGTTTTAAAGAACACGTAGCAGAAGTTACTAAAGCACACAAAGACACAGAAAAAGGACATGTACACCATTTCAAATCAAAAGTTGCAGAACATATTTACAATGAACAACATTTCCTTAACACAAAAAAATATCAAACTCTTACGACATATTTCAAATCCTTGGAAGCTTGACGTAGCGGAAAGCATAGAAATTTTCAAACAAAACCACAATAAATTACTAAACAAAGATCAAGGAAATGGGTACTCTTGGCTGTTTAGACTTATACCTAACCTTCACACACACAATACATAAACACATTGATTGACCACCTGCCAAACAAGCAGGAATTTGTAATTTTGACAATCCTTTCATTTGATTAGGTACACAATTAAAAAAGGACCTCCTGTATACGATTACAGGTAAAATCTAGTTCTAACATACCCACACACTTTTTCTAGTATAAATAATAGATCCATGCGATGTTCTCTTCAAGTCGAGCACTCGACACTGAAGAAGTCTGTAAGTCGCAGACGAAATAGGCTTATCTGTCAAGATAAGCAACACATATTAGAGTTTAAAGGTATTTGCTCACCTTAGTGATTTTAGTATTTTATTTTTTTTGCAAAAAGTGAAGTGTTAAAGTTCATTTGTAGTCTTATGATTGTTCCCGCAATTTGAGCATATAAACTTGGTGGTATCTTCCTTCACTGGACAGGCGTCTTTAGCGTGAGCAAAACCTCCGCAAATCATGCATTTAGCATCCATGTGGCAATTTTTTGTACCATGAGCACTGAGTTGGGTTCTGGTAATTTCCTCCAGGTTTCTGGAAATGTTCCCATGTCACACGGACATCGAACATAAGTTTTGCTTTTTCTAAAGCTTTAATATTATTTAGTTCTTTTTGTAAAAGTGAATTAAATAATATTCTTGAGAAAGCCCTTTCCGAACAAACATTTTTGATCTCTTCAGGTGACTTATAGTCACTTGAGAGATCTTTCAAGATGACTTTGAACAAACGTTCAGTTTTGTCATCATAAGTAAAAAAATTGTGCTTCTTCTTTTCAAGATGTTTGAGAAGAAAATCGCGATCTTTAAGAGTTTCCGGCAAAACACGACAGTCTCCTTTCTTTGCGATTTGGAAGGAACCTTGATTCCCCTAATGGAGTTCAAGATCTCCTGCCTTAATCCCCCAAATTTGGAACAACTGACCACGATAGGCGGCACTCTTCGCTTCCTCACTTGAATCAAAGAGCTTGGGCTAGAGGCTGCTTCGATTTGGTGTCTTTGTCTAGAGCATCGAACTGATTGCTCATTTCGATGCAATTATCATTATTATTCATTTCACCCTTGGATGAAAGTTCGCATTCCGGGGAAACGTCCTTTCTTCCATTCTTGCCACGTTAAGTGATAGTTTTAAATTCCACTTTTTTGGAAGGAAGTTGTGAATTCAGAGATTCACCCTTCCTTTTGTTTTTTGTTGCAATCATGTTTAGTGAATTAACGAAAGAAGACGTGAACCCCTAAGAGATTTTTTCCCAAGATGGTGTCCAAGAAGGATTACCACCGCTAGCTTTCGCCAACGGGTCCAACGAAAAATCGAAGGCACGGGTCCAAACATGGATCGTAAAGGGATCAAAAGTAGAAAAAATAGTACTGAAAAGAACTGTTTTAGTAGCACTGAAAAGTACCGTTTTTAATTTTAGCCCTGAAAAGTACTGTTTTTGTAGCACTAAAAAGTACTGTTTTATTGCTTAAGGTAGTTATTAAAAAACTTCCAAGAGCAGAGAGAATTCGTGTACGCACAGCACGAAGGTACGACGCGCACTGCCTGGTGACACTTATCTTACGGCTACGAAGCCTACAATTTGCATTAATCATTATGATCTAATATTCGACTTTATAAATGAAAACCTTAGAATGTACCGAATGTGGCCAATTGGACGTAATGCACTGAAGAACCGACTATAGATATGTAGGATACTAAAGCGTTTCAATTCTCGAAAAGTAAATATCAAACATGATAGTTTACTAAATGGTGTTCCCATGAGCTTGGCACAGATGTTGAGATTCACAATGGCCACTTTATAGTGAATTTGAGGTGTCCCGGGGACCCACAAATGACCATTTGTAGGAGCAACAAATGAAGGAAACATGGATATTTCATTCAATCGTTTCTCAAAAGGTATCGTTTTGACTCATATTCCGAACACTTAAGGCCAACAGTGACTTTAAACGCATCGCCTATGAGATTAGATGATATTTGTGAAAATTTCAAATTCCTCGCAAAGTCTGACTGTTAGCTGTTGGGTGCGCCGATAAAAATGTTTATTTGAACTTGTTTAATATTGTTTTTATGTAAAAGTATGGAACAAAATTTTGATTCAAATGCCGAACACTGAGTTCATTCTGTCTCATATTTCGAACACCTTGATTCAAATTCTGAACAGCAGGAATGAATCGTATTCAAATGAATACCGTTTTGTCTCAAATTTCGAACAGACTTATGTAACGAACACTCGGTTTTTTGTATGGCGATTTGGTTGAAATGTTTCTTTGAAATATGTCACCAAATAACATGTAAATGGCAGTCAATTGCAATTCAATTTAACGGTCTCCAATATGATTTTTACCGCCGGAGTAGTGATGATTTTCTAGTTTAAGACCAGTAGAACAAGCTCAGATAAATTTATTTGCGAAATTATTCATTTGAGTATGATTTATTCGTGCTGTTCGGAATTTGAATCAAGGTGTTTGGAATATGAGACAGAATTAACACAGTGTTCGGCATTTGAATCAAAATGTTGTTCCATTCTTTTGTGTAAAAACAATACTAAAACTAATTTAATCAACATTACTATCGGTACATCCAACAGTTAACAGTTAGGCTTTGTGAAAAAAATAAAATTTACACAAATATCAGCTAATTTTTGCCAATCAGATGCATTTGAAGTCACTGTTGGCCTGAAGTGTTCGGAATATGAGTCAAAACGGTAATTTCGCAAATGAATTCATCTGAGCCAGTTCTACTGACCTCGAACTAGCGAATCATCACTACTCCCGATGTGTCAAATAGATTGGAGTATGTTTAAATTGAATTACAATTGACTGCCATTTGTTGTCAATTTGATGACATATTTCAGCGAAACATTTCAACCAAATCGCCATACAAAAACCGAGTGTTCGGAATATGAGTCTGTTCGGAATTTGAGACAAAACGGTACACACTGATGCGATTTTCTTAAAACTTTTTGATATAGTGATCGGAATAACTCCGAACAAAGGATTATTTTTGAGGTCCTTTGATCACTTTTAGAAACGAGAGATATGTGTATACCGACAACAAATAATTAAAAAAATAATTGTTTCGTTCAAAATCAAAAAAGTTTCAATGAAAATGTGTTCACAGTATACTGTATTGTATTCTTTAATCAAAATACAGTGAATATGTTATCAGCGATTAAATTTCAGTTATGACCAAATAATTACTTTTGAAGTTTTGATGATGACGATGATTGCGATAATGGATTCTTATTGTATACATCTATCACAAGTTTTGTTTCAATATCTCGTGTGAATTCAATACCCTGCCGAAAATAAAAGGCATAAATCCAGTACTCATCTTGCCATTCATTTCCAAAAGCATTCCGTCAACAAACGCATTGTGGAGTGGCTGCTAGCTGTTCCTGTTTGGTTTAGATCTACTGTGGGAAATGCAAACGTTGCTCCAGCTGCAAATGGTGTCTGGAAATGTTCCTGATGAGTAAGCAACGATGCACATTGCACTCGCCGTCACCAAATGCAGCAGTGATCTTACTCATGTGAAGTGACAGACGGGTGTACAACGAATTGTGGGAAACGTCTCTCTGTACTTTCAACGTTTCCGTGAAGCAACCGAATTAATTAAAATTAATTGTCAAACATCCCCACATTTCGCAATTAAGTTAGAAACTGGCAAACAAACTTGGCCCTTGGCGTACTGTTCCTGAACGGTGTTGTCAAAAGTGGTTGGAATGTTATCCGTCATTGATGTTGTTTCACTAATAAGGGTTCGTTTCCCGTGTCAGTTGAGCAACGATTGAGGATATATAGGGGAGCCGAGTACTGCAATTTCGGTTGAAATGGATAGTTCATCACAGTTTTTCATGTTTATTTCGTTGTATTCGATATATTTATCTAGTTCGTAAAATGTAAGTAGATGAAAAACCGAATTTAGTACTATACCACGGATATACTATAAGACTTACAGTTGAGGTCGGAATACGCGTATCTGTCAAAAGATACAGATTATAGTGGAGTTAAATGGTATAGTACTAAATTCGGTTTATCATTTACTTATAAGAGATGGTCGGGTTTCAGTTTTTTCAAACCCGAACCCGACCCGTACCCGACTTATTTTATTTCTTCAAACCCGGACCCGTCCCGAACCCGGAAAATTTCTCTGTACAAACCCGAAACCCGAAATTATTTGCAAGAAAAACCCGAGCAAAATCTGAGATCTAAATTCTAAATTTATCGTTTCTGATGCATAGGGAAGCTCTCAGGTTGCTACTCTTTTCACAATTCTCACCAAGCTCGACTAGAACCGACTTGTTTCAACCCGAACCTGACCCATACCCGATAATTTTATAGCCTTCAAGCCCGACCCGAACCCGAACCTGAAAAATTCGGGTCGAGTTTCGGGTTTTTGAACCATCTCTACTACTTATTGGTATTCCACTAAACAGCTCTAAGATTTATTATCGTAAAATGTGATTAAGGATCCATCTTTAAAAACTGAAGTGAATCTGTATCAAATCTGAGCTGAGCTCAAAGACTGGAACGCGCAAAAATTGGTCGACGAAAAAATCAGATCTTTCAGTAGAAATTCACAAATCTTTTTTGGTAGCTCAATTCATGTATTCAAATTTCGTTTATTCTTCTGGTTTGCCAAATCCGAGCAGTCGTGCCTGAAGGTTAAGGACATATAGGAAGGAATCCCTGTCATGGCAGTGGAGATGGCTTCCTCACATATACAAACACATTTCTGGAAGTCCACATTATTTCTCAAAATTGTTCACTTACCTGTACTAAATCCACTCCCAAATTTCTAACGAGACATCAGATCACTCATACCTTACAGTTTCCGTAGTTTTAACAAGAGTAGCTGGTGTAAATTTCACGAACCGTGCTAATTTTCAACTCGGACGTTTCACTTTGCTACACTTGTTTACACTAATCTGCCTGCGAACGATGAACACTTTTCGCCGAATTTTACCATTTTCACTAAACGTAGAACCTCCAACACAGTTTACTTTCACTACTTGATAATTAAAGATCAATTACTAGTTGATTTCTGATGAAAACAACTTAAAATTTCACTAAACCGTGCTAAAAACAATCACTCGATCACAGCATTTCGCTCTTTTTATTTTTCTAATTTTACGCTGGCTGCTCGCTTGCAGGGCTGTCAGATCGGTTGATGGTTACGTATGACGTCAAGCAATCTTATTTAATCGAAAGGGAAAAGACTCAAATTGAAGTAGCGATTACTGGCAACAACGTCTTTTCATTTATAATTTCACTATTACCAACAAATAGAAGAATATTTTTTGTGTACCACTACTTTTATACAGTTATTAGTGGATTCAAAGGAGTTTCACCTTAACCCCTTCCATAAAATGTTGCACAGTTTTATTCGCCGTCGAACGCCAGTTTGTTTGTGCTGTTCGTTTTCCATGGATTCATTCAAGGTATTTATATTAAGGTAATACAATCTAAGTAGTCAGTGGATCCGGGGAGTGGTAAACAGCGGGGAGCTGGAAAATGACAGCTGGCGAGTCGGTCAGCTGACGTATTTCGTCCTGAGAGAGAGGAGACAGCTGGCTTAGATGGCGAGATCCCAAAAGTCTAGGGAACCTGTCATCAACTGTCACTGGAAAACTGCACATTTGAAGGGCAGAGCGTGAAAAACCGTCAAAATTTGGCCAAACTAAAACTAGATAGATTGAAAATTCAGGTTGTTTTCCTGTGCTCTCGCATATAAAATCGTTGAATATATAAATATTGTCGATGAAACTCAAATTTCTATTATTTTTTTTTTAATTTTATGATCTTTTTGATAACAAATAAGATGTGAAAATTATTTTGACCCAGTTTGTGCTCTCCAAACCATTGTGCACAACCCAAACAAGAGAAGAAGAAATCAAAAAAGCCAAGAAAACAAGCCAGTTGTCATTGAGCTGTCTCCTCTCTCTCAGATTTCGTCCATGTGATTTCACTTCTAGCGGTTGCTATCGTTTCCATGGGATTGTTTATTGTTGATCTTGTAGCGTCTTGAGTGAGTAGAAAATTTCATACCGGAGATACCGCTTGGATTCAAGGTAACAATGAAAGAGTGCTTTCAGTTGAAAATGAGCACTGTTTAAAATTTATGCGCCGATCAATTAGTGTCAACCTCGAGGAAAGGATAGCCTGAAATGCGCCTTAGAATGGTTGCATTATTCTCCACCGGAAGCGACCAGCTGAAATGGCCAGGCGAATCGTTCAGGTGTTGAATAGTGGATGTTACCCGTAGGCTTTATAATTTGATATGTATTCAAGTGAATCATTACGACTATCAGATCGAATCCCATTTAAATCAGCCATTTTTTTTTTTTTTTTGTAATCTCCAGGATGTGGTGTGGAGTTTTCCTAAATAGAACAAGATTTTTGATAAGTTAACAACGTAAATCAAAACTGATGAGGATAACAAGAGAAGAAACGTTTGAAAATCAAATGATTTGGGGTGAGACGTTTCATGGATTCCATGGCTTGCTGACTTGATCATGCAAAACAAACTTGCCAGCTGTCAACTATTTTTCCAACATGGCGGCATACTCTGATTGATGGATTGATCTACCTCCCTTCTAGATACCTTGGGTTCATTAATTCCATCTGACCAAGGTCCAATACCGTTCTATAGGGCTGAGTTCTTGACTGTTGGAAGGGTTGTGGTATTTTGGTACCAAAACCATGTTGTTCGCCATTCGTTTGCCTCTTCCCGATAGCGGCACCTCGCCAAGTTTGGCCAGAACAACACAGGTCAAATAAGAAACTTCAGGAATAGTAGCAGCTGCTTTCCGAGGCACTCCTAGATATAGATTTCTTGATTCATGGTTCCCGTAGTGATGAAAATGTCAGTTTTTAGACCACATGTGCATATCTCAAATCGAATGATGTATTGTTCCGGGAATTTTGATAGTTTTGACAGTCCCGGAAGCTGCTTTGTCTGAGAACTTCGGATTCTCTTGAAGCGCGAGCAAAATTTTGACAGGCTGCTCCTCTTACATGGACGTCATTTTGAAAATTGGAGATCAAAAATTGATGACTCATCATAGCAACCATTGTATATACACTCAACTTTATAATACAGCATTTCAGGTTTTACATTTTCAACAGAAATACAGCAATTTGAAATTGACCAAATTTTGCGCGTTCCAGTCTTTAAACATTCTTCTTCGACAATCCTCCTTCTTTTTCTATGTACCTACATTGATAGCTTGATGGCTACAACGCAGCGTCACGCCATTGCCGGGCGTATTGTAGAGCTCCATCTTCGTCGGGCGAAACTTCTCCAGTTGCACCGAACGTATAGGGTCTTCAGGTCCTCTTCCACTGCGTACAGCCAGCGTATTCGTGGTCTTCCCCGAAGCCGCCGACCTCTATCTGGTTCCCTGCTGAATATTATTTTCGCAATTCGTTCATCCGATATTCGCACTAAGTGACCAGCCCACTGAAGTCTGCCGTATTTTAAACGCTAGATAATAATTGCATATTTGTACACTTGATACAACTCGTGATTCATGCGTCTGCCCCACACACCATTTTCGAGATTCCCACAGAGTATTGTCCGCAGCACTTTACGCTCGAAAACACCGAAAGCTTTCCGGTCTACCTCTTTCAACGTCCATGCTTCGTGCCCGTAGAGAGCCACCGGAAGAATCAATGTTTTATAAAGGGCGAATTTTGTTTCCGTTTGCAAGCTGCGGAACCTAATCTGGTCCGTAAAAGGCCCTAATCGCTGCCGCAACACGTCATTTCACTACGCGGGAAACGTCGTTGTCACATGTCACAAATGTTCCAAGGTAAACAAATTCTTCAACAGCTTCAAACACATCCCCATAAAACACTGCCTCAGCACCTACACCACCAAGCCTGATTCTATATCTGCCTGCAACCATGTACTTTGCTTTGGTAGAATTAATGGTCAGGTCTATCTTCGCTGTCTCCCACTTTAAAGGAACGAATGCCACTTCCACTGACCAACGATCGATTCCAATTAGGTCTATATCGTCCGAAAAGCCAAGAGCATGTACGACCTTGTGATAAAAATGCCATTTTTCTGCACGCCAGATCTCCTGATAGCACCCTCGAGTGCAATTTTGAACAGTAAATTCGAAAGTGCGTCACCCTGCTTCAGCCCGTCTAACGTCACGAACGAGGTTGACACCTCGTCTGCGATCCGAACACTTGATTTCGAACCATCCAGCGTAGTACGTATCAGCCTTATTAGTTTTGCCGGAAGAAGGACTCATCGAGCGGTCTCAGTTTGTTAAACAGGATACTCGACAAAATTTTGTACGCCAAAGCAGGGTAATTCCTCTGTAATTAGCACTCCAGTCTGTGTCCATTCTTTAGATTGAGCGTATGAGGCCATCCAATCAACCGGTGGGCAAATTCTTCGTCCTACCATACCTTCAGAAGTACTCGGTGGATCGACTGATAAAGCTGCTCACTTCCGCACACTCCTATGGTCGGTGGGTCGTCATCATCAATGTTCATCTTGTTCCTTGCAACATTTCGTTCAACAATTGCTAAAAGTGCTCCTTCCACCTGGCAGCCACCGCCGTTTTATCGGTCAGCAAATTCCCTTCTCGATCATTGAACATGGCGGGCACTGGTACGGTATTGTGCCGCGCACCATTGACCGCTGCATAGAATCTCCGCATATCATTCCGGTTCATGCTTTCTTGTGCTTCAGCTACCACACTTTCTTTGTACTGCCTTTTCTTTCTGCGGTGGATTCGCTTTTCTTCGGCACTCGCTGCCCTGTACCGCTCTCTGTTCTGTCGGGTACCGGCCACAAGCATACGGCTTCTGGCGATATTCTACATGTCTGTCACTCTCTGGCACTCTTCATCGAACCAGTCGTTTCGTCTTCGTCGTTGACCAGTGCCAATCACTTCCCGCGCCGTAGTTGTCACAGCTTCTTGGATAGGGTCTCCAGGAACGTAGATTCTTCCCAACTGCTCGTCTAGCTGCTGGCCGTACTGTGCAGCTACCCCATCAACGACAAGCGTTGTATATTAAAGCACAGCGCTCTGTTTGTTCTAAAACTCGCGACGCTGGATAACCGCGCCCGAATTTTAGCTACAACGAGATAATCATCCGAGTCGATATTAGGGCCTCGGAAGGTCCTGACATCCATGACATCTGAGAAATGTCGCCCATCAACCAGCACGTGGTCTATTTGGGAGCAGGCATCACCAGTCGGGTGTCACCATGTGTGTTTGTGGATATTCTTTCGTGTGAAGTAGGTACTACTGATTGCCATCCCTCTAGCAGCAGCGAAGGTTACTAGCCACAGGCCATTATCATTGGTAGCGGAATGGAGGCTTTCCGTTGCAATGATAGGTCGGAAGAAATCTTTCCCGATCTGCACATTTGCGTCGCCGATGACTATCTTGACATCTTCTTTTGGGCACTCTCCGTAGGCCTTATCCAGGCTCTCATAGAACTCATCCTTCATGTCATCGGGCTTATCGTTCGTTGGCGCATATATGCTGATCAGGCTGTAGTTGAAGAACATGCCCTTCATTCTCAACACTCAGATTCGGTCGCTTACCGGTTTCCACCGAATAATTCGCTTCATCTGCTTCTCAATCACTATGAAGCCAACTCCACGTTCTGCTCTGTCGCCACCGCTGTAGTAGATGTGGTACTTGAATAAAGTGTTGGCGATGGGGTCCACCGCACGGAATTCACGTTCTCCGGTTCTCGGCCAGCGTATTTCCTGGATAGTTTCCACGTTTACGCCAACATTCCGCAGTTCACGAGCTAGGAGCCCAACACGCGCGGGTTCATTCAAAGTTCTTACGTTCCAAGATCCAACTGTCCAATAGCCTGGGACACGGTTATATGAAAAATTTAGATTCTCGCTCCAGTCCACTTTTTGGATTGCATTTAGGTCCCATAACAACTGTGCAAAATTTCAGCTCGAAAGGTGAATTTATATTTTAGCGCCAGCCGTTCAAAGTTTGTATGGGATTTACTATGGGAAAACTTACTTTTGCAAAGAAAAATTACCAGAGGTCGCCTATTGTCCTCTATAAAAATTTTGAACACAGATCTCGATAGATATTTCTACGATAAACAACATTGCCGAAGACCGCAAAGCAATCCGAAGCTTGCAAAAAAAGTTATTAAGCATAGACTACTTGGAAATTTTGCCTGATTTTGTTATTATTGTTATTCCTTTACGTGTTAATCAACGTCACCATGCCAATAGGTTATCATTGAATAACTTTTTTCACAAGTGTCGGATTGTTTCGCGGTCTTCGGCAATGTTGTTCATCGTAAAAATATCAATCGAAATAAGTGTTCAGAATTTTTATAGAGGTCAATGGGCGACCTCTGGCGATTTTTCTTTGCAAAAGTAAGTTTTCCCATAGTAAATCCCATACAAACTTTGAACGGCTGGCGCTAAAATATAGTTTCTCCGATTGAGCTTAAATTTTGCACAGTTGTTATGGGACTTAAATGCAGCTTAGCTTAGCTTAGCTTAGACTGACTGCACATATCAATGGTTGCTATTCCGTGATTGACCGAAGTCAGTGAAAATGCACAAAGAATCAACTAGAAGTTCGGCTGGGATTGGCCATAATCTTCTTCAGTGTGCATAATTCAGTGCCTTTATTTATACATGGTCAATAACGGCGCCGGCCACGTCCTTACAGTCAGGTGGGATTGGGGGAAGGACTGTTAGTGTGTAATCTTTGCTATTTGGAGACCGTGTTTGCCTCTGCATCTCCACAAAGGTTACTGGGAGGGATGTTTGTTAATGGGAAGGATCGTTGGGTCACAGGATTCACTTTGATAAGCGATTAGACCATGATAAATAATTATTTGTGAGATATAAACATGTTTATATGTAAATATAATATTTTCATTTGATATGAACAATATCTATGTAGAGAAAAAATATGCCGACACTTGAGGTGACGAACCTTTCAAAGTTTGTTGAATAAAGTGAACCTTTTGGAAGTCTACACTTGAAGTGTCGAACCATTCAAAGTTTTTTTTTTTAATTACAAAAAAGGTAAAAAGAAGAAGGAGTTTTTAATAAAAAAAAATTTAGGCAGAAATAATTTGTGAATCAGAGTTTATGTCGACACTCAAAGTGACGAACCATTCATATTTTTTTGAAAAATCATATTTACGTCTCACCGTTTTAACGATTAAAGGTGCAGTCATACATATTTTATAGATTAGAAACAATAGCATGAAACGAGCTCACCAATTGATCCGTCATCCTTGAGCAGCAACAATCCTCTTTCAGCTTCACTCGTTTGCTCAGCTATATAAAAGCACTCAGAGAAAATGGGCGCGCAACCCGTGAGGGAAAACAACTAACGACTGCTGGGGCTTTCTTGACGCACTCCCCAGGAGCAAGCGTCAACGTCGGAAGATCAAAAAAAACTAATCGAAAGTGGCACTTTTTCACTTTACTCGATCGACGCGGCACTTTTTCACTTTACTCGATCGACGCGGCACTGTTTCACTTTACTCGATCGACGCGCGACATGTTTGATCCTGTCCTCATCGCCGGCCACGGCAGGAGCAAGCGTCAAGGTTGAAGGTTGAAACACAACTAACGGATCACGCCACTTTTTCACTATCACTCGACCGACGCGCGATCCTGCCCTCATCGCCGGCCCGCGCAGGAGCAAGCGTCAAGGTCGGAAGATCAAACACAACTAAGCGATCGCGGTTTTTTTTCACTTCCACTCGACCGACGCGCGACATGTTTGATCCTGCCCTCATCGCCGGCCCCGCAGGAGCAAGCGTCAAGGTCAAAGGATGAAGCACAACTAACGGATCACGCCACTTATTCACTCTCACTCCACCGACGCGCGACATGATTGATCCTGCCCTCATCGCCGGCCCTCGCAGGAGCAAGCGTCAAGGTCGGAAGATCAAACACAATTAAGCGATCGCGGTTTTTTTCACTTCCACTCGACCGACGCGCGACATGTTTGATCCTGCCCTCATCGCTGGCCCCGCAGGAGCAAGCGTCAAGGTCGGAAGATCAAACACACACAGTTGTTATGGGACCTAAATGCAATCCAAAAAGTGGACTGGAGCGAGAATCTAAATTTTGTCCCACACTACTGTCCAATCGTTGTCCTTTATTCGTTGCCGGGTCTGTTGCCGTAAAATCAATCCGTTTGCTCTACTTTTGCTGTTCTTGGTCGATGAAGAGTCTTCGATAGGCCACCTAACCAGGGTTGTGCTACCTACATCGTGCTGGAGGGGCTGTCCCCTCGGTGTTGACACGATACAGCATTATCCATTTGTTCTTTTCATGATGACCAAGGTCATAGCCACCACAACCATCCACATTTATCAGGGCTTTGAAACTGTAGCTCTGGTTCTCAATAGTTTCAAGTTCTTTCGGACATGCTACCATGGTGAACCGCCATACGCTAGCGGTGTTTTTCTATGTATTACGGACCAATTGTCACAGATAGAGGACACATCAATTTGTCCATTTAATCCAATTGCGAAGTGTGTGTGTGTAACGTTTAGTTCTACGGTAGTTGTTCAAACTTCTCCTCGGCTGATTAGCCGTAAAACGATGAAATCATAATCAAAAAGAAAAAGTTATATGTTCCATCTGCAAAAAGAGCGACAAACTGGAATGTAATGCTTATAAGACCTGGACATCATGATGGAAGAGGAACTATTGGCCTAGAGGCAGTATTGATAGACTCACAGTCAAATCTCAATCTCATTAAGTTCTCCCGCAAGAACAAACTCATTTGAGATCTGCTTCGCAAAACTCACGCATGAATCACTTGCTCACGATCATGCCGTTTAAATTGGTTCAGTCATAAAACTCATCGGAAATCTATCAAAACCCAATGTTAGTGTTAGAATTTCACGGCTTGTTATATTTCTAGCAGAACAACAAAAATAGTGCTTTCCATATATGCTGGTACCGTGCACCCCCGCTAATTTGAACGGTACCTCATGCAAACCATCGGGGTTCATTTTTAATTTGAACATCTAGTCACCCTAGAAACGTGTTTCTGGTTACCTCTTTCTCTGTTTTGTTTTGATTCTGCGTTCCGTTCCACAGCGTTCCATTTCACTTTACTCCGTTCCATGAGCTAAATGACGTTTGAACCATTTTTAATCTGAACGATGTGCAAATTAGCGGGGTACAAATTAAAAAGTGTTCAGATTAAATGTGGTCAAACCAACGAGGGTACCCGGTATTATAATTTAATACTAAGATATGGTAAGACTTTTTTCGAAATAAAAAATCTGACTACGACCGCTTTTTGGTATCGCTTAACCATTATCTATGATGCTTAAATATAGCATGAAGATCTATAAAACTATCGGTTTACCAAGTTTCTACCCATACATTCCATTTTGCATCATAATCTGATAATTTTCCAAATGACATGAGGCGATCATCCACATGCGAGAAAAGAAGAATAACGACAAATTTAACTAAAATAAAATGAAGCTAGACAGATAAGCCAGCTTCGTTCAACCTTATTACCCCAGGATCATCAGATTTGTCTAACACGCACTCAATCATTCGTCTTACAAATAATCCGAGAAACCGAAACAAACCTTCCATCGACTGACTTCCAGCACCAGTATACCTACTTGAGCCATCCGGAGCCAGTCCCTATTTTCCATATCAAAGCCAACAGCCATTTGTTGTGGAGCCCGAAAGAGTGATGAGCGGGAAAAGGTAAACCACACGAAGCTTAGTCATTCCCGTCAGTCAGTCTTCGTTTCATTTCGACCTCGGGATCCAACCTTCCCGAGCACACACCCAACCCGATCGGAAGAAAATAGCATGCTTATAACATACCAAAATGAACTATAATACCTAGATTTATTGTTGACTTGCTATTACCTGATGAAGACCAAATTATGCTAAATATCATATCAAAATAAGCTGCTTATAAGCTATTCTTTTATTTTTAGCGATAAAATATCATAGAATGTTAAGGTTGCTTGCAAATTTGCAACGCTTTTGTTTTTGTTAGATGCCACTTCATTAACATGGTTTGCTACTCAATTTTTATTGAATACCTGATCAATGTCTTATGGAGTTTTTTTAAACGTCTTATAAGTTTTTGTTAGTCACTCAGTATTAGATTAGCGTTTGAACGGACAGCTTGAAATTCCGGACACTTTACTTTGTATGGGAAACATTTCACACGAAGTATTTCAATTTTTGCCGTTCAAAGGTTCTCACTTTCGAGGCTCGTTTCAATAAGCTTTTTCATAAAAATCTATGCTAACTTATAATGTCCTACTGCCTTAGACGTCTCTTTAGTGGCTTGACGATTTCAACTGATTACCGTTCTGATTCAAATTCCGGACAGCTTCAAATTCCGGACACTCAATTTTGTATGAGAAAGGTTTCAATTGAAATGTTTCAAAATTTGCCGTTCATAAGTTCCCAATTTGGAGACTCGTTTCAATATGATTTTTGCATAGCAATCCATGAAAATTTACAATGCTCAATTAGTTTTGACGTTTTTCTAATGGCTGGTAGTATTTATTTCACGATTTACCTATTCTAACTTTGCTTTTTACGAGCTGTCCGGAATTTGAATCAAAGCGTCCGGAATAAGGAGCAAAAGTGAGGTGGTGTCCGGAATAAAAATCATGAAGAGGGCACACATTTCTATTTATTTAAATATATTGAAGTTGTGGAATTCAAACCTTCACCTACCATTCGAAAGGTAAGTGTCCTGATAGCATGATAACGCTGAGGAATCATAAACATTGATTTAATTTATAT